>NC_085006.1:19227390-19322390 GCF_963854185.1 Sardina pilchardus
TCCCATATACTGTCAGATTACAGATTAATTGAGGTCAGTCTTATGGCCAGTGATATTTCTAAGGTCTTATTTCTCCATAAGAAATGAGCCCAAATGTAATCGTCATATTCATTAGTGCCTTTTCTGTTCTATTTCTCCTCCCAGCCCTCTACCTCCTCTGTCACATCCGATGAGAAGGTGGACTACGTCCAGGTGGACAAAGAGAAGACCCAGGCACTCCAGAACACCATGCAGGAGTGGACAGACGTCCGGCAGTCCACAGAACCGACCAAAGGGGTCAAGTCCTGACAGTAGCCCTGCGTGCGAGCCCCACCTGCAGAGCCGCGGGATACAGCATGCCTTCCCTCCACACCACTCCTCCTCCTCCTCCTCCTCGTTCTCCTCCTCCTCCTCCAACTCCGACACCATTTCGCAAAACACTGTTGCTGGGACAGCAGGATCCATGTGAGAGAGAAGAAAGAGAGAGGAGAAGCTGGAGAAATGAAGACTTCCAGAGGGGTTGATGTTGACCCATAAACTGACTAGACTAAAAGCCATAGCTAACACTTTGATGTTTTCTTCTTCCTCTGCCCCCCTCTTCCTCATCTTCTCGTTTCGTGTGGTTGGACACACTTTTGCAAAAGGCCTCAGCACTAGAGGTCTGACAGCGAGGCGAGGGACTGTGAACAGTGAATGATGGACCTGTGCAAACGACCCTCATCCCTTTTGGCCTGTCAAGAACTGAGTTTGCCCTCAGCTTCCATGAGCATTTCTAAAAGCAAAGAACCACTCTGCAAACACAGCACACACTCAATGCCCCAGCCTCCGCCGAGGAAAGCAACACATCACACGTGCATTGGAGATATATATATATATATATATATATATATATATATATATTTGTTCTACAGCATCAATAATAATGACAGAAGCTTAGGTCAGCACATCATATAGAGACCTCCTCTTTCCTGTGTCAAGAGGGGGTTTATATTGATGGTGTGCCAGTCAAATCGCATTGCCATTTGACAGAGCACATTGATCTGAAAAGGCTCGAGAGGCGAGTGTAATTACTTTTGTCCCTGTTTTATTGAACATGTGACTCAGCAAGAATGCCAAGATACATTCATGTTTTGGTTTAAAGAACACTCGTCTATCGGGTTTTTTCTCCTCAGTCATCCACTGTAGCTGAGCTTTGTAAAGCCTGGGCAAGAAGCGTGTCTCACCCCAAGGGCTCCCGTTTTAGTTATCCACCGCCTTAGTTTACCCTAGCAACAGACAAAGTAAACAACAACTCCAGCCCTAAGGCGGAGTCGCTCAGTTTGAAGCTTCAACAATAATTCAGAATGGCTGATGCTTCTCCGAAATCGACCTCTTATTCATACAATATCTGTACAGCTAGACTCAGTCTACATCTTGAGCTTAGTTTAAGACCTTTATGTCTGTGACAGCGCAAGATGTGAACACACAATGGTTTGTAGGTTGAAATTGTGCCATTCCTGTATGTCAATCAATTCAGTGACCTGTTTGTCAACATCTCACCTCCCAGTTTGTTTGGAGCAGGTGGATTTCTGGTTAAATGATGTCATGCAGACAAACCAACTAATGCCTATCTAATCTCCTACAGTGAACAGCTCGACCATCTGGCTCACAGTGCCATCCCCACAGTATACAGTATAAACCGTGTATAATGGCAAGCATGCAGAGTCCCACCAGGAAATGCATCCAGCATGAGTGTGCCATTGCTCTCCTCTCGTGAAGCCATGTAGATATAGTCTGAATAAATCTGTGGCAAAATGGCTGTTATAACATGTGATATATTCACTGTAAAATTGCAATTTGTTTTACAGGAGTCACGGGTATATGCATTCCTTCTTATTATTTCAATTTTTTGTTGTTTTTTTTTCTCAACATTCTGTCAGCCTGGAGTGATTGGTGAGCTATATGGGTCCATGTGGATAAACACAGCCAGCCGCTAAGACTTAGAGATGTTTTGTCCACTGGAAATCGTTTCATGTGCCTTGCAGTGCATTTATAAACATCATTGCCACTGCTACAGACACCAGAAAATGGCAAATTAATGAAACAGACGTACTTCCTTAAACCTCTGGCCCTCCCTGAAGTACAAGGCCAGCCTACCTGGATTTCTGTTTACTACACAATGTGATTACTGTGACTACAGCTGGTCATTCAGATGATGCAAATAGGTCATAGAGCTGAAATTGGGAAGGTGAGGTGTGAAATATGACATTACTTCTAGAAGTTAAAACTCAAATGTCCTTCCGTAGACTTTCAGATGCCAACTTCTTTTGGGGCTGTGTCATAGCCTTCCAGAGCTTCAGTCCGTGTTGTTCAAACTATTGATACTTACTAAGACTATTGATTGCAATCAATTTCTGAATTGTAGGAATGTTGAAAATCTTGAAAACCAGGGAAATACAATCCAATATGTTATGGTAATAACAGTGATCGTCTTAACTCAGTTAATTCAGTGTAATTACTAGCAAAGTTGACTCAAATAGATTTTAATTTCAATCAGATCCAGTAGATGAGAGTGGACTCAAACCTCCAAATGGCTTATCATTATCCAGTCAGCATGACAGTCGAGTCGGTAGAGGAATCAATTGTTTTGAAGTTTAGCAACATATTGTGAGACAGTCAATGAATATGTGTGAGCTATGGAGAACCTCTGCTGAGCCGAGTAGAAACATCTATCATCTCCAGGATTGATCAGTTGGGCGTTTTCAGAGAGTTCACCATCATTATTGGTTCTATGCCTAGCTCCCAGAATACAGAATATGTAGTAGAATTGCACTGATAGACCTTTACAGACTGTAATTTATGAAAAACAGTGAGCGTGACTTAAGTATTTTACTTAATATCCACTCTAAGAATACATTGGTATGTAATTTGTTGTTTCGAGAGAGTTCTTGTAAGTGAATGAATTGTGTATGTGTTGTGTTAGGATATATTGTATGATATAGTGTGTTGAGACTGGCTGTCTTGGCAAGATTTTAAGAAAAGAATCTGTTGCAAGCCTTTTATTGAATTGACTTTTAAGCAGTGTACATTTTTACCTGTTCTATTGCTACTACTGTAAAGCATTTCTATCCAACTGTGGATTGCTTGTGAATTAATTTATTAATTTATGATGTGTTTTGCCGTTTTCAAAAGTTTTGGAAAAAAAACAAACAACAAAATGTGGCTCTACTAACATCAATTTATGCTATGTGTCTTCTTTTTTCTTGTTGTTGTTGTGAAGCAATATGCCAAACAATGCCAGTATAATGGTATAATGTGGTACCTTTGGGATACACATTTTGTTATTCTAGTATAATAGATTCAAAATGTGGACAAAAATAAAATAAAAACAAAAACAGCCATGTAAAGAGTGTGTGGACTTTCAATTATTTCCGCATGTGTCTGATACTGTTTTCTTTTAAAGCACTTGCATCTTTTGTGCATAGGCTATTGTTTGTAGATTTCACAAATTAGCCATAAAATGCAACATTACCAGGTTGATCAACATAGCTTTGGTTATTCTAAATGTATTTGTATTTTAATTTTATGTAGGCACGTAGGATGTGCTACACACAAATTGAACAGCATTGTAGGCTACATCAAAACATTAAACAACTGTAAATCACTAGTCTCTGCCAGACATCACTTGTGTGATAAACACAGATTTTAGACAAACAACTCAAACTCAAAATATACGTAAGCGTTGTATATTGTGTTACAAAGATACATGAACATATCCACTCCAGTTGCTTCCATTAATTCACCACTACTTACCTTATCATAAACCTGATACATTCTTTACTGTCTATGGATACATTTTCATGTCATTCTGACCCGGAAGTGAAATATCGGACGCGGGCATTCTCCGACGCGGGCTTCTCCACAGTGAAAACATGAAGAGCATTAATTGAGCTGTTGTTTACCCGGGAATTTTCCCTGTGGTTCATGAGAAGGTATGTAATGTCTTCTCTGAAATTCTGTGAAATTGTTCAGTGTTGTTATGAAAGTATATCAATGTGTCCATGGGGTTGTTGCTTTAACTTTATGTTAGCCAGCAAGTTCCAAAACATGCTACCGTTAGCTGTGTTCATCGAGTAATTCTGCTTTATTGAATCGAATTAAGTCGTGAGTAGAAATATTTGTAGATTTTCCTTCATAGTTTAGTAAGAGATTGTACATTATGTAATTGTCTGGATTTTACAGGTAGGACGAAGACGTTGCCAGCAGGTAATTTGTTTAGCAAACTTGTTAACGTTAGCTAGCAGGCTATCAGGGTCCCTCTAACATTAGCCTGGATGCTTACCTAAAGCAAACCATCAGTGTTTCGTCAATTGGCCTAGCTGCTATGCCTTATTTCAGTCCCATAGTATTTTAAAATGAGTTATTTTATTTGTTAACAGAGCTGTGCGTTTCCATCATGTTCCTGGAAGCCCCTCCGTAGCTAGAAGCTAATGTTAGCTAATATTAAACACATGTTGTTGTCATGGACATGAGACGGTCAGTTGTTTGGGTTGTCAACATTTATGTTGCTGTCTCATAAACTCAAATTGTTTGTCTGTCGTCAGGTTTTCCAATGGGATAGGTAAAGAGACCGACGTGTCTTGCTGTAGCGCGTACCTTGGACTCGGACTTGACTGTAAAAAGCATAGGGATGCCGCCTGTGTCTGAAGTGGAGATTTCAGTACCAGAGGAGGGCGCTGGTGGATTATCCAGGTCAGATTGCCTTTGCCCTGTCTGCCTGGAGATCTTCTTGGAGCCAGTGACCCTTCCCTGCACTCATACCTTCTGCAAGTCCTGCTTTCTGGAAACGGTTGACAAGTCCAACATGTGCTGCCCACTTTGCCGCAAGCGTGTTTCTACCTGGGCCAGACAGAATAACAGGAAAAATACCCTGGTGAACTTGGACCTGTGGCAACGCATACAGAGCGCCTTTCCTGAGCAGTGCCAGAGAAGACTGAGTGGACAAGAGGATGACTATTCAACCAGTAGGTGGCTCAATTTTTAAGGGCTATTTTAAGTGAAACAAGACAACATATTGTTATTATGAACTTAAGTGTATGAGGATGTGGGAGGTAAGTGCTCAATCAGATGTTTTAGTAATGCCTGAAACAAAGAATGAGAATGTACAGATGGGTGTGAGTAATAAGACTGCAATGGGTCTGAGTATAGGGTCTGTCACACCAGGAACGATAACTATAAAGATAACTAACTACAACGACGAAAGCGTCCACACTGACTAACGATAAGGAAAGTCCCTCCTGGATGTGATGGCTAAAATTTGATGTATTCTGATTGCCGGTCAGCTATTTATCGTTCTCAAAATCGCTCTGAAAGTGATCCCCATGGATATCATTCTTCATGACATTATAGTTATAGTTTATGTGTGTACATTGTCATTCATATTCAGTAGAGTTCATTTTTGCCATTATTGTGAATGACCTTTAATGATCATAGGTAATGATACTGTGGTAAAAATACAGTATTAATCCACAAAGAGGCAAAAAGTACGCAGGCAGGCCGACCGTACGATAAACAGCTTTATTCACGGTGTCAGAGACAGGTTGCAAACACACGTATCCTAGGCAAGCATGAGAGAAACAAAGTCTTACCCTTATTTATCAGACTATTTAGGGATTACATGAGATGACATGAAAAAGCTGTCATTACTAACCAGAAAAAGAAACTACTATCACTCCAGACTCCCCAAGAAGGTTGACCTCAGAGGTCATGGTCAAGGGGGTCGCTTCCAGAGTCCTAAGGGAGGGTGGCCTCAAAGATCAGGGACAAGAGAAACACAAAATAACTAAGATACTCCTTTTAACATCTATTTTTATGCTGTCAGAGTCCCAGGCAGACATTAAACAAACTGAAATATTGTTTCATTACTGGAAATTTCCCCACAATACTGTTCTTTCTATATTACATCTAATACATATTTGTAGTTATGTCATTTTTCTCTGCCACTATCTTAAGGTTTACCTCATTTTGTGTGTTCAACTGATGCACGGGTGACTTGAGTTGCAGGCAGCTGCCCTTTATTTGACTTGTCTTGACTCTTCTCTCTTCCCTCTGACTCTCTCGTTGCCCACAGTACTGGTAGCAACACCCAAAGTGTGCCAACCTGGAGAACTGCGAAGGGAGTACGAAGACGAGGTCAGCAAGGTAAGCGATTTTATGCTCAAGAAATGACCCGTGATCAAAAGTTACGCGCAGAGTGGATCATTTTCACATGACATGCCAACACACACCCTTTTTGAGGGGAGAGACTAGAAGCATGCCTTGGGGGGTTACACTTACAGTGCTGGCTGAGATTTTGAGATGTGCACTTTGTGTCCCCAGGTGGAGAAGGAGAAGCGAGCCCTGGAGGAGGCCGAGCGGAGGGCCAGTGAGGAGTACATCCAGCGCCTGCTGGCCGAGGACGAGCAGCGGCTGGCCGAGGAGAGGACGAGGCAAGAGGAGAACCAGCAGAAGGACGAGTGGCTAGCCAGACAGATCAGTCAGGAGCTGGTGAGCCTCAACTCATCCCACAGCTCTTAGTGGACACCTGGTACACTACGTGAACATGGCAGTTGTAGCGCTTAAGTTTTAAATGACACCTGCCTCAGAGCAGATATAGGCAGAGCATCTGTCCTAGTGTATTGAAAATCAATAAAGTATTGGCAAATGAAATATTGCTATATGTGATATTATCAATATTTTCTTACACCTCTAATCCATAGCAGTACACTCAGGCCTTGAAGCTCACTTAATTATTCATATGGTTGCACTGCCAGATATGCATAAGAGGGTGCTGACCCTAGTTGTATATATCTGTTAAAATGGCCCTATGGACTTGTAAAATAGACCAATGATTTATAACCTCTATGTTAACAGAGAACAAGGTAAAAGCAGCAGGAACATGGCAGTAGCAGAGAGTTTGTTTTCAGTTCTGTAAAATGCTATTTATGTTGGTTAAGGTGTAGCGTGTATTATCAACTTTGTCATCTGTGAAATATGGTGTTTTCCAAAATGATGTATACAATACTGGTAGCAGTACGAGATCTTGCTCTTTTTTTAGGGTGCTGCCAATTAATGTTATTGGACTGAATTTCAGATTAATGATGGTTGTTCTTTTGTATTTTTTTGTCTTGGTAGAACTCTGACACAAACTCTCAGGTGAACTCTCGACCTATTGAGATTTCCCCACCACAGAAGAAGAAACCTTCAGCCGGAGACATACAGAAGTGAGTATACGAACATGGACAGCTGTTCACTTTTACTCCTTTCAGAATTGTGAAAAAAGCCTCCGTACATATCCGTACACGTTGCTGCCTATTTGGCAGTGCAGAAGTGTGTGACTCTCGGAAACTGAACAATTTGCTAAGCACTTTTGTCAAAGGACTTGAGCGAGCATGTCATGTTTTAAACTGATAGAACTGGAAGGGTTCTGCGTAATGCTGCGTAATGAAGTATTTCTGCTGCTCATCGCAAAATATGCCAGAGGATTTCTACATTTAATCATTTAATTTGGCAATACAATTGATTTCAAGGAATTTGCCTGACTCAAGGAATTTCAAGGAACTGTCTGATTCAGCAGATTTTATTTTCAGTTTCAGAATGATTATCACTCTGATCATTCGATGTCAGTCATTTAATATCAGTCTAGCTGCTTTCCCAGGTTGGTGCAGAACGGACTAGTATGGTCATAGATTTCAGATGTCATTATACATTTATGATAATGATCATATGGAGAGAGGGGACCTCACATGTTGTGGGTTGCAGCTTGTGTAGTCCTCAAACTCTGAAGTAAAACTGTTTCACTTCAAGTTTAGTTGTGCGACGGGGACTTCCGAGGTAGTGCCTGGTCATTGAAAATTCATGAACTGGGATGTCTATGTATGGCTCTCATGAGGTCACCGTCCTCTCATTCCCCGACAGCCGAAGCGCTATGGTCAACCACTGAGCATGTCATTGGTGGTACCATACACATGACCTGATATAAAACTGCCCACTTCCGTATCTCGCATAATACTCACTATGTAAGGTGACCGTATGAAAATCAAGGACCAGTGATGTAATGGGCATTTGCCAACCACAACCCCCAGAGACTGTGAGTTTGGCCTGATCACAACCGTATGCGCTCACCCTGACCCGTGGGGTTGTGGTTCTGTGAATCATCTGTGATTCCTATTTTTTTTTAAAAAGACCACCGAACAACTCCACACTCCAAAAAATGGCTTATCTAACCAAGTGTTATTAATGTTTATTTATTTACTTATTTGAATTTTATTACTTAAGTATTTTAAGCTCTTTTTTTACAATGTATTCAGGGAGCAGGCAGCTGGTGGATAGGGAGGAGTTTGTTGTATGTGACATAAAAACGTTTAGCTTAGAAACTGCACAACACCGCTTAGAGCACCCAAAAGAAAAAGAAATTGCCATGTCCTGATGAAGGGCAATATGGCCATAACACGTAGGCCCATGTGCTTTTAAATCCAGTGCTTGCCATGTTATATTTAAGGCTTTTTATACATTTTCTAAATCTCTGAGTGCCTCTGCAACTTCATTTTTCTTTTGGATTCTCATTTCACCAGTAGCAGAAGAGCACCTGTACAAATCTGAAGACTCCGGAGTGCCCTCAGCCCCTTTTTGTCTTCTCAATCGCTTAGAGCACATTTAAGCAAATTCTGGCTGCTAACGTGTTAAGGCGCCTTCAAATAAGTCAAACCCTTATTAAATTAAGTCAAAATTATCTGACAAGAGTGCAAGGTCTTTATATTGAAAACAAAACCAATTAGAATCTTAATATAAGATTAATAACTCTTGGTTAGATTTAGTTTTTTGCTGTGCAAGTGAACAGCTAGGGTTCCTGCAAAAAACAAAAGAACCACATAACTCCAATACTTAAGTCATTACACTGGCTTCAAGTAAGTCACAGAATTTACTTTAAAGATGGCATAGACTGGGAATCTGTTTTTGCAACAGAGTTTGGTCAGTCGTTTCTTCCTTCATGTACAAAACTTGAAAACCATCTGAACAAAAATGAAAACAAAACAACAAGCGAGTCGGAACATAGACTGACTGACGCAAGCCATCCCTCTGATCCACAGCCCTATGCGACTCAGATGATTCACAGAACCACAATCCCACTGGTCAGGGTGGGTTTGTGGTTCGGTGAATCATCTGAGTCCATTGCATAGTCTGTGATCATTCTTGTGGTCACTTTCTGTTTGGCACTATGGGTGAGTGACTGTCAGCAGTGTCAAACCTGCCGTGAGATGACACTTAATAATGCTAGTAAGACTCGATACTGCGGCTGTGACAATTAATTGATTAGTTGTAAACTACTAAATGAATCGACGTGTTTTTAAGGAAAATTCCTCAAACTTCTTTGATTGTGGCTTCAAAATCTTGAACATGTTCTGCTTTACTTAATATTCTATAGTGGTAAAACAAGGCACGTCAGGACATAATCTTGGGCTTTGGAAAACCCTGAGCGACATGAAAATATAATTGGATAATTAGACTATAAATGGAAATAATTGAAAGGATGACCTCAAAAGCACTTTTTATCAGTTGCGTGTGCGCGTGTGCGTGCGCATTGTTCTTATTCTTCCATTTCCCTTTTTGAAATTTGTGAAATGTGATTGCCATACCCTCTTGTTGGTGACATCATGGTTACGTTTACCAGAATCAAACAGATGTTCACAGAACAGATTCATGGAAGGAAGCTTGTTGTGCAGTTGAACTTTTGGTTTGGTTTTGTTTCATTTTCATTTTCAAATGGTTCACTTGGTTTTTAAGTAAAAGAAAAAATTCTGTTTTATGTTCACCAGGTTTTTTGGTCCGATCCGAAACAAAAATGATAATGCTTCCGATTCCAGTCCAACCTCAAGCATGTTGGCGAACAAGGTGAATCTTTGTCTTTCTGTTCGCAACATGACTGTGTGCTAAACATGATTTTTTATCAATTTAGTGTGATCTTCTACTGTGTGAAGTGTGAAGTAATACAGTCTGGTAACAGAAATATGTGAAAATGTCAGAGAGCCTCCTCAACCTAACCCTAAACCACTGTCCCTCTCAGGAGAACATCCGGAACCTCGGACTGTCCATGCTGTCCCCTCAGCAGAGCGGTTCCTTGGTTCCTCGTCACTCCCTGCCCACTCTGGACTACTACGGCCCGTCAGCCCACAGCAGCAGCAGCAGCAGCGGCTATTTCCCCGACCACCTCTCCTCTTCGCCCTGCTCCCCTTCCTCCATCTCTTCCTCGTTCTCGTCCTCCAACGACTTTGAGGTCCTGGACGTCACGAGCCCCGAAAGGAGCGCCTCGTCGTCGGCCTCGGCCAAGAGGAAGAGCCGGGCGACGGAGGAGGAGGCGGTGGACGGCGAAGGGGGCGCAGCGGCGGCGTTGACCCCCAAGCGACCCCGCGCGGCCCCCTCGATGGCGGCGGCGGCGGTCCCAGGGCCCAGCCTGCGGCAGCAGCTGTCGCGGCAGGAGGAGGAGCTGCAGGAGCGCCGGCGGCAGGAGGAGGAGGACCGGCAGCTGGCCCTGCGGCTGCAGCGCGAGATGGACCGCGAGGAGCGCAGCCGCGCCACCGACCGCAGCAAGAGCTCCGACGACCCGTACGCGCTGCGCCAGAAGACCCCGCGACGCTCCGCTGCCGCAGGGAGAGCCGGGGACAACGACGACGCCGAAGACGCCACACCACTGACGCCCAACGTCACCCGCTCCTCGTCAAAGGTCCAGCCGGCAGGAAGTCAGAGGCGAGCCCAGGCCGACCGGGGCAAGACGCCCAAGAGAAGGCAGTCTGCACCTCCTGCCACCGCTGCTGGGAGCTCGTCTGCCAACTCTGCTACCACCGCCACCCCCACAGCTGCTGCTAACTCTGCCGCCACCCCGCTGAAGAAGAGCAGCAAGCAGATCACCATCACAGACTTGTTTAACTGCATGGGCAGATGAGCGGTGTTGCATGTTGGGTGGCGTGCTGTGGTATGCTGTGCCTATAGAACAAAAAAAAACAAAAAAAACATGCACTCACAGGTCCATATCTGCATTTCTCTCGCTCGTTCTTCGGAATGCTCTTGTTCTGGAACTTTCTCTCAGCCTATGATGGATACGGCCTTACCAGACTGAAAGCGCTCCTGCTGCTAACTTTTTAACTTTTGCTCTCGCTCTCTCTCTCTTTTGGTTATTTTTTTATGTCATTAAATCACCCCTTCCCCTTCTTACTGAAGTGGAATGGTTGACATAGTTCATGATCATTTACACAGTGTAGAACGTTTGCCTGCTCTAGCAAAGGTTTCTTTTTTGTTTTGTTTCCTTTAGTAGAAATAGATGCCATCATATACTACAATGTTTATTTTTGATTACAAATGAAAAAAATAAAAGATGAAGCTAAACTAAATCTTCAACGTGTGTGTGTGTGTGTGTGTGTGTGTGTGTGTGTGTGTGTGTTGCAGAAAGAATCGCCTTCCCTGACCCTTTCATGTCCTCTGTTGACATTGCTTAAAATTAGATTCTCAGGAGGAAAAAAGGATGGAGTGATGTAGATCACAAATCCCGTCCCAAAATGACTTGATTTATTTTGGGCGCATTCTTCCCCTTCACAGGTGTCTGAGCGGGGGAGAAAAATAAATACATAAACAAACCCAACTCCTGTGCCGAGTTCCTCTCTGCCTTCCACAGCCATATAAGGGTAGCTGGCGCTCTTTGAACAGCCCCAACTTCCTGAATTTGGGGGAAGGCCGTCCCTTGGCGCGTGCTACGTGAGTAAGACCCCCCTTGCACCACGAGACTACAGCACTGACCCGTATTCTGTCTGACTCTTAGTCTTAGCCCAGGCATCCAGCCACTGCACCTTCCTCTTGTGCATCTAAATCTTCACTCTTTATCACTGTCTCCAGACTCTCCACAGCGCCATTGGCTGCCAGCGAACACGGGCCACTCAGTTTAATGCCGTTCTGCAGAGTGACTTTACTGTAACTTAATTACTTTAAAAGAATGAATAAGAATTTGATTGCTTTGCAAAATGGAGTTGGGTCACGGGTTGACTATGCGCCTAGTATTCATTTACAATCCGAACATGCTGTTAATGTACTTTCCAACCACATTGGCATGACTTTGTAAAAAGTTATGTCTGGTTATTGATGCCCGCCTGTCATAAGTCGGAGTGGGGAGACTTCACAAGGCCTGCGGTCCTCTGTGGTCATGTCATGCTTCGTGTCTCATGCGATGGTCCTTGACAGGGAACGTGCTGTGAACCCCATTAGGTTGTGTACTCCTTACACACACGTTGAAACTGTGGCTGCTAAAAGGGAACAAAAATGTTGCAAGACCTCAGAGAAGTGGTGATTCAGAGCTGTTGAGCCATCATCATCTCACTCAGATTAGCAAAACTAGAGATATTTTCATTTTAACCGTGCAAATCATAGTGTGCCTATAAAAAGCTCATAAGGTCATTGCCATGTTACACAATGCCAATCATGCAAGAAAACGCTGCAGAGGGCTTTTGTCTCTATCAGTGTTTGTCTCAAGCTGATCAAGAGCTCAGATGTCTTCTCTGTAATCAAGAGTCTAAAAGTTACATTTACAGGATTTACGGTATTTATTGAAGCTTTCGGTTCTTGCTTGTCATGCAGACTTGACTTTTGTGTGCATTTGTGGTCTTTGTGGGATGTAGCTTGTGCAGCACAAGTCAACATGAGTTTAGTCAGTCAGTTTGTTGGTTAGCCAGTATCACACATGCATGTCTTTGTGTAAGCCCACTGTAAACAAAAAAAAAATATATATATAATATACACATACACATACTTAATAGACATCAAACATGATGTCCAAATATGTTTGCATATGAATCATCAGACATCATTGCCTTAAAGCAACACTAAAGAACGTTTCTTCGCACCCACGCTATTTGTTTATTATCTAGCTAATAACAATGTCCACAGACAAGAAAGAGTATGTTGCATGATTTCATGAAAGTATAATGTATTGTGACATCAAAGCAAGTTCCATCGAACTAACAGATCTGCTACCCAATCTGGTAAACTTACATAGTGTGGTTATAGCAAATATGAGGGGTTGCGAAGCGAATACAGAAGTGCCATTCACCCTGTTGCGAGTTGATGAACCACTGAAATGATTTTGGAAAAATATAATTTTAAGGAACAAAAAACTCTCTAGTGTTGCTCTAAGATGCACCACCATAGTAAAGTTGGTTTGTCTTTCAACATCAATTGATCATATAGAAATGAAAACAACAGTGCAGGATGGAGACTACTTTCTGCCGTTTTTCCTTTTGTTGTTTTTATTTTCTAGCATTTTTAGATGTAAATCCATTATGCTCCCTGACCAGTTGTCCTCATGACCTCAAACTAACTGAGTAACACAGACACTATGTGTCACATACAGTAGGCCACTAAGCTCAAACTGTGTAACATAGACACTATGTGCCACATACAGTAGGCCACAAAAGCTCAAACTAACTGTGTAACACAAATACGAATATCCCACAGTAGGCAACTAATCTTTGTTTTTAAATATACCTTCTGCATGATTTTTTAGAAATTCTTTTACAGCAAAAGTTTTCACAACACATTACCACAAAATACCAATTAACACGAGAGGAAGCTTTCATTAGTTCCAATGGCGCTGTTGGTGGTTCTACATGCCTTCTAGCTCACTAGACTTAGAACAACTACTTACTGTTGTGTTAACTGGTCGAGTATGATGTAATACCAGTTATTTGATTGTTCTGTAATAAACATTTACCTACATCTGAGGCACTACACACCTTGCTTCTTTCTGTGATTTTAGAAAAGCAGCATATGACTGTGCCAACTCTTTACCTGGTACAGATGGTTGTCTATATACTGTAGTAGATGGTAAAAAGAGGTTCTGTTCATTTCCCAAGGTGACTCAGGCAGTGACCTTCCTCCATGTTGGTCTTTTCTGTCTCTGAATCAGCCCTCCTTCCCACGCACAGAGGCCCACGCACACCCTCAGTCCAACACATTTGCCCAAAATAAAACACATTGATCCATGGGTCCAACATCTACCATGGCACGCACCGTAAACCCAGCAGGTAAAAAGCCCAATACTCCAGTTTTGGATTTGGAGGGAATCTGCCAATTCATCATCACAGAATTTAAGTTTTTCAAGTCACACTGATATTCAGCATAGTGAGTTTCAATAGGTCTTTGTGTAAATCTGGTAGACTTGTTTCTCAGAAATTGTTGATGTGGGTTCAAATCAGCTGTTATTTTGTGTATATGTGGTTGGGTTTATTGTGTGTGTGTCTGTGCGTGTGCATGGGCGTGTGTGTTGGGGTGACTGGAGGGGTGTTACTATTTGAAACCATATATATAACCGATGGCTAATGGAGCTTCCTCATGAAGCTTGAGTAAGGATAAAGAGCAGAACTCATCTCCTTCCCCTCTTAGCTCGAGACACTCGCTCACTCTTCTGCGTCCACCAGAACTGCTGAGGGCTTTGGGGCAAACCTTCTCTCAGGTATTAAGCGTTCCATTCCTTCACATTCGATTCAGGTCCTGCAGGATTTGATGTGTGTTGTGCTTAACGTGTCGTTGATACTTAAAATATTGCGACTTGGAAGACCAATTGAATGTTTAACACTCTGTAAAGTGCCATGAGACATGTGTAGTGTTTTAGCGCTCTATAAGTGAAATTAAACTGAATTGAAATTAATTGGAAGAACTAATTGAATGTAGCCCATGCCTGTTAACTTTTACAATAGGCTACCTGTTGTACGGTTGTGTAATAAATACATTATTATAAGTACTTTAACTCTTGTGTGTAGCTACTACAATGTGGCATTACATTGACATAAATAAGTATTTCAGGACTTGGATTCATTATTTCAAGTACAATAGATGTTTGAGATAGCACCCTGAATTTCTGTTTCTATTCTTTGTGATGTGGTGTGATTGTTTACAATTTCTATATCTTCTGCAAATTGTCATGAGCAGCTGTGTGATGCATTTCAATAAATAATGTTTCTGACATAATCAGCAGAATTTTTAATAATATTCTAATATCTTTCTATTTCTCTCCCTCCCAACAGGTAGTGAAATACTGGACACTTACTCAGGCCTACTTGGTGCGTTTCTGGTTGGTGATAAAGATGTGTGTTTCTCAATGCTCAAAGTGTGTGGGCTATACTCTGGTCCCCTTGGCAATCATCTGCATGTTGGCCAACGCACTGCTGCTCTTCCCTGACTTCCAGACAAAGTACCTGCTAGACGGCCATATAACCTCTGAGGCCCGGATGTCATCGGGGATATGGGCTTCAGGAGTCCTGGTGAGGATGCTTTTTGTTTTATAAGAGAGAGAGAGAGACAGACAGACAGAGAGAGAGTGGGAGAGAGAGAGAGAGCGAGTGAGTGAGAAAATAAGAGCGGGTATTTATGTTTGTATGTGTGTGTGTGTGTACTATACGTGTATGGGATGGGGCAAAACATACTGGACATTTACTCCAAATATCAACATCATTATGAAGGTGTGACTACAACTCTCCCCAAAGTGCAACCCGCTTTGTGTCTCATCGCATTTCCCCTTAGTCCCATTAGTGACCATAAATGGGGAACTGTGCGGTGATTGGCTGTGTACAGGACCACTTGATGTGTTTGTCTTTTTATTCATTTTGTTTTCTACCATTGCAGTCATGGTTGATTAATTATTGCATTTTTATATGTGAGGAGGAGTAAGACCATCGAGATGTTTGATTTGAGTGTTTTTTGTGTGGTCTTGAAGTTAGGCTTGGATCTCTGTCTGGCATTTTGTGAAGGCGGTATGTTCCTCAAGCTGCTTAGCTCTTTGTTTATAAATACCATGATGCCTGTGTGGAGATTGTGCTGTGTGTGTGTGTGTGTGTGTGTGTGTGTGTACTGAATTCTCTCCTCTTCTCCGCAGGTCCTTGTGGCTGCTCGAGTGTTTGTTTCCAGTGCAAGCAAGAAGGGCTGCTGTGGGTTCAGAGCAGCGGTGAGACATCTTTTGCTGTTGCTCATGCTTTGGCAATTACCTAAGACAAAAACACTTATTTATTTATTAATGAACAGATACTGTGTCCACAAATGGTATAGTTTATATGGAAGCATATACCTTAGAATATTTTATCTTCACTTGAACCCTTTCAATATCTCCAATGCTCTTACTGTACTTTAATTCTACAGGTTAGGTTTTGATTCATATCTACAGGGGTCTGATCTATTTGTCCCAGTTGCCATCCCAGGCCTGTCACTCATCATTCTCTTCACTCTGTTGCAGATGATGTGTCAAGTGGGTTACACCTGTGTGGCCCTCGCTGCTGCTGGCTTCTGCTTACTGACCTGTGGGAAGGGCCTACTTATGGGGCCCCACTGCCTGTACAACGGCACCCACGGGCCAGAGTGGGGAACGCCACTCAGGCCGACGAGCATCAGGTGAGACAATGGCAGACAATATCAAGTGTAACCCCATGCTGTCCATACTGTAGATCTTAAAAAAAAAGTCCAATAATATCCGACCAGGTCCCTATATCAATTCTTATCACTGTGGTTCCTACTGAAAGTTTATGCCTAAAAACATCTAAAAGAAAATAGATTCCAAGGCGACAATTAACTGACTTGCCGCTTGGTTCCATCCATGTGTAGTTGTTTATTTCAGATATAGACAGGAGAAGTATTACAGTATATCCCTTGTACTGTAGATTGGGGATTTCCCATAGTGGCTAATCAACAACCCAGCCTATTTATCATTACACAATGACGCAGGACGCAACGTCAATGCACAGTTGGTTGACGGCAGACACAAACATGCTACATGTTGTACCCAGGATCCGTAAAGGTCCTCCTTCACATAATGTGCTGCCTGCTAAACCAAACCACCAACAGAGCAACCTTTCTGTTGCAAAACAGCATCTTCAACAGAGCAGCCTTCGTAAGCACTTCACAGGCACCGACGATTACCAACAAATTCTTCAGTCAATCCTCTTAGTTTTTATGGCCGATTATGATTCAGTCAGCAACATCACCACACAAAATGCAAGCTGCCACTGTGTGCACCCACATTCTTTAGTCCTCTGTGTTGCTGCCGCCATTTATGATCTGATCAGCAACTAGCCAAAAACCCAATGCCTGATAGCAACAACTACCACTTTAGAAACACAGTGACTGTCAATTCAGAATACAAGTAGTCCAGAATCTAACAAAAGCGTTGTGACTGACCTTGCAGCAGAGGGGCAGCTACATCTGTCATTATCTCAGTCGCGTGACTGTTGCATCAGCCCTTTGAAATGGCGATGGGTAGCCCAGTTCCTTTTTTCAGTGGTTTGAAGTCCATGTGAGTGTCTGTTTCTGACAGTGTCTATGTGTGTCTGTCTGTGTCTGTGTCTGTGTGTGTGTGTGTGCGTGTGTCACAGTGCCCCACGCAGTGAAGGACTGTACATCTCTCAGCCGGACCGCTGGGCCTCCACCTGCATAGAGCCGCGCAGAGTGGTGCTGTGGAATGTGACCCTCTTCATCGTTGTCATGGCGGCCAGCGGGATCCAGGTGCTCCTGTGCGCCGTCAACATAATCAACTCTCTACTGGGCGTTGTCTGTGGCCCCAGCTTTGGCATAAACAAGGTAACATAAGCAAATGCGTTGTTTGTTTTGTCTGCTCTTCTGTGTGTGTGTGTGTGTGTGTGTGTGTGTGTGTGTGGAATGTGCAGCTGGAATGTGAATGTGCAGCTGGTGTGCAAATTTGTAAACATGGGAATGCATATCAATATATCAATATAAGAATGTGATGAATCATTTCAAACCACATTTTTACAATTATTTTTTTAGTATTTTTTTTACTATTACAGTTATTCTTTCTGTGTTTCATGGACTGGTGAATAACAATCATTGAATGGTGAATAATCAACCATGTTCCTCTCTTAGGTTACACCAGCCTGAGGAGATCACTTGAGCTCTGAGAGGAACCATTCCCATAGAGTGATGTCATATCCTCCCACTCCAGAGAATATTGGGTATCATCTCATGACTGTGATTCACTTTATTTGGAGCTTCAGATTGCAGACTCAGTCTAGCACATTTGTGTCTTGGCATCTGGAATCTTCCTTAGATAAGCTTTTGGAGTGTATGAAAGAGTATATAGTTTAATATATATAGTATGACAGAAAACGGTTTAGTGGCTTAAAGATAAATGTTTTAATAATATTTAATCAGCAGTGTTTTTGGTGGTCACTGCCATGAATGTACTCTAAAGTTGTATGAATGCCATTTCTTACTGTACGACTGTAATATGTGAACATGTGATATCTTAATCAGGTTGGTCTTTTGCACTTTGCACTTTATGATGTATATTGTATTTAATGTATTTTTGTCATATTTACAATTGTATATTTGTGCCTGTAGAGTTTTGGAAGCTGAGTGAACTTTTACTCGTGAGCTACCTATCAAATAATAAATGCTTTTTCAGTTCATCATTGATATGTAATCTTTATGTAATATCATTCTCTTATTTTAACCATACATAAGATTGTGCTGTGAGAAAACAAACAAACAAACAAACAAACACACCATGGTGGGTGGACAGAGCTCAGTATCGCCCCCACCTGGTGAGCACTTATCAATAAGTCAGGGCCCTAGTTTGACTCCTACTGTTTCAACGCCTTTATTTTGTGTACAGTATACAACATGTACATATAGAATTAAGAGCCATGCATTCCAAACTGACTATTCCCACTCGATCCAATTACCTCTAAACACTGAAAAGAAACAGCAACAGATACACAAACCACACATGAATAATTAAGTATGGCTGCAACCATAATGGCTGTGATGATGATGGTGCTTGAATGGCAGAACGCAGTTGATAATTTGCTTAAACTATTATCCACTCCTTTGGGCTCAGCATAATCCCCACGCTCATAATCAGAGTGGCTGTAGTAAACGCAAAAGCTTCCGTCAGTGATCCTATAAACTACCCCTCATTGCTTTCACAATATACCTTATTATTGTGTTTGTTTCGTGTTTATTAGTTTTGTGTTCCCGGTCAAAAGTTGATGTTTTGAACTTCCATTTGTTATTTATGGTCTGCCGGCCTTGTTGACCTGAGTTCATACGAGTCAGAGGGGGAAAGATTCCCGTTCCCCTGGGGGTTGCCATAGAGGCACAAAGAGGAGAGTGGTGTGTGTGTGTGTGTGTGTGTGTGTGTGTGTGTGTGTGTGTGTGTGTGTGTGTGTGTGTGTGTGTGTGTGTGTGTGTGTGTGCGCGTGTGTGTGTGTGTGTGCGCATGTGCGCATGAAGGAATACAAGCACACATACAGTCCATCTGATCAATGTGCCTGGAAACTTTATACAGTAGTACACTGACCGTGGTCTCACCAAAGATCCGCTTTAACCCTCTCTGGTCTCACCCATTCATTTCCAATGACTGGTCATTTTTTATTTCATTTTTTTTTTCGGGAATTCACATTGGTGCTCAAAAGTTAAACAAAACACCCAAATTGTTGAGAATGATCAAAATCTGTTTTGAGTGTTCAGATGCCTTGTGTGAAAAATAGTCAAGGAGCCTTCCCAGATAGCAAAACTACACTGGGACGGAACTGGGCCACATCTACCACAACATTCGGCACGGATCTGCATAACGGACCTGATCCGGCGTCCAAACGCACATCGGTCCCAAATTGTTTTGGATCCGTTTTACTGATCTGGTGCTAATAGGCCTAAGGGCTAAGACTTGCCCAGTTCCATGATACTCTCGTTACTGTTACTGACTGACGTCTGCCAGATCTTCTCCCAACAAACAAGAGCCTATGTCCCGGCGATGATTCAGAGCATTTTAAAAAACGTCTTTTGCCACCGCAACGTTAAAAGAGGAAAATTCAAATTCCCGGCGATGACTCGGAGCATTTTAAATAACGTCTTTTGTCACCGCAACGTTAAAAGAGGAAAATTCAAATTTCCACGACATTTACCCAACGAGCTTTTGCGCCGTTCAGCTTGTCCCAAGTTAATCTGTCACGAATTGTGTGTTGTTCGCCAACTTTGCTATGGGAGTGAAATACCTGTTATTAATGCTGAGTAGTAATTAACCTAGTACTGCATATTTGTTCACTTGCTTATTTTTGAACATATATTTATATAATATGCCTGTGGCTGAGACTTGTTGATTGAAGATTACATCCAGATAAATGATATAGATGAAAATTAGCTGGAAATTTATACCCGGTTAGGTCTAATACTTTCACGACTACGGTGAAGCAGACAGCGAACTACAGGATCTGGCGAAAGTCAGGTTATCTTTTCCCCCTAATAAATTCAATGGTCAATATCTGGTCATTTTATCGTTCAAAACATCAGTGGAGTAGGTTAGCCTATAAGCTAAAATGTCCCAATGTCCATTATTTCAAAATTCAAAACTAATATTTGCAATGCATTCTGGGAAGCAAACCTCCACAAAGTAGCCTACACAAAATATAAAAGTTATCAGAGGTTATATTTTATATCTAAACCATGACGTTTATAAAGTCATAAAAGTGTGAAGCAGTATCCTTAATTCATCTGCAAAGTTTTTATAGTGGTGACCAGTTGGGGATGTTGTGAATGTCTGCCTAAAGTCATTTGCAATATGGGACCTGTATTGCAGATCCGTACCACACACAATAAGCGGACCCGTACCACACACAAGAGGCGGAACCGTATAGCAGATCCGTACCACACACAATAAGTGAACCTGTACGGGTCCGCTTTTTGTGTGTGGTACAGATCTGCAATACGGGTCCGCTTATTGTGTGTGGTACGGATTTGCAATACGGATCCGCTTATTGTGTGTGGTACGGGTCCGCTTATTGTGGGTGGTACGGATCTGCAATACGAGTCCACTTATTGCGTGTGGTACGGGTCCGCTTCTTGTGTGTGGTACGGATCTACAATACGGGTCCGCCTCTTGTGTGTGGTACGGGTCCGCTTCTTGTGTGTGGTACAGGTCCGCTTCTTGTGTGTGGCACGGATCTGCAATACGGGTCCGCCTCTTGTGTGTGGTACGGGTCCGCTTCTTGTGTGTGGTACGGATATGCAATACGGCTCCGTTTATTGTGTGTGGCACGGGTCCGCTTATTCTGTGTTGTACGGATCTGCAATACGGGTCCGCTTATTGTGTGTGGGCCACATCTGGCCCACAGTCAGATATAGGTCCGCTACATGCGGATCTAAAGGCTTTAATGCGGATCCGGCCCAAAGGAAATTTCTGAGAATTTTTAGGAGAGTAAATGATGAAATAGTAGGGGCTGGCAGCCATTATTATGTGTCATGTATTATTTATGGTGTTTTGTTTGTACAATATTGATTCAGTGCTCTAGCTCTATCTAAGTGGCGCAACTCTAAAGTGCATAGCTGAATAAAGATTCCGCCCCACATAAACCCTAATTGGACTGAAAAAGAAGACCACTGTCACTCTATGCTTCTTCTGGACTTTATACTGTTATAGAATGAAAAGCTTCTGTGAAATGATCTGATTGTTAAAAAGTATGGTTGATATAAAAGTATGATTAGCCGTTGGCATGTTTGCCGTTTCTCCACACGCACGATTTTCCATCCTCTTTTGGGCCCTTTGTTTTGTCTGGTTTCTTTCCCCTTCTCTCGGTCTCTTCCCTACCCCCCCTCATATCTCCTTCCTGTCACTCTACAGACTCTTCTTCCCTCCTGGCCTCATCTCTCCCCCAGAATCTCTGTTCCCTCGCTCCAGTCCAGATCTGATTGGGCTTCAACCAAACAGGGCCTTGAGCATTGTCTGCATCGAATGCTATTTTTGGGTCTTCTGTGCTGTCCCTTTTGGATTTTGTGTCCTATAGTCTCAGACTGTCCTTTGTGTGCATCCTTTTGTTGCATGCTCTCCACTCACCAAATTATTGTGCATTGCTGAATTTGGAGAAATTGTACAAAAAGTACAAATTAAGTTTTCTAGATTGTACCTCAGAAGCTTTCAGATCCTCCAGTGTTGTTGTAAACTGTGGTATACATAAAATATACAATTATATATTTTTTGTAATTTAATTCAGTTCAATCATGTCAATATTTACTCTCCAACACTGTCTGTCATAACAAGTGATCAGAGCATTACTTCTTACTTTGCCTACACTTTACAAACTGACAATAAACAGCATCAGTCAGGGGTCTACCTTTGCTGTTAATACATTTCTGCATTTTTCTCACCCCGTGATTTGACATTTGCAGGTGTTGCTGCCTCTGCTTCGACTGCTTTGTCGTTTTTTGGCCTCACATTTTTATTGTCTGAGGGATGGTTATCAACTATGGTGTTCTAGATTGGATCTCCCTGAAAGCCTTCTGTGGTGAAGAGACTCTTCAAGTCTTGCCAATTCCAACTCACAATGATTAAAGCATCGCTTCATTATAGTTTTCTTTTTTGGCCACCAGCCATTGTGGCGGGTGGATTTTGAAATCCACTAGCCACTGTGTTCTTTTGCCAGCCAAATTTTGTGTCCCAAATAAAAATGAACAAAACTCAGAAAATTGAATGTTTTTTGCACTTATATAGTATAAGAATATACATAGGCTAGCCTAAGCATAGCTCATCACTGGTGTAACGTGCAAAACTTCGGGTGATAAAACTCAACGAGGCTATATGTCTCAAATCTCGTGTAGGCTAGCCTACTTCTGCACTTGCCCGATCATTAATCACTAAACCCATGTAGAAACTAGAAGACTGCGTTCGGCGTATGATTATTATAAAGTGTGCGTGTGTTCCTGCATAATATTTGCAGCTAATCTTTGCATTAGTGATAAAAATCCGTTGACACTGTTCAATTGGAGTGAGTGTAGCCCATCAACACGAGCAGGCAGCGCTATGCAACGCAACGTTTTGAGAACTGTCGGACGGCCTTTTCTATTTTCTTTGTGCCGCTCGTGTTTTTCTCTGCTATTTTGAATGGCATCAGTGTAGACAGACATATCAGTCAAGACAATCACCCGATCTTACATGGTGTTACAGTGTATCTCTGTAAACATTGTTGCGAGTCTCGTTTTAACTGTGTTTTTCAGTGTTTCGTTGTTTTATTGGCTACCCGCCAATGTGGCAGGTAGGTTGAAAGTTTCACCCGCCAATCACAAAAGTTACCCGCATTTGGCTAGTTGGCGGGTGCCAATTTCATGCCCTGTTGACTAGTAATGCAATTCCAGGGAATTACCAGCGGATGCTGAGTGAAATAATGATAAATGTTCAGCATCCAAGCACAATGATAGAGGTCAGATAGAGAACAAAGTTGGTAGGAGTCATAGTTGACGACAACAGACAGTTGGAATGGCTGCACGGTTAAATATTTGGATAGATTAAATTGTTAGCCTAAACCATTTAATAGTGAATTATTATAGTGAGAACTTTTATTTTGAAACAGTTGTGGGCAGAGGAAATCATTGGGGGGAGTCATAGTTGATGACAACTGTTGGAATGGCTGATCAGTTAAATAGTTGGATAGTTTAAATTGTTCAATTATCTAATACTGTACTGAGGACTTGCATTTTGAAACAGTTGTGGGCAGAGCAAAGTTAGTGGGAGTCATCGTTGATGACAACTGACATTTCCATACAGTTAAATAGTTCAGTAGTTTAGATACTTAAAGTATTTACTGTAATAGTAAATTATTGTAGTGAGGACTTTTATTTTGATACAGTTGTGGACAGAGAAAATAGTTGGTGGAGAGTCATAGTTGACTCCTGGAAAAAGTGGTAAGCGGAATAATAAGAAGAAGCGTAGGAAGAACAGTACAGTGCATTTTCACGCACTGTAATTGTAAAAAAATAACACCATTGCTTGAGCGCTGTCTTAGTCCATTCCTCTTTTCTGTTTCAGATCCTCCTTGCAGGGAAAGAATGCACCTGTGACATCCTCTCTGGTTTCTGCTGTCGAACGGTAAACCATGTATGGCCACACCAAGAGTGAATGAACTTCTTCCGGTCTCATTCAGACAGATTTGAGACCATTTGTATTCATTTCCCATGTAGCTTCCGCACTGTCATCAGATGCAGAAGTATAATGTTTCCGTAAATTCTTGTAAGTTTGTCAATTGATATATTGTCAATTGATTCATTTCCCAAAAGCTCAAAGGGTAGTGTCACCAGTTGTGTTGGTTGTTGAAATATTGGGTGTGCATATTGGAAAAGGGTTGATGTGTCAAAATATTCAAAACTGGAATTATGTACATTTTCTTAATCTGAAATGGTCAGAGAGGGTCAAACACATTAGCAAACCAAAAAAAGAAGACCATTTTCAAAATGAATGGGAAACCAGTCTAATGTAAAGTGTATACTCACTGGTCTTAAATCTATTTCTATTTGATAAACAGCATGTTTGTTTGGTCTGGAGCGTTGTGGGTTGTGGTGTGTGAGAATGTGTGTGACTCCCATACACTGGTCACATGCCACTAGAGTCTGTAGCCAGGGCTTCCCATCAGCTGTAGCTCTTTCTTGAGAAATGATAGTCATGGATGGTAAGCATGACAGGGCAATATGAAAGGATCATGGAAAAGCAGAAAGAAGAAATGAGAAGTACAGACTAGAAAGTGAAAGGCAGAGAAGAAAGATAGTGACGGATAGGAGGGAGGAATGGTGTGAAGAAATATTGGACTGAAAACAAGTCATGATGTGAGATGTAAACAGACATTGGTGTGTGTGTGTGTGTGTGTATGTGTGTGTGTGTGTGTGTGTGTGTGTGTGTGTGTGTGTGTGTGTGTGGGTGTGTGTGTGTGTGGGTGTGTGTGTGTGTGGGTGCGCACGCCAACCACAACTTTTATCAAGGTACCACCAGGCCCTATAGTCATTTTTTTACCTCAGTGGAGAGAAGTGCACCATAGCACACAGCACAGAAGAACAATGAGTGAATATGTGCACTCTACCTATTATACCTTCACCTTTACACAGGAGATGAGAGCAGAGGGGAGAGGTAGGTGGAGTTCGCCTCAGGCAATTGAAAAAATGTGTTAAAACGTGAAACAGAAACGGAAGAGTGGGAGGAAAGAGAGCATACATTTCACTTCCTGTCCGAGAGAGAGAGGGGAAGAGAGAGAGAGAGAGAGACAGAGAGAGGGAGAGAGAGAGAGAGAGACAGAGAGAGGGAGAGAGAGAGAGAGAGAGAGAGAGAGAGAGAGCATGCTATAAAGGAGCAGGGCAGATGATCAGGGCTCTTGTAGTGCAGCTGGACCTTACATGAGGGGAAGTACGAGTTTGCAGCGCTGGTAGAGTTTGCTAAGAGCTGTGGAGATATCATGACATGAAATATTAGTGGTAAATCTGTGATATTAGTGAATTTTGACACATTGGTCAAATCGTTGACTTTTAAGTGATTATCTACTAAAACGTTTCTGACATTGATCGAAAGACTGCACAGCATTTTGACTAGTTGACAACTGAAGAGAGACCTACTCAGGGGAGAGACGGAGAGAGATATTCAACATTCTGGGTCAACCAAACATCCCTGCCTCATCATTCACCGGTCTCCTCATAAGGTCTGTATACAAACACCTTACAGACTTTTCCAGTCTCAGTTCTCACAGTGTGTTTGTTTAGGAAATGTATCAGTAAATCACTTTACCATAACACACAACAGCTACATATGTTCTTAGTGTTAGATTTGATTTAGATTGAGGTTAGGATTGGGAACATAAGTATTTACATAAGATGCATATAGGAATATATTTATTTTCCCGGTTTCAAATTGTTTTACATGCTTATTGTAGATGGGAAGTTGAAGTGGTCCCTGGTTCCTCCAAAAACAAAAATGTAAACCAAACCACCACAACATCAACAACAACAACACCACTAGAGCAATAAAACTTAATTCCCACCTCTAAAAAGACACTTCCCACCATGGTCCTTTGGGGCTCCGTAATTTATTGCTATCTTTGGTGTTCTATTTTTGCAAATCTCCTACGACAGAACCATTATGCAACAATCTTAACAGTCTTGTCTCAAATGAATGTCTTATCAAGAGGGCTTAAGCAACAGGAAAGCAATATCTAATGGTGAAAATATGGTATTGAGACTCTTCACACAGACAATGTTTCACCCAAAGCCAACTATAGAGGCTAACATAACACTAAGCTAGTGCACAAGTCTCTCCTGACATTTTTCGTGGGGCATCCACAATATATTTGCATGAAATGATGTACATATTTGCATGTAAAAATGATCAATGGGTACACTGTAAAAATCCATTGAGCCCCTTCAATGTTTACACTGTAACACTTTTTTACAATATTTTGATATGGATTTGTACTGTTCTGTTGTTTAAGAACCTCTCAGAAGTTTTAATTCATTTGAACTTCAGCATAACTGAAAGTTGTTTTTGGGGGAGACTGACACTACATGTCCATGCATCCGACTAACCGACTGCTCCTTCTTGACATCTCCATGGTCTGTAGGCATGGACTTCGCCAACAGCACCGGTCTCCGTGGTAACCAGACGGACCTCACCAGTGTGTTCACGCGTCAGGTGCTTCCCGTGCTCTACCTGGTGATCTGCGTGGTGGGCGTGGTCCTCAACGGCCTGGCCGCCTGGATCTTCTTCCGCATGTCCAGCTCGTCGGCGCTCATCGTCTACCTGAAGAACATGGTGGTGGCCGACCTGCTCATGCTGTTCACCTTCCCGTGGCGCATCGCCGGCGAGGCGGGCCTGGGCGGGCGGCCCCTCCAGGAGGTGACGTGCCGCTACACGGGCGTCCTCTTCTACCTGAGCATGTACGCCGGCATCCTCTTCATGGGCCTCATCAGCCTGGAGCGCTACGTCAAGATCGTCCACTCCTCCTCGTCCTCCTCCTGCTCCTCGTCCTCCTCCTCCATGCCCTCCGCCGGCTCGCTGTGCTCCTCCTCGATGTCCTGCTCGTCGTTGCTGCGGCACGTGCGTTTCGCCCGCGCGCTCTCCTGCCTCGCCTGGCTGCTGCTGCTGGTCTGCAGCCTGCCCAACTCGTTCCTGAGCAACCAGCGGCTGCCGGCCAGCAGCCAGTGGAGCTGCATGAAGCTGAAGAGCGAGCTGGGCAAGGAGTGGCACCGCGTCTCCAGCCTGGTGAGCGTGGGCATCTTCTGGGCGGCGCTGCTGCTGCTGGCCTTCTGCTACGCGTCCATCGCGCTGCGCGTCTACCGCTCCTACCGGCGGCTGGGCCGCGGCGGCGGCAACCAGCAGGTGCGGCGCAAGTCCAACCGCAGCATCCTGAGCATCCTGGCGGTGTTCTTCGTCTGCTTCGTGCCGTACCACGTGTGCCGCGTGCCCTACACGCTGAGCCAGAACCGCGACAACGGCTTCTCCGACGCCGGCCGCTACGTGCTCTTCCAGGCCAAGGAGGCCATGCTGTTCCTGGCCTCGCTCAACGTGTGCCTGGACCCCGTCATCTACTTCCTCATGTGCCGCAACTTCCGCGAGTCGCTGCTGCAGAGGCTGCCCTGCTGCACGCGACCCACTCACGCGCCCGCCAGGCGGGGATCCTTCTCCAACGGCATCAGCATCAGCAACCTGTGATTGGGCGAATGTCTGAGGGGGAGGGGGGTGGGGGGGGGACAGACAATGAGAACGACCAATGGAGAACACTATAGACAGAGTAAAGGGGATGTGCTAACTGGTCTGAGGGTTTTCCAGAGAAAGAAAATGGAGAGAACAGGAGGTTTAAGAAGAAGAAGAAGAAGAAGAGAGGAAGAGAGATGGAGTGATACAGAGAGAGAAGGGAAATGAGATGCTGGCTTTGTGACATAAGGACACGGAGGGACGTGGGCATGACTCCAGTGCTGCGTCTGCCAGTTTCAGTTTGCAAGTCAGCTGAAAGGTGAAGCAGAAGTCAGACAGTGACACTCCTGTTCTTCTATGTCCAGTGTCCAGACAGACAGAAAAAAAATAATTTTCAAAGGTGCTTTTAAGACATTTTAAAGCCTGTTGGCTGTATCTAGTGCAAGGAAATACTGGGTTAAAACTAATTTGGTTTGGCCTCATTTCAGAGAATTTGAGTGATTCAATCTCCAAAGTGTTTTTTTTTAAGATCCACCTCGATTCAAGTTGATTCAAGTCTTTCTAATAATTTTCTGGTTGTTGTGTGCTTATCATAAGACTGACATATTTCAGTCCTGCAAAAAAAAAAAAAAAAAAAAAATCCTACCTCTCAAAGAAACCCAAGTATAAACAAGATGACATTTAAGCTAACTACGTAATAGAGTGGAACATCTGCGGGTCAGGTCGTTGCTCTAGCCTCTAGCGCAACCGTTAGCATTGCTGCGTAGCTAGTGTTGGGGTGCAGATGGGCGTTATGTAAGAAGAGGCAGCAGCAGCAGCAGCAGCTCAATAGGCTGAAGGTTAAGGAGGAAGACGAGGAGGAGATCAACACAAGCCTGTGGCGGGGTGCGTTTCCTTCCCTCAGCAAACACGCCACAGGAGGATACTCTGCAGGGTGCGCACGGACACTGGCGGACTCGCACGCACATGTTTACACATACACACGTGTACAGTACACCTTAGCACACACACACACACACACACACACACACACACACACACACACACACACACACACACACACACACACACACACACACACACACACACACACACACACACACACACACACACACACACACACACACACACACACACACACACACACTAACACACAACACAAGCCCACACTGAGACACAGAGACAGATGTACACAGGATGCACTGGTCATTGGTTTATTTGGAGAGCTTACACATGTCCAGATTTTACACACACACACACACACACACACACACACACACACACACACACACACACACACACACACACACACACTGTATGAATAACCTTCAGGGATAGTGCTCTGGAACACCGGAACTGTGAAAAAAAACTGTTGGCTGGAAATATCTGCACTGCCATATAGCACTGGACGATCCACCATGTTACATAGTGAAACCCAATTTGTCCAATTTGTATGTCTTATTGTATGTAAATAATTGTAAATTAAACATGCTCTGCTCAATATTGACTGTTACTGTACGTGTGTATTATTGTGTATCTGAGGACTTCAGACACCAAAAGACGGTCAGTTCCTGGTTTCTGGTGGCCTTCAAGACATGATCCAAGGCACTACAGGAAGTAGGGGCCCCCCAAGTGACACATGATAGCATAAGGCCAAAATGGAGCTGGCAATGCAATAATCCTAGTCTAGGGTGACCAGACGTCCCCGGTTTCAGGGGACAGTCCCCGTTTTGGGTTGCCTGTCCCCGGGAAAACACAGAAAAACTACATACAGTTTGTCCCCGTTTTTGAAGACAAAATTTGTATGTATTTCAATCAGATTGATAGTCAAATTGAAAATGTCCCCTTTTTTTGGGATTATGTACCCGGTTTTGGTCCCCGACATCTGGTCACCTTACTATAGTCCTGTCTACACTTTTTTGTTACTTTCTTTTAAATGTGCACCAAGATGATTTCCCTACGGTGGCCGAGAAGGGCCAAACGCGCTCAATTAGAGAAAGCAGTTTCAAATACAAAACGGTGCAAATTAACAAAAGTACAAACAGAGAAACGTGGTACAGAACTCGTCATCCTCCTGTGTGTCTGCCTCTCCATGGCGCTGTCACTGTGAGAGCGCCCTCTGGAGGTTTGGAGCACTTCCGTTGTAGGAGCGCTGTACATGCAGCTTTTTGTATCTTGCATCGTTTCTCTATTTGTAGCGCATTTCATGAAGATGCAGCGTTTTGAGTTTTGCATCGTTTCTCTTCCTGCAGCGCATTTCATGAAGATGCATTTGCTTTTGTTTCTTGCAGTGCGTTTTTTTCATTTGTACCACGTTTCTCTGTTTGTACTTTTGTTAATTTGCACCGTTTTGTATTTGAAACTGCTTTCTCTAATTGAGCGCGTTTGGCCCTTCTCGGCCACCGTAGATTTCTGTAAAAAAAAATAATAATAAAAAGACTAAATAATGACCTCAATTATTAATGGAACGATCAAGAAGAAAACTGCTATTAGTAGGACACCAGAGGGATGTTTGTTCCATCGTCCCTAAGCACTGAACCGTGAGATGCTTAGAGTATCCCAGTGGTTAGTTAGTTACGAATTGTACTGGATAAGGACAGCTAAATGATAAAGTAATCAAATCAACGTTGAGGACGATGAAAACAATCTTCAATACAACTAGATAACACAAACACCTTCAACATAGCTTAGTAGGCTAAAGACCTTTAAGCACTACAATATCGGATTTTTTTTAACCCATTCAAAAAAATCATGAAGGTCATGAAGGTTAAAACTATAGTTTGTTTTTAAATCTACAGACGCTCCAAAAAGAACACACAAGCCTTAAAACAGCATTTCCTCAGGAAGTCAATGCCCCCTGCAGCTTCTCTTTGTTGCCTTTTAGTCAAGGGGAAAACTTGCAAAATTACATCGGACCCCTCAAAAAAAAAGTTGCAGTTTTTGCATTTTTGGTATCCTTAGGAAATCTAGTGAACATTTCAGGATGATAACATTAAATGTAGGCAGTGGCAAATTTGTTATTAGTCAAAATCGTCGGATGGAATATAAGAATAGCATATCTGCACCTAATGGGTCAGGGTTTTCTGGGATGCTGAGTCAATTTCTAAGGTGAATGAAGAGGTTGGGGGTCAAATTTATATTGTACTGGACAAGGTCATTTCAAGCCAAAAAATGCAAGAACAACAAAATAGATACAAAATAATAATAATAAGGGAAAGGTCATTCAACCACCTACACTAAGATAAACACGGCGCCATTTTGTGACTTTAGGTTATTAATCATATTCCCCAGAGTTACCGGGCCTGACGCACCCACCGCTCGCCTAGTTTAGCACAGGTTTCTTGGTTCCAATAGCCAGTTCTAAGAGGTCAACACCCAAATTGGGGCCATAACTTATGGAGTAAAGGGAAAACTAATTAAACAGCCTACATTGCATATTTTCTTTAAGTGTACACCCTCTAGATGTGAGTTAACATGGTTAAAATATGCCCCACCTACCTCTATACTCTGTAATACAGCTATCACACTAGCACAGCTAGTGCTGCTATACAGCTAGCACACTCATGAAATGTAACAATTGGCAAAGACTGTAAAGAGTCCCAGGCAACATGACTGGTTTGCGTGGATGTGCTTAGGATTTATATTCAGTCATTTGACTTGTGGTAAGTGTTGCTGTTTTCAGACTATGTTGAAGTACAAGCAAGTGCAGATGCATGATAGGCTATAGGCCTACTCTGCTTGTCACACACACATTTTAGTAAACCAAGCTCTGGTCAGGCTGCACACCCAGGATGTTGCTATGGACGATATTCAGGATGTGGCTAGGCTGGTATCCAGGATGTAGCTAGGGGACGATACTCAGGATGTGGCTAGGATGGTATCAGAATCTGACACATCTATGCTAGGCCAAATATATCGAGGGCTGAGAACCAAAGGGGCATAAGTGACATTTTGGTCAAAATTGAGTTATATATCACCTGAAAGCTCCTGATGAGCTCTTTCTAGCTGACAAAATGATAAAAGTAAAATATTTATAAATATAAAGTTATTGAACAAAAACCAAAGGTCTTTAACTGTGAACATATAGAAGCAGTTAGATTTGTTTTGGCTCTCCTGTAAAGTTGGTGAAATGTCACTTACGCCAAAAACAGATTGGTTAAAAAAAACTACTAATCTTGTTGGTTAAGCACATATTGGCTAATTTAACTAAGACATTGGTAGCAATTAAACAAATACATTGGTTATCAAACAACCTAATATCATTGGTAAAGCATACATTGGTTGATTAAATTAAGATATTGGTAGATATTAAACAAATACATTGGTTATCAAACAACTAATATAATTGGTAAAGCATACATTGGTTGATTTAATTAAGAGTCCTATGTTCGCATTTGACGTCATTACGTCGTCGGACGTCTCTGTCTCTGTTTTCAGTGCAGGCTGGATGTTACCGTTGACTTGTGTTATCTCCGGCACCAGATTAGCACCAGATCAAAGCCATCGATATCTCAAAATTGCGACAGCCGTTGACTTCCATGTTAAAGCCAGATTAGAGCGGTCACGTGGTTAGTGGGTAGCCTCAGTAGTTCCCTTGGTCCCTGGTTCACATGTTTGAGTTCAGGACTGCTATCCTTGCATTCACTGAGACATGGTTGAATAAGAACGATGATGATAACTGTCTGCACATTGATGGTTATGGAACCCCTATAAGACTTGACCGTGATAACGAGCTCACAGGCAAGCAACGTGGAGGGGGCGTGTGCTTTTATGTCAATAAGCGCTGGTGCTCAACATGCATTGTAAGGGAGAAGTTGTGTAATTGAACTCCTTGCCGTCTCCCTTCGCCCATTTTACTTACCTAGAGAATTCCCCCAACTTTTCTTCATACTGGTTTACATTCATCCCAAAGCGAGTGCCACTACGGCCACAGAGCATATTGGAAGAACTTTAGAAAAACTGGAACTCATCTCACCTGACTCTCCCAAATTCATCCTGGGGGATTTTAATCACTGCCTAGTAGATAAATTCTTAAAGGGCTTTCATCAATATGTCACCTGTACCACCCGCCTAGGTAAAACACTAGATAAATGCTATGGCTCCATCCCAGAAGCATACAGATCAATTGCACTGCCCCCTATTGGTGCTGCAGATCACAATACTGTGCTGCTTGCACCTGCCTACCAGACAGTTGTTAGGAGAACAGAGAGGGTTGTGAAGACCATTAAGCAGTGGACGAGTGAAAGTATTGACAGGCTACGGGGTTGCTTTGAAACTACCATCTGGAACAATCTTGTAGCTTCTTCCAGCAATATTGATGATCAGGTGGATACAGTCTTCTCATTCTGTGTAGAGAGTATAATTCCAGAAAAGAAAGTTACTATTTTCCCCAATAACAAACCTTGGATCACAAAGGATCTTACAGTAAGCAAATCCTAAACAAGAAAAAGAGAATATTCTTCTCAGGCACTGAGGCTGAAAAGAAGGAGGTCAACAGGGACGTTAAGTGGGCCATTAAACGTGCTAAACTGAGATATAAAGAAAAGATGGAACAATCTTTTTCTGAAGGAAATCTCCGCTCAGCTTGGCAAGGCCTTAAGAACAGTGTAACCGGTGGATTTAGCTCTCTGCGTTGTGATTGGTTGAGCATAGATGATAAAAAAACGTGACGCCGACACACAGCTGTTTCAGTCAGAAGCGGGCGGTTTACTGCAAAACAGTCACAAACAGCGTACAGCTGGGGTTCAGGTTCCTTCCCAACTCCTCTTCCCAGGGTAACAGAAAACAGGGCTCAGGTAACCCAACATATACATATTACAATTAGAATGCCCAATAAAACCCCAACAAATATATGTCAAGTTCCTTAAACAATTCGCTAGGAATTCAGGCTTAATTCGACACAAAACACTGCCTAGCTTCCCATTCTAACAGTGAGCTAGTTAGCTCGCTAGCTAGCTAGCGGGAGCTAGCATAACGGACAAAATAGCTAACTCGTCCACAGTTTTAACATCAAAACACATCAAATTAATCAACAATAATGACACACCTGCAAAACAGTCACAAACAGCGTACAGCTGGGGTTCAGGTTCCTTCCCAACTCCTACAAAAAGCAATAAACGAAAAAGCTAAGTAATAGCGATTCATGCTAACTAGCCGTTAACAACAGTCTGTGGGTAATACAGTATTACAGTAGCTAGTTAGCTACAGGGCTGTAATGCAGTAATAACAAGCTAGTTAGCCACAGGCTTATGTTACACATGTGGCTCTTATTACAATACAAAATACATTAAAATAGTAAAAGTCACCACTTCAATACATGAAGGGAAATGTACCCAAAGAAATAATATGCAATATTATAGTTTCAAAAGTGGTGGATGACAATGTAGAAAGGGGATAGAGATTAGATTTAGAAGAATGAATTAGACATGAAGCATACCTCTTCCCAGGGTAACAGAAAACAGGGAAGAGGTGAAGGGGGCAGGGACATAAAAATATGGAAAAAGGAAATATTAGAGGGGGATAGGGATAGGGGGCAGGAAGCTGAATAGATACCCAGAAGAAGAAGAAGAAGACTATGTACATATTCGGTGTGTCAAAATAAAACCATCTTTGTGTAATTATAAATAATAGAGGAATACAATTGTACTTGTTACACTCACCCCCCTAGAATTATACAAAGATAAAAAAACAATTTCAAACACAACAGCACCCATCAATTCCCTCCAACAGCCATTACAAATACCAGCGTGGCAGCTACCTAGAAAGGTCAGACGTGAACCGGGGTGATCAGGACCCGGGACACTAACTGGGTACGCGAGGTGCCATACACACCTCAGCAGTAAGGCTACAACTAAGCACAGTCTATGACGAGTGAGCAATAACTCTGTAATGTCACACAGAAAGAACAGTTCACACACTCCACAACCCATGGATGACAGCAAAAAGCTGAAAGACAACTAAATACCAACCCACATGTGCCTACTACACGTGAATGACGTGGCCTAAGGCCTCATCCCCACCTAGGATAGTCTGTAACTGAGTCATAGACTCTATCAGTCTACACACAGGTCTAATAACTCTACCAAACCTAGATGTGGGAGGGGGAGGTAAGGGGTCAGTGTAGTCAGTATCAGTGTTGTGAGGGGGATTGGGAGGGGCAATGGGCGTGACATCATCAACAGGGCCCACCACACCATCAGTAAAAGATCCCATATCGCCATCAGGAGACACATCTGAATTGGGGGATCCCAGGCCATCCACATCAGATCCAAGAACATCATCCTGCACTGCAGACTGTTCAGCAACCCATGAGGAGGTACGGTCTGCAACGGGGCCATCCTGGCATGACAGATCAGTGGCAGTAGGGGGTAGGGCATCATCAGAAGAGAGGTCTGACAAGGGAGCATCGGACAGGGACGCACTCACACTGACACATTCGACTGCCTTGCTTGAAGTGACTTCAGAAGTTCCACTGAGTGGCAGAAAGTTCACTGGCAACAGGAGGTTTCTGTGCAGCACTCTTCGTTTACCGTCACTGCCCTCAACTCTGTAGATGTGGAGACTGGGCTTTGAGGCTATCACAGTGTACACATCCGGTTCCCATTTGTCAGCGAGCTTCCGCTTCCCTCTGCAACCTTTGTTGGCAACAAGGACACGGTCACCGATGGAAAGCGCCAAACCTTTGACTCTCCTGTCGTACTGCTCAGCCTGATGTCTCTGTTCGAGCCTGGAGTTCCTCTGAGCAGTCTGCATGGCGGACTGGAGATCGCTGGCCAGAGCCTTCACATAAGAGCCATAGTCCGCAATCTTCTCGTCACAGCTCACGTTCCTGAACATCAGGTCGACAGGCAGCCTCGGGACCCTGCCAAACATCAAATAAAACGGTGCGAACCCAGTCGTCTCATGGACTGTGCAATTATACACAAATGTCATGGTTTGAATCAACTGGGGCCACTTCTGTTTGGACTGTGGAGGCAAGGACCGCAGCATGTTTCCCAGCGTCCGGTTAAACCTCTCTGTACCACCGTTGCCCATCGGATGGTAGGGAGAGGTGTGAGACTTCTGCACGCCAGCCAGCTCCATAAGCTCCGCGATCAGCTCACTCTCAAACGAAGCTCCCTGGTCTGAGTGCAAGCGGATGGGAAAGCCATACACACAGAAATAGTTGTCCCAGAGCTTCTTCGCCACGCGCCTAGCCGTCTGGTCTTGACAGGGGAACGCGTGGGCCAGCTTAGTGAAGTGGTCAGTGACGACCAAGACGTCCACGGACTTGTTGTTCTTGTCCTCTGCAGACCAGAAATCAATGCAGACGAGCTCCAGAGCGGCAGATGTTTTGATGCTCTGCAGGGGAGCTCTGGCTGCTGGCTCAGGGGTTTTGCTGAGGACACATCTCACACAGTTTCTGACATGACTCCTAACATCCTTCTCCATGTCGTACCAGAAAAACCTCTGACGAGCAAGGGAGAGTGTTCGAGGTTGACCTTGATGACCGGCCAAGTCATGCACGCCAGCCAATGCATCAGCTTTCAGAGAGTCCGGCACAACATACTGAAACCTCTTTGTGTTGGTGAGCAGGTCTTTGGAAACTCGGTAGAGAATTCCATCTCTAAGCTGGAACTTTTCCCATTGACGCAGCATTTTCAAGGCCAGATGATTCTCTTGAGCACGTTCACGCCTTGACGGTCTCAGTTTCCGGTCAACGTAGAAAATCACTCTGGAAACGGCCACATCCTGTAGCTGGCGGGCTTTCAGCTCTTCCGTCGACCATGTATGGAGTGTGTCCTGACCACAATTCCCCAGGCTTGTCAGGTGGTCACCGAGGGAAGTGGCTCGCTGCTGAGCCCCATGTTCCCAAGCATCCTGCGTATCCAAGGCAGCTGACACATCATCACCTGACATGGAAAGAGGCTGATCGAGACTGAGGGAAGAATCAGTCATGGTCTGAGGATTACAGGTGAGGCGGAACATGTCCTGAACACAGCCGTTGTCCACTTCAGAAGCTCGCTGCAGCAGATCTAAGTAGGACTCAGACAAGAGCCGTTGGCTGACAAGCTTCACAAAGGGGTCACGACTCAGCGCATCAGCAACCACGTTCTTTGTCCCAGGGACATGTCTGATGTCAAAAGTGTATGGCGCCAGCTTTGAGACCCACCGCTGCTCACATGCATCTAACTTGGGCTTTGTCAGAATGTACGTGAGAGGGTTGTTGTCTGTCCAGACGGTGAAGGTGTGACCTTTGAGCCAGTGACTAAACTTATCACACACAGCCCACTTCAAAGCCAAAAACTCAAGCCGATGTGCTGGATAGTTGGCCTGGCTCCGACTAAGAGACTTGCTGGCGAAAGCTATAGGCCTGGCTCTGTCCTCACCCTCTGGAACCTGAGACAAAACGGCCCCCAAGCCATCAAGGGAAGCGTCAGTGCACAGGATGAACGGTTGGCTGAAGTTCGGATGGGCTAGAACTACACTGGTCATCAGTGCCCCCTTGAGGTCCTCAAAAGCTTTTACACAGGCTGGAGTCCAATCACCCGGAGTCAGCTCACGGTAAGTACCAGGCCTCTGGAGCTTCCGGTCATGCCTACCCCTACGTTTCTGTCCAGCAGTCAGGGCAAACAGTGGTTTAGCGATAGAGGAACAGCCAGGGATGAAATGTTGATAATACATCACCATTCCCAGGAAGGAGCGAACTCTCTTCTGGGAAGGCGTGCACCCATCCGCCATCATGAGATCCTGTGTGGTGAAGCTTGAGATGACGTCAACCTTCTCTTGATCGACAGACACACCACCCACATTCACAACATGCCCTAAGAACCTAACAGACTTGCGCAAAAAGTGGCACTTCTTCTGGGAGAGCTTCAGATTGTGTGCCCTCAACCTGGTGAATGTAACCTCAAGACGCCACAGGGCCTCAGCCTCAGATGGAGCAAAGACTAAAAGATCGTCTAAGTAGCATAAAAGGGTGGAAAAGTTGAGGTCACCAAAAATGCTCATCATCATGCGCATGAATGAAGCTGGACTGTTACACAGACCTTGGGGGAGTCTATTATACTCATACAAGCCAAGTGGTGTTGTGAAGGCTGTGTACTTCTTGTCAGACTCATGGAGGGGAATGTTATAAAACCCAGATGTCAAATCCATGGTGCTGAACAGTGCATTCCCACCAAGGGCAGCGAGACAGTCTGACTGGTGTGGCAAGGGATGTGCATCCTTCACAGTTTTGGCATTAAGCCAGCGAAAGTCTGTGCATAACCTGAGATCTCCGTTCTTCTTCCAGACCATCACTAAAGGCGAGGCATATTCACTGATGGACTTTCTGATGATATTCTTCTCCTCCATGTCACTCAGGACTTCTCTCAGCTTGTGATAGTGAGCAGGTGGAATACGGCGGTAAGGAAGCCGGAACGGGCGATCATCAGTGAGGTGGATGCGGTGTACAAAATCTCTCGCCTCCCCACAGTCAAGCTTGTCCTTGGAAAAGACGTCGTGAAACCTGGTAAGTAGCTCAGCCAGCCTGGACTTCCACTCATCCGACACCTCACACGCGTCAATGTCGACATCTCCAAGGCCACAGGCATCTAGACACTGCTTTGGAGAGTGTAGCGGCGGTGGCGTGTTTGTCTGAGTATGGACAGCACTGTTACAGGTGATACCCTGAGTCAAAGGCAGATCTTCCACAGCCAGGCACGGCAACACATCAGCTAGCTTTGTGTTGCGGCGCAGTCTTACAGGAGACTCAGTCGGATTCAGAACTCTCATGGGAATCCAGTGGTCTCCCCACATCGGTGTGATAACTTTCCCCACTAGAATGTTCCTAGGACCAGAACGAGCTGCGGTGGGCTCCACTATCACTGTGCTACCAGGTGACACATTAACATGGCTCGGTAACTTGCCCCACACCAGGTACTCTTGCTTGGGCAACAGAGTGATGGCTCGCCTCAGCTTAACCGTGCCAATTGGACCCACTGACTCTGGACCTGCCCAGCGTGAAACACAACAAGTGAGGAGCTCCAGAACCCGCTCACACTCAGGGCTGGAGCTAGCAGAGGTGACCACGTCCCAGTACTTCTTCTCAGACTTCAGACGATTGAGGAGGGGCTTTAAGACGTTGGTTCCAATGATAAACTCATCACGCTGGCCAGATATCACAAAAGTAGGCACCAGAAACTTGGATCCAGAAACCTCAATCTCCAGCTCATATATGCACTTAGGGCGTGTGGATAAACCGCCACATCCAATAAGAACAATGTTACTGGGGACTGGCTGTGGACACGGTAGAACGCCTGATGCTTTCAGTCTCATTTCACCCTCTTCGCTCAGCGAACATGACATGGAGCCCGAATCCAGCATGCCCTCCAACGAAACAAGGCCACTGACTACAACTGGGGTGTAGAACAAGTCACTCGCACCCCCGACCCGCTGGGAATTGAGATAGATAGCCGTAGTATTGGCTGGCAAGAGAGTGCAACTATTTACATACACAGATTCAAAGTCATTATCACCGAGGGTTTCGGCAGAAGAGTCCATGGTACCCCTCGCACTACATGGGCTATCTAGTTTAACTGTGTGGCCGGGGCATGGCCAGCACCAACCTGAGTCTGGCGTGCTGTAGGACATCCACTCTTGACGTGCCCAGGCTTCAGACAGTGATGGCAAAGCCGGTCCATTTTGCAGTGGCTGAATGTGGAGTGCTGCAGTGTGCCACATACTCTGCATGGCAGGCGTGCCTCGCTGTGGCGAACCTGGCTCCGCTGAGTTGGCATTGGGCGTGGGGACACAGAGGCAGTGCACACTGAAAGTACTTTGTCCAACATGCTCACCACATGAGACAGGCTTGGTTCAGCTGCTGGGGAGCTGGGTGGCTGTGCAGACTCAGGCGTGACGGGGCTGCAGGACTGGAACATCCAAGGGGCCATAGCCGAGAGTTGTGGTTCGCTATGCTGGACAGTGGACTGAACTAGCGGACGCACAACGTCTGTGGACACTGGTAAAGGAGGCTGACGACCCACTCCCCCACTTCTCTTCAATTCACACTGACGCGCATCCAACCTCTCTTGGATCTCTGACGGCGTCCACTGCTCAGCTGGCTTGAATGTGAGAGAAACAGCAAGTTTGGGGTCTGGACAGTGAGATACGAACATAGCCACTACCTCTGCTCCAGTATCTCCTACAGCCTTCTGCTGCTGACGCAGACACTCCTCTGCCACACCAATAGCCTTATTGAGACGAATCCAATACTCCATAGCAGACTCACTGCGGCGTGGAACAGTGTTGTAAAAGTCTCTCATCGGCATGTTGGAATACGTCAGCTCACTAAAGTTCCTCTTTAGGATTTCAAACACGACAGATAAGCTGCCACTGGAGGCCAGTCCAGAACTGCACCTAAGGGAGACCCTCACCATATCCCTGGCCTTGCCTAGGAGACGACTCATGACAAAGTCAACCTTCTCACGCTCTGTGCGGTCCAAGTGACAGAGATGGCTCATCACCACATCCTCCCACTCATCAACAGAAAACTTGTCTGTGTGGTCGCCTCTGAAAAAGGGAGGGAGTTTGGAGTCCGACTGCACAGTCACACTAACCTTAGAAGCATCTGCCGCTGCCAGGGGTGATGAAGAGTGGCTGGTGTGTGGCTGACTACTGGCCTGATGCAGTGTGTGCATACTGGCAGTGATGTTATCACTGATCTGCCTAGCTAAATCAGACATGATAATGCCCAGTGTATCTGCACTAATCACTTGTGTGTTGGGCATAGGGGCTGCACATGTAAGAGGTGATGATGCAGGGGCTGCATGTGCTGCTAGTGTAGATGTAGGGGCTGCCTGTGCTGCTAGTGTAAACATAGGGGCTGCATGTGCTGCTGGAATGGTTTGACTTGTGCGGGGCATGTAGACAGTATCTCTCAGAGGGGTGGAAGTAGCCACTGGGCCTCTAACCAAGGCATCTAGGCCCACACTACTAACTGACCTCCCCCCACCAACACTGTGTACCCCCAAAGGGCAAACTCTCCCAAAACCACCGGGACACAGCCTGTTTCTAAGCATACATGGATCATCCACTGAGTCCCTATCTGGGCTATTATTTCGTCCCGCCATCTTACAGCAATAACAGACTTAAAATTAAATGCAATAATAATGCTAGCCCAGAACCAGAAGTGAAAAACTAGACAGTAACTATCCTGGCTCAGTAGCTTATAAACTACACACTGCTGAGCTTATAGTGTGAAACTTAAAATGTCACTAGAATTAAATATACAGACCCAAAATTACCAATATTATAAGTCACATTGACGGCAATAACATTAAATGAGAAAAATAAAACATTTACAATTATACAGAGGCTCTAGTAGCTACTCTGCATATCAGAACATATCCTATGCACTGAGTACCTCTCTTTCACACACACACATAAAACGGCACCCTGCGTGAAGATGGAGGAGGGGGCGCAGTTATCCCGGCGATCAAGCAGGCGTTGATCTAGCTGTCACGGAGTCACGGCACCAAGTGTAACCGGTGGATTTAGCTCTCTGCGTTGTGATTGGTTGAGCATAGATGATAAAAAAACGTGACGCCGACACACAGCTGTTTCAGTCAGAAGCGGGCGGTTTACTGCAAAACAGTCACAAACAGCGTACAGCTGGGGTTCAGGTTCCTTCCCAACTCCTCTTCCCAGGGTAACAGAAAACAGGGCTCAGGTAACCCAACATATACATATTACAATTAGAATGCCCAATAAAACCCCAACAAATATATGTCAAGTTCCTTAAACAATTCGCTAGGAATTCAGGCTTAATTCGACACAAAACACTGCCTAGCTTCCCATTCTAACAGTGAGCTAGTTAGCTCGCTAGCTAGCTAGCGGGAGCTAGCATAACGGACAAAATAGCTAACTCGTCCACAGTTTTAACATCAAAACACATCAAATTAATCAACAATAATGACACACCTGCAAAACAGTCACAAACAGCGTACAGCTGGGGTTCAGGTTCCTTCCCAACTCCTACAAAAAGCAATAAACGAAAAAGCTAAGTAATAGCGATTCATGCTAACTAGCCGTTAACAACAGTCTGTGGGTAATACAGTATTACAGTAGCTAGTTAGCTACAGGGCTGTAATGCAGTAATAACAAGCTAGTTAGCCACAGGCTTATGTTACACATGTGGCTCTTATTACAATACAAAATACATTAAAATAGTAAAAGTCACCACTTCAATACATGAAGGGAAATGTACCCAAAGAAATAATATGCAATATTATAGTTTCAAAAGTGGTGGATGACAATGTAGAAAGGGGATAGAGATTAGATTTAGAAGAATGAATTAGACATGAAGCATACCTCTTCCCAGGGTAACAGAAAACAGGGAAGAGGTGAAGGGGGCAGGGACATAAAAATATGGAAAAAGGAAATATTAGAGGGGGATAGGGATAGGGGGCAGGAAGCTGAATAGATACCCAGAAGAAGAAGAAGAAGACTATGTACATATTCGGTGTGTCAAAATAAAACCATCTTTGTGTAATTATAAATAATAGAGGAATACAATTGTACTCTGTTACACATGGCTGCTGTAAATACTGTCCCCACCACTCACAAACTCATACAGGTCCCCAACATCAGCTTAGCCGCCCTCCCCAATGATCTGAACTCCTTCTACTCTAGATTTGAAACAAATAACAGCAATCAAATAGATGCCATTCTGTCATCACTGAAACCTGGGCAATCTCCCGTCTTGATAAGCAGGGAAGAGGTGGTGTGCTCTCTTAAGAGGACTTAGCAGAACTCTGCACCTGGGCCTGATAACATCAATGGTCGTACCCTCAAAGACTGTGCAGAGCAGCTAGCAAATGTATTCCAGCTCCTGTTCCAAAGCTCTCTGGACAGTGGTAGGGTCCCACAGGTGTGGAAACACTCTACAGTGGTACCTATACCTAAGAAGAGCAACATCAATGTCCTGAACGATCTGAGACCAATAGCCCTCACTTCCCTTGTGATGAAGGCAATGGAGAGGATCATCAAAAATTACATCACTGGGTCATTGGACTCAAAAATGGACTCACTCCAGTTTGCTTATCGCACTGGTAGAGGAACTGATGATGCTAAGCTTTTCATGAATGAAGTGATTCAAAAACACCTGAAAACTCCCAATTCTATAGCCAGACTTTTATTTGCTGATTTTTCATCTGCGTTCAACACCCTGCAGCCTAACATCCTGGCCCAGAAGCTTACATCCTTTTTTCACCTGGATGATCAGCTGATCCGGATAATTAATTTTCTGACTAACAGGTCACAGAGAGTGCTTGTTAACCAAACACTCTCTGATCTCACCTACATGTCTACAGGGTCTCCCCAGGGTTGTGTGCTCTCTCCACTGCTTTTTATTCTCTACACTGATGACTGCAGAACCACCCAGCCAAACGGTCACTTAGTTAAATTTGCGGATGATACAGTTCTCCTATCACTCCTCTCTGGCCCTTAATTCTTTACATCATGGCCCAGCTCTCCAAGAGTTTGTGGATTGGTGCGATAATAATCATCTGGAACTAAATGTCAACAAGACTAAGGACATATAGGGCCAATTGCTCTGTCAGTTAGCATTGCGCTAGCTGTGCTACGATTTAAAACCGTGCTCCTTAAAGGTATACTATGCAGGATTGGCGATTTCATCGCCGGTTTCGCTTTCACTTTTAATTTTCGCTCGTTTTATGCTTGCATATTTCTCTGCAGAGCTTCCCCTACAGCTTTAGCGTGTATATTTTACAAAACTCCTCAATCGGTCAGTCTGCCGTGCCTTTTCATGAGACTTTACATGACACTTCCTGGAGTAGAGCATGGGTGCGTGCCCGAAGATTCCTGAAGTTGCAAGTGTGGTTCTACGGCTATAGACCACTAGGGCGGCCGAAAAAGACATCGTTTGACCGGTATTGACTCATTTAATGATATATAACGGTATGAAACGAATTGATTAACTGAAAAACGTTGCATAGTATACCTTTAAAACGGAGGTTTTGGAGTTTAACACGCAGCTGATAGAGTGGTACCAGCAGGTGAAAGAGAAAGTCATAATGCTCTCAATGAAGGAATAGTAAAATAGAGTTAGTATGTGCTTACTAACCCCAAATGAGTTCAACTTTCTCAAAAGATACTTTCGCTGCTGACATTTCTTGAGAATGTCCTCTGTGTTGGAATTAAATGTCAGGAAATTATCAAATAATGTGCCCAAGTACCTGTATTCCACCACTAGTTCTACTGGTTCCCCGTGGATAGTGGTCATAGCAGCCTCTGCTGTTGTCCTTAGTGAGTTGGAAAAAGTCACTATTCATGGGTTTCATCAGGTCCCTTTCCCCAGGTGTATTAATCAAGCACCATGCAGTCTGCATTCATAATCTAGGTGCTTGATTCGATACACCTGTGCAAAGGGACCGGATGAAACCCATGAATAGGGCAATTGCTCTGTCGCTATAGTTTGGAGTTTAACACGGTTTTAAACTCGGTGGTGACGCAAGAAAGTCACGTGACGACTTAAGCTCCATTGCTGTGTCATATGCACCAGAGCATGGTATAATCTATTCTATTCTATTCAGTCATTGAATGAATGAAAGCGCTTCCCTATGACTTTCTCTTTCACCTGCTGGTACCACTCTATCAGCCTCTTGAAGATGGGGAGCAAAGACGGCCACCCAACTCTCGATAACCCACACACACACACACACAGACACACACACACACACACAGACACACACACACACACACACACACACACACACATTTTATATTTTCATACAAATGTCATAACCTGACTTTCGCCAGATCCTGTAGTTCGCTGTCTGCTTCAGCATGGCGGAACTACAAGGGTCTGGCGAGAGTCAGGCTACAAATGTCATGTTTGCCTTTATAAATAAAAAAAATACCATTACTTTAAATTTCTGGTTTCTTTCTTGTTATTGTAGTTCACCTGTAAACTGTTTTTTTTTTAATTCAACCAATCTTTTTAACCAATATGTTATTCCGACACATATTACACAATCTAATGGTTAAAACAAATAATAGCTCTGATTGGTGAGCTTCACAGTCAATCTAGGGTGCGTTTCAATCGCAATCCTAGAGGAGTTAGAAATGTCACTCTTGGATTTAGTGTTTCTAGAAAGGGTAGTTCTAACGCTCAATTGCAAACATGGGTGCAACATTTAGTAGCCTAATAGGGACTTAGGCCTACTGTATGACGAAGCTAACTGATGTAGAAAATGAACCCCCTGGAGTGCCGTGCTTCTCATGCACTAGGCCTGCTCAAGTTGCACAATTTCAAGGGAATATTGACTTCAATATCAGAATATTGAAGTCAATAAATGCATTGACATTCAAAAATCATATCGCTAATGCCAATCACAATCCCGACATCTCAGAAAAAAATGCAATTGGATATTTATTATATATTACTGTTCTTTAGTAATGCAGTGTTGCAGCCTCTTTCCTGTAGGCAGAGTGGACAGCCCCATCTCTCACCTGTAATTCGCCAGTGTGGATGTGACACTGGCACACCCATTTACTTTTTGTCAGGTCACAGTTATGCCTGTAATGGGCAGTAGGGGGCAGCAATCTCTGTATCCTTTTACTAAACTTTTCTGTCTGTCTTCAATACACCCTGAATTGTTACACAATATGTAACAAATGTGTTATCAGATCTGTTTGTGACTAATTCTGTGGTCATAAAGTCAAGATAGCCTACATACAACAGTCACAGGAGACATAGGCCTACTAATAAAAATATATTCCACATGGCAAGCCTTTAAAAAAAAAAAAAAAAAAAAAAAAAGGTTCCAAACAGACTTAACTTGTTTACTTAACTTCATGTTTAGAGTTTAGAGGCTATTTCAGCCTGGCAGGACAGTTGACGGCATCACAAGCTCTACAAGCTGGATTGTTATGCCGTAGAACAGATCAACAGCTCCATCTACAGACATGTTCTATAATGCCATTCACATACAGTATAATAGCTGATGACATTGTAGTTTAGTCCTCAGCATGGGGATTCCAACCATTTAGGTCACTGTTCAGGCTGTTAGTCATGCTGTTAGTCCTTATGATCTATGCTTTGACCTGGAATGTGTAGTGTATATTCAAACAATCAAGACACCTGATTGAATATTCTGTCACGTTTCTGTCAAGTATACAATTATGATCTGATGAAAGTGTGTAGAGGCTCAAGTCATCCGGTGCTTAAACTGTGTTTATGATAAGAAACAGTTACAACATGTGCATGAATGGCTTATCAGGTACCAGACAAGTGGTACAAGTTAAAAAGAAAAGAAGGTCTGCACAGGGCAATGTTTCAAACCCCCAGGGTCTTTTTCAGGCCTTAAGAAGACCGTGGGTGAATGCAATGTTGCCTTTTATGAAAATCAAAAAGACATAGCCTATATTTTGTGGAGTCACAATGTGTAGATATAATTATCTATAATAACTTCATTTTACAATAATTAAACTTTTGGATCCTTTTCTAAAACATAAATATGCATGTTGCCATGTAAATCAAATCTAGTCTGACTGATTAGATCTTGTCAATACGCTTGTTTGTGTTAGTGTTTGTTTGTTGTTGTTGTTGTTGTTGTTATTGTTGTTGTGTGTGTTTCCCTTCCCCCTTCCCCTTCAGATGTTGTTCAACAAATATACGCAGTACCATCATAAAACCAGCAGGAGGAAGTGTGTCGCAGCAACTCAATAAAAGTAATTTCACTACAGTCATCAATACAACAGGGTTATTCACAAGCCTAGAAGCCTACGGCTAGTTCTGCAATAGATCGTACAATGATATATTTGCATAGACAAAAATGCACCGTGCAGGGGGAAATTCTTACTCAGTATATCAGGAACTAACAAGATCACCTTTCCAGTTCTTCTACATTCCACAGCAGACTGTTCAGTCTTACTGTGCACTACTATTAAAGTATTGCATTTCCATGTCATTTAAAAAGCCAAATAAACAAATCAACAAATTGAATATGTGCTTATTCATTTATAAATGCACATCAAAAACATCAAAAAACATCAAAGGCAGCATGCTTTGCACATGCGATAAGGAGATTCCCGGAGGATGTGCATCAGAGAATCCTTTGAACTCATTATCATATTGCTTGATATTGTTTATGTTGTATGTCCAAACAAAACCACTTGATGAGGTTGCAAGCATCTCAGACATGGGTTTTTATATTAGCAGCTAAACCACTTCCCCTTGCTCTCTCCCCCCTCTCTCTCTTTCTCTCTCTCTCTCTCTCTCTCTCTCTCTCTCTCTCTCTCTCCCTCTCTCTGTCTCTCTCTCCTCCCCACCCTGCACTTCTGTCACCTTCATAACTTCTCACCAACACACCACAACTTGCTTATACCCACATGAGCTCTTCCTTGTACATCAGAACTCTTGTATAAGTTCAGACAGAAAGACAGAGAGTGGAATACTTTGAGGATTCTTTGGCAACTTAGAGGTGAGAAGGGTGAGTAACAAGCAAACATTTTCACTTAGTCCCTCATGTAGATAACTGTAAAAAGAGGTGTGTGTTCTGGAGTTTCTGTAGCCTTCTGTATGAAGTGTGATTGAAAGTGCATGGCAAACAGAATATTCCTCTTTTTAAGTCATACGAGTGGCTACAAAAAATAAGATGGGAAAACGTAAACAAGTCCAGGCATGCAAGAGAAACCAAACTGATTTGTTTTTACTGTCGATAACAAACACAGTTACATAATCGGGTTGCAGTTTGGTCAAACTGACTTGCGCTACAGTCGAGTTAAAAAAAATCTGAGATCTGAGATCTGAGAGAAATCAAAATAAATATCTGAGAATTTCAGACCTTAAGACTGAATGCAACAAAACAAAACAAAACAAAGCATACTAAATATGCAATGAATTTGGTCAGGGTAACATGATTCCATTTAAATTCCATAAATTCCATACATGTCATAAATGCATCAGTAAACATCTGTTTTTATAAAACATTGGGTCTATCTGGAGCACACAGTTTTACTCATATTCACATATGAGACCATTTTCTCCTGTGTGTCCCGCTCTGTTATTCTGCTATTTATGCTGGGGATAAAGTTCATCAACTTTATAAATAGCAATGGCCCGGGATACATCCCTGTGGAACGCCCGTCCATAATCTAGAATACATTATTGCTTGATTCATTATTTTTCAGTGGCCTATGCAAATGGTTTTGTATGGTTTATTGACCCACACAACGCAAAACAACATCAGGCAGTAGCCTATATGAGAACTGTTGACCGGACAAAATTGCTTGGGAAAGGATGTGGCGAACTCAAAGAGAGGAAATCATCTCACTAGGGAGTGCTATTAAAGGTCCTTATTGTACACTACTGGGAAAAACAAGACCTTTTTAACTTAAGTGCGTTGTTAGTGGCAGAGTTTTGCTTGTCACCCGTGAACATGGGTGACATGTATTTATGGTTACGTAATTATGTTGAGTTTCTGTTCCAAGAACTTGTCGAGTTGGATTTTACATGACATTTTTTGATTTCACAAATGTTGAAACGTATATTACAAATGTAATATATTCTCCAAAGTTTATGTTTGTGTTTATGTTTATATTTATGGAATTTTACAGATGCTTTTGTCAAAGTGACATACAAAAAATAACAATACAACAGTTATAGTAATAGTAAAAGTTATAGTAATAATAACAATAATGTCAATATAAAATCAATGAAATCTCAACTCAATACTCATAAGAACCACACAAATGAATTAATTAAGAATAAACTGAACAGATAAGTCTTAGACCGATCTTGAAAGACCCAAAACTATCACAGTTGAAAATTTCAGAAAATTTAAAATAATTTATTTTAGAATGCACATTTTTCAAAGAGGGTGTGGATGATGGTACCAGTTACTGTTGTTAAAAGTTTGCTCATGCTTGCATCGCTTCTGATCCTCGGCAGATGACCAGCTCAGAGGCAATGACTACTCCTGCGTTCAACTTCAACTCAAGCAATTCTACAACCAATGGGTCGTTGTGTAACAACACAAGTGCCCAAGTACTGGCCTACCCCTTCTTCATCTTTGGCTATGCGCTGGTGTTCCTGATAAGCCTCGTGCTGAACGGATTTACCCTGAAAGTCTACTTCTGCCGCTCTCAACGCAACACCACCACAGTCACCATTTACCTTCAAAATCTGGTCATATCTGACCTATTTCTCAGCCTGTGTCTGCCTCTGCGTATAGCCAACTACGTTGTGGCGACGCCTGCCATGCGTCAAATCTACTGCAGTTTTGGAGCCTCGGCCTTCTATCTGAACATGTATGCCAGCATCATCTTCATGGAGTACATTGCTGCCAACAGGTAAAGAACAGCAAGGCATTCGGGGTGAACTTCACCTTTATGTGTACTATCTACATGCTGCACTGTAATACACTACTTTAAGGTATAAATTATAAACTGGCCTTTAAGACTTGGGCAAAATGGGCACGCAAATTCAGGTAAAATGTGAAAACCTGCCCTGACTTGACCTGAACATGATGTTTTGGGTATAAAGTCAACATCCACAGCTCAACATGATGCGTAACATGTTCTAAAGGTTTTGGTCTGTGGTTTAACACTGTCAAAGAATGACTGATGCAAAATGTCCAATGAAGTCGGTTGATGTGTGACAATTCGGGCTGGACATGAGTAAGCTGTTTCTAAGTAATTTCATTTGAAATAGGCCATGTTTGTTTGATTTTCAGCGATAAGAGCAATAAGGACACCGTGTGCATTTTTGTTGTTCTGTGTGGTTCTCTTGCTGTGGCCTCAATGCAAATGCAACAAGAAGGGCAAGCTGTATATGACGCACATGATGCCTTCCTTTACTTAAGCAATAAGCCCCGATAGGCCGTGCTTTATACTGTATAATCAAACTGTTTGATTATACAGTATAAAGTGTAGTATATTTCCCATAGAACAAAATATACATGAGTGCTGGGCACTGACCTACTGTAAGTATTGATGACTGAGACAGCTGGTTATTCATAGTTAGTCAGACTTCATGGGTCCAGAACATGTGAGACGCACAGGCGCCTCTCAGAAATGTAGACCTAAGTAAAAACTAGCCTTCACCTAGTTTGGAAGGAAGATGTGCAACTGTCTGCTACTTTGGGTGACCACAGATATGTTACAGTAGTTTCACCAGGTATAAAAGCAAAGTGACATTTTGTACTGTCCGAGCATACTTCATGAACCGTGGCTCTGGGAGGAATAAACACAATCTTCAGTATTCTTTCATCTTGCAAGTTTGCATTATTGGACTTTTGAATACCCACATTTTGACACGACAAAAGCACGGCCTCTAGGGGCTTATTGCTTAATTAAATCACATTGGGCTGACGCTTTTTAGCCGAAGCGACTTTTGTTGTTGTAAACAGCTTATGCTTTTTCAAGCAATTCTCCCAACAATTCTAGGAAGATTTTAGGAAAGGTAGAGTGCAATAAGAATAAGTGCATCAGTGAGTGCTGTTGTCAAGTGTCAGGTGGTAGTCAGGTGGTAAGTCTGGGACACCTTTCTAGACTCCATGTCTCACTGCATAAACTATGGCCTGGGCACCCATAGAAGGGGTGTGTTTGGGTTAGCTGTTTCTATAGTTAAAGTCATTTAATTTGAAATAGGCCATGTTGGTTTGATTTTTCAGCGATAAGAGCAATAAGGACACCGTGTGCATTTTTGTTGTTCTGTGTGGTTCTCTTGCTGTGGCCTCAATGCAAATGCAACAAGAAGGGCAAGCTGCATATGACGCACATGATGCCTTCCTTTACATTACATTGAATCACATTGGGCTGACACTTTTTAGCCAAAGCGACTTAAAACATTGTAAACAGTTTGTGCTTTTTCAAGCAATTCTGACAACAATTCTAGGAAGATTTTAGGAAAGGTAGAGTGCAATAAGAATAAGTGCATCAGTGAGTGCTGTTGTCAAGTGTCAGTTATAGTCAGGTGGTAAGTCTGGCACACCTTTAGACTCCATGTCTCACTGCATAAACTATGGCCTGGGCACCCATAGAAGGGGTGTGTTTGGGTTAGCGGTTCCTATAGTTAAAGTTTCTAGACTTTGTTCTCCGTAAACCTGTTCTGAGATATACTCATAGCCTTATCAAATGTAGCTGCTATGGGACATGATCAGAGTATCACGATAAATGCAACTGTAATGGGTTTTTGGAAACTCTGGCAGTCATGTTTTACCTTTTACCTTTTACCTTAGAATGATAACTGCATCATTAAATAACTTCTTTATTATTACAGTGCATGAAAATGCACTGTACTGTTCTTCCTAGGCTTCTTATTATTCTTCTTCTAACGTATTTAATGCAGCTTCAACCGTTTGACGTAGAAACTTCATTCAAACTTTGTAACGTAGGTCTTGCTTAGGACACCCGTGCTATGAATTTTTCAACATTGTAACTTTTATACTTTTTAAACTATTAGTTAAAAACTATTACAATTTCCCCCATAGACTTAACATTGCTCATTATGACATCATGGCAGCAATTAGAATCTTACGCCAGCTGGTCAGCCACCTGCAGCCAACTGTCAATTTCTCTGGCTTTAAGCATACAGTCTCTCAGAAGACTACATATCCTGTTAACTGTTTCCTCTGCCCACAACTGTTTCAAAATAAAAGTCCTCACCGCAATAATACACTATTAAATCATTTAACCATTGAAACTGCTCATCTATTGAACTGTTCAACGATTCCAACTGTCAGTTATCATCAACTATGCTTCCATTCAACTACATGAAACCTCCATGTACCTAGCAACCAACATACCAACCATTAAAATTAAGCATTTATGACCGTTTCCATAGCAACCAACATGATTATGCTGCAGTAACTTCTTGCTTCCTGATAGTGGCCACCATGGATACCCTAGCAACAAATGTTTCAAAATAAAAGTCCTCACTAGCAAGTTAGCTAGTTAGCATGGTTAGCATAGTTAACATTGTTAGCATAGTTAGCATTTTTAGCATAACTGCAAAAAAACATCTAACTAAGTTAGCTAATCAACCTGGTTAGCATTGTTAGCAATTTTAGCTTTGTTAGCATAGTTAGCATTTTTAGCATTATTGCTAGAAATCATCAGTTAAGTTAGCTAATCAACCTGTTTAGCATTGTTAGTTTAAGTTAGCATTGTTACCATAGTTAGCATTGCTAGCATAGTTAGCATTTTTAGCATAACTGCTAGAAATCATTAGCTAAGTTAGCTAATCAACCTGGTTAACACTGTGAGCATAGTTAGCATAGTTAACATTTTTACCATTACTGCATGAAATCAGTAGCTAAGTTAACCTATCAACCTGGTTATCATTGTTACAATAGTTAACATTTTAACATGAATAGAAATCAGCAAATCAAAATGTTTCAGCTTTAAACTGTCTACCTTCACACTATCAACTCTCTGTAAACTATGCAACCACCATGTTTACCCTAGCTACACCTTAGTAACCATATCTACATTATCTATCTATTTTTGCATTTTCATGCACTGGTAATTCCTTGGAATTGCATTTCTAGTTCTTTTTTGAAATCATTATTATTATTTGTTTTACTTTTATTTTTTGTTCTTCTTTACTTTTTTCATCTTTTCCCTTTTCCTTACTCATTTTCAAGTCACTGAAACTGAAGGTAAAAGAGGAATTATGGATTGAGAGTGAAGACAGGGAAGTGGTCAGCACTGGTATACATAAGCATATTTCAGAGGTTTTTTTGTTAGCAATTGGCATTTAAGGGACTGCCATTTCCTTTTCTGTGTAATTATGCAAGTTCCAATTGTAATGCTGGATAGGAGGTCCACTGTCAACATTTATCACTTCCTCTTACCTAGCCCTGGTAGCATATACTGTATGGAGACCTTGATTTGTCAAAGGTTCGTATGGGTATTTCCAGGCTGCCTCTTACCTATAGTGTACACCAGTCTGTGCACAGTACATTGCTGTAGTTTACAGTGTCAATGTCAGGCAGATGTGTTTGCATTTTCACTACAGTACTATAAGTACAGCACACCACAGCATAATTGATCATTTATATACTGTACACATGGTTTTCAGTCAGATTAACAGATAGCTGGTTGCTGAGCCCAACTGCTGACATGGCCATGTGAATTAAAAGAAGAAGCAGAACTTGATGACATGATATTGTTTTTCAAACTAATTTGTCAAGAAAGGAACAATGGCAGTCAGGCATAGCCGGTTGCTGAATAATGAACCCAACTGCTGACATGGCCATGTCATTTAAAAGGAGAAGCAGGACAGCTTGCTTGCTGGTCCAACATAAAGTGTGTAGATCAAAATAATTTTGTAAACAACTTTTTCAGGAAAGGAATGATGACAGCCGGACAGATTAACCTGGCCACGCCCACCACTAAATCTCCTTTCAGGGGACACTAGTCTGGAACACGACAGTTCACTAGCGTTTCCCCAAGTCGGCAGACTATCTGCCCAATCAGCAGCGAGAGGGGATGACGCTAAAGATTTGAAACAGAAAGGGGTTATTGTTTCCTGGCTACCAAAGCTGTCGTTTATGAGTTTGTAAAGTTAGCAGAGTAGGAAGTAACATATGGAATCTCTGTCCGATTGTTAACACTATGGGCCTCTCTCATTCGTCTTTTTATCTATCCTCCCTTCCTTCCTTGGTCCTCGTTCCCATTGATATAGATAAAGAATTATGGGGCGGCAACAGTGGGATAGTCTATCCAGTGTTAGATCAGTGGGAACGAGCCTGGAGGATTGAGGATCGAGGAGAGAGGTTGCAAATGGGCCTATGTTTATGCCTGTCAACATGTTGTTGTAAGCTATTCCCAATCGGGTGACCACTCTCTTCACTTTGTGAATGAGATACTAGTCTAGTGACCGCTAGTCACCATTAATCTTGCATGCCAGGCTAGTCAGACATAACTGGTTACTAAATAAAGAACCCAACTGAAGGTTCTAATTCCAAAGATTGCGATTGAAACACACCCCAGATTGACTGTGAAGCTCACCAACCAGAAATGCTGTGCTTCTCAAGTACTATGCATGCTCACCAATCAGAAGATGATCAGTCAAGGAGGATGGATTTAAAAATTATTTGTGAATACATTGACTGTACATGAAATATTGTAGCCGTTGCAATTAGATAAATGCAGTGGTTCATATTGCAATTGTGATTGCACTACAAGTTTCTCAGTTTTAGACCTGCATATGCAGAGTGGAAAAGTCCAGCTTCAGAAAGTAAAGGTCCTACCACATATATGTGCCAACCATTTACTTAAACCGGCAGAAAAGGTCACAGCTGTGTCATTTGCGTCAGACTCGACTCTGATCAAAAGGGATTTTTTTTTATGACTTGAGCTTGACTCGGACTCAAACACCGGGGACTCGAGAGTGGGCTGACTTGATGTTTAGTGACTCAGCTCCAACACTGATGACGGTAGACCTAAAAGAGTCTTATGAACCTAAGACATCCTGACCTGTATATCTGTGTGCTATTTTTTAACTATCAGGGTGATTAACCATTGCCCGTATTCCTCCTCTTCAAACAGGTACCTGAAGATTGTCCGGCCACTGGAGAACAACATCTTACAAACACCACGCGCTGCACGAATCATCTCCATAGTAACCTGGACCTTCCTGGGAGGAGCGGCCCTCTTGTACATGGTGATCTCCCTCATCTCCTCCAGGGACAACATCACCTTCTCTCCCCACAGCGTTGGCTGTGAGTCCCTGCACAGCCAGAGGGTCAGCCAGCTCTACAAGGCCGTGCACACCACATCGGCGGCCATTTTCTTTTTCGTGCTGGTCTCCCTGGTGTTCCTGTACCACGGCACCACGCGGCGGCTGAGGCAGGCCCAGAAGTCCCCGCAGTCCAAGAGCGGCTGCCGGAAGCTGGCCAAGGCCAAGCGGAACATGCTGATCCTGGTGAGCATGTTCTGCGTGTGCTTCGTGCCGTACCACCTGGTGCGGCTGCCCTACGCCTTCCTGAAGCAGAAGCTGACGTGCTTCACCTGGGCCCACGCCTTCTTCACGCTCAAAGAGGCCACGGTGTTGCTGTCCGTCTGCAACGCCTGTCTGGACCCCTTCATCTACTTCATCTTCTGCAAGGCCTTCAGAGCCCAGCTGGGCCTAAAAAAGGAGGCCCAGGGGCCGTCGTCAAGCGTCACCGAGGTGCGCCGGCTCTCCATGAGAAGAGAGAGCCTGAAGCCGCTAAACGCGGCGACCATCATTCAGGCCATGCAGCCCAACAAGTGAACTTCCTCAAATGCATCCTCATGAGTTCGTCTGAAACGTCATGTTCACATACGCTTTTAAATATAGATATGGAGCTGCTGTGTATAGTGACTGAGTGTGGATTGCAATCAAACTTCAAAACTCCAGAGCCCAAAAGCTGTAAACCACTATAGTTCTGTCATGTGTGTTATGACAACTGTAACTATCAAAGAACTCAACTGAAAGTACAGCTGAAGTACAGAATTATTTAATTTTTTATTCTAAATAATATTTATATAGATTTTTTTTTGGTTGGGGGGGGGGGGGGGGGGGGTACACAATACTGTTAAAAAAATACTGAGAAACAGATAGTAATCTTGCTTCCTCTTCTTATACTTTACTTATACACAGCAATCAGACGGTACACATCTGTCCTTAGACATCCTTGGTGGAACTATTACAAACTCACACACAGATTCTGTGATGATATTTAAGCTTTTTAGAGCATGGGGAATTTAGATGTAGTGTCATCTATTACCGGCAGTGCCCACGCATTTAGAAATGTAGTGAGTCGCAGTCAACACTGCGTTATCGGTGAGACCAACAGACTAAACTCATTTAGGGGAGAGCAAACCACAAAAGGTTGAAGTTGGCTGAAGTGCATCATCCCAAACACCCACAAAAGAGGGGAAGCACGGAGCTCCTCAGCTGGGGGGAGAGGGGGGGGGGGGGGGGGGGGGGTACACAAGGTTTGGGTTATATTTGTGTCTACTGTATGTTCTACAGAGGAGGAAGGACTGGTGTAAAACTCTTCAGCTTCATCAACCTCCATGAAACAAGACTAGACGAAGGAAATGAGAGCGTGCTCTCCGAAAGCAGGAACTGATAAGACAGAGTTTGGCCACAGACATTTGAAAGGGGAGGTGTTTTTTTTTTTTTTGCTGTTTTCTTGTGGTTGCTAGTCTGACACAGAATCTGGAAACTTTGGTTTCCGTAACGTCACTACACTGCTGTCCACAGTATAGAGGAGGGACTTGGTTCTCTCTAGCACTTCTTGGTTTGCTTTCTCTCTTTTTGTTGCTTTTTTCTAGTCGTCGCTCTGCCACAGAAGAGTCATGGCTGGGCTCTAGAGCCGATTCGGACTCCTAGTCGCGTGGCCGATTTGCACGTCAGTTTGTGGCCGTCTTGCTCAGCGGTACATGCGGTGAGTTGTCTCTTGGAACATGCCTTATCTCCTGTAGCACATGTCAACTTGAACTAGACACGTTCCTTTTTTCAAACCATGAATGTCTAATTCTATCTATATGTTGGTGATTTTGTGGTGCTATCTAAATATTAATAGCGATAATCAGCTTGGCTTCCCAGACAAACTGAGCCTATTTTATTTAACAGAGTTTAATTTAAGTTTGACTCAGCCACACTGGAGGTGCACTGATACCAGACCGATGCAGTTTGTCAGGCTCTATATTTGCATCTCTTCCTGTTGGTTTTACCAGTGCCATGTAAGGGGTTTATTGTGTGATCAGGAACAAAATCGTGCATTGAGTTACTCATGGACACCTAGCTTTCCATGTAGATAAGACTATTTTCAAGTGTTTTCAAGTCTTCCAACATCAAAGGAGGTGCAGAAGTTTGTTGGAATTGATACTGCATTGATGAACTAGATTTAAAATCCCAAGTTAAAGTCCTGTTTTCAAACTTTTTGTCGTGGGCAGAGTGATTCATCTTCAAAGGGACTGCGATGCATGAGGGGAAAACTAGAAACTTGTGCACGAAACGGTTCACCACTTCCTGACATGCTCATGTAATGTGTCTGCGGAGAGGCCCAGTGACGTGCAGACACAGACACCGACACCAACGTACCGTATGTCAGTCAACCTCAGCTTAGTCATCAGGAGCTGAGGTATTTTGGAGATTTGGGGTCATTTGTATTGATGTGGGGATTTCTAAGGAATCTTTCTAAGTATCATTTTAGGCCAATGTTGTTAGAGTGCATTTGTAAGGCACAATTAAAGCACCTGATTTAAGGGCAATGGACATTTAATTAAAGGGGGATTTGAATGAGGCAATAATTCTTAAACAAATGAATTTAATGAGATGCTTCAGTTTGACCATCACTTACAGTATACTATCTGCCTTTGTGTGAGATATGGGAGGCTATACAGTTGCGAAAAATGCAGTAAAAAGGCAAATTGATCCTCAGGTTCTTGTGCCACTGATATGAACTCATGTTCTTGCTTCTATAGGTTTTGAGCTATACTCACCTTCACTTCACCAATCAGCAATGGCGTCCTCCTTCAACTCCAGCTGTGTGGTCAATGACAACATGGAGCCCTTCGCAGCCATGTACATCGTCATCTTCCTGGTGGGGATGGCTGGGTGTCTGGTGTCCCTCTGGGCCTTCGTCCGCGGCCGCGCCACCAAAAAGTGCATGAGCGTCTACCTCATCAACCTGCTGACCTCCGACTTCCTCCTGATGCTCGCGCTGCCGTTCAAGATCGCCAAGGACCTGGGCGTGGACTCGGTCCCCTTCAGCGTCTTCCAGTGCCAGTGCAGCAGCGTGCTCATCTACATCAACATGTACGCGTCCATCACCTTCCTGGCCTTCGTGAGCATGAACCGCTACCTGCAGATCACCCAGAGCTCGCGCCTGCTCCACCTGCAGGAGCCGTGCTTCGCCGGCGTCATGTCCGCCGTGGTCTGGCTCCTGGTGCTCTTCATCAACGTGCCCAACATGGTCATCCCCATCGAGGAGGAGCTCCCCGCGGCGCCCTTCGGCTGCGCCGAGCTCAAGACCCAGTTCGGGAAGCACTGGCACGTGCTGTCCGTCTTCCTGGGCATGGCCATCTTCCTCAACGCCTCGGCCGCGCTGCTGCTCTCCAACGGCCTGGTGCTGAAGCAGCTGTGGGGGCGGCGCCACGCCGAGCCGGCGGAACGCGCCAGCGCGCGCCAGGCCACCGTCAGCATCGCCACGGTGACCGGGGCCTACGTGCTGTGCTTCGTGCCGTACCACGCCGTGCGCATGCCCTACACCTTCACCCAGACCAACATCATCGGCGACTGCGAGCTCCACCGCTCGCTCTTCCTCGCCAAGGAGTCCACGCTCCTGCTGGCCATCCTGCACCTGTGCTTCGACCCCATCCTCTACTTCTACCTGTCCAGCTCGGTCAGGTTAAAGGTCACCGGGGTGCTCTCCAGCATGAGGGGCCGTGCCGTGGACAAAGAGACGGCGCCTGGCCCTGAACTAGAGCAGAAGCTAGCGACGGAACCATGAGAGAGAGAGAGAAAGAGAGAGACAGAGAGAGAGAGAGAGAGAGAGAGAGAGAGGAAGAGAGGGGGGGAGAGAGAGAGAGAGAAGAGAGGAAGTGACAGTGGGACTAAAAGAGAGGATGATAGCATATTACGTCTGTAAGAAAGGGTTTGTGGTTTGTGGCTTTGTGCTTTTACATAACCCTACAACTCTAACCCTCTCCCTGACCATGGACCCTGGCCATAACGAATGTATAATGAGCGGGTAAAAAAGAGAAATGAATGATACAGTATAAGTGTGTGTGTGTGTTCATGTGTGTGTGAGATAGATAGATAGATAGAGAGAGAGAGAGAGAGAGAGAGAGAGAGAGAGAGAGAGAGAGAGAGAGAGAGAGCAAAGGAAGGAGTGCATGCGTATGTGTACGTGAGAGAGAGGGTGTGACGGACACCACGGGAAATAAGAAAAGCAGACAGAAGGAGACAAAATCAGTGCAACGTGACTGTGAGACATCATGAAACCAGTAGAAACCTGTCCAAAATGGTGGAAAGACCATGTACGGTCAATAATAGAGTCCGACTGACCACAGAACTAGGATTGGTATCTAGAAAAAAACAACTTCCTGTTTTCACACACAACTAGGGCTATTGTACAGAGACTGCCTTCACAGGCAGGTGCAGACTGAGTTTGTCTTTTTCATCTTTGTGTGCAAGCAAAGTGCGCTTTAGCGTGTTCTACTGTACTGTCTCTCTTTTTATACTTTTTGGTGCGTTTACTCAGAGATATTGTAATTTATTGTATAAGATTATCATATTGTAAATAGAAGTACAAATCCATAGAAATATAATAAAATACTGCAGCAGTATTATAATTATTGTTGATTAACCTTATGATACTGCATTGTAGGTCTGGGCTACTATTGACACATTTTAGTCATGATGCACTTAGGTGATGAACAGTCTACTTCTTAGTTCTTTGAGCAAAGACTATAATTTAATAAATGTATTTTAGGTTAATGTACTGTATAGGCTACTTTGTTTTTAATTGAATTGCTTATTAATCAAATAAGTAGAATCATATCATAAATGGGTCAGATTTATCTATACATTTGCAGTCCTCTGCCTGATGATCTTTGGTAAAAGTCCACAAATCAACAAATGAAAGAAGAAAAATAAATGAATTACAAAAGAAAACAAATCAACAAAACATGCAAAACATGCAAACATACTGGCGGCTGTAATTTGCATTATTAGGCTACCGAATCTTGTTGAATTAAAATACAGCTTATTTGATTCTTCTGTTGTGCTTATAAAGCTTTCTTGGTCTTGCTACCACCATACTAAGCTCAATCTTTTAAGATTGAACATTAGTCTAAGGAGTCTGCGCTTTATTTCTCCTGCACAAGAGGCGTGATCAATGGGCATATAGTTCAAATGACTGTACGCTTTTGGATAGTCCTTCAAGCAATCAGAGCATCAATCCGAGTGGGCCTTTTGCTAGTTTGTGATTGGACCAAAAGGTGTGGACTGGAAGCAGGAGAGATAGCCTGAATGTGCAAATTCCCGATCTGAGCTGCAGGGCAAAATCCAAATCACCAGCAGAGGCAGGGTTCACAGAGCCTAAAGCTTTTGGGTACTTCACCTCTAATACAAAAGTGGCTCTATTGTCTGCCAGTGGTTGAACACAAACCCAATAATGTCCACAATTTGGGGAAAAAAGACTCATGCACCCCATGGCATTGTTGGAAAGCTAATTGCCCCTGAGGTTTGCTCTTGTTTTGCATGCAAAATGTAGCCTGTTTCATTTCATTTCATTCGAGTTATGAAGATGGAGGGACTGAATGTAATACTTTACAGATTTCAAGGCACAAAGACACAATTACTTGTTTACAGATGGTCAAAGGCACGTTACTTGCTTACACTTGAATACAAAATGAAGAACTGATATGGCAAACTTAAAAGGCTGCTCTGTCCAAGTCCATTCAAGCGTTACATTACGCTGCTGTATCTAACACCCTTCCTGATATTCATTTTTTTTATTGAGTAATTTAATTCAGTCTGTGCCATATACTTTTCATTTATTTAACGTTACGTGTCCTTCAATTAAGCTACACATGCGAATTTAGGTTGTTGAACAGTTTAGTGTTGTTGGCCCTCTCGTCGCATTGCAATTACATATAATTTATGGGCTATTTAAACCAAATGAAGGTGACATTTATGGCTTCCCCCTATCAGGAGTTGGTTTTGGCGAGGCAGCTGAATGAAATGTATAATGGTGCCTGCACCCTGCGACATAACCAATCAGTCTTTAAGGTCACTGCATCGGCTGGCTCCAGAAACTCCATCAGTCAACTGACGCTCTCAGAAATTTAAACCGGTGGTTACTTGGAGACGGAGAAAGGGCGAAAACGAGGCGAGCGCGGTAACCTTATACGCTGGACATCTAATGGCTACAACGCACATCGAGGGGTAGCTTACCTTTTGATTCCCAAATTTCATACATCTTTAACTGATACTCAAATACAATTTACAGCGCTTTCAGGAAGCCAAATGACCGCATCTGCTCGTAAGAATGCGCTGTGATCACCTGGATCTCACCTGAACTTTTACCGGGCTTGGAGAGCGCAATGGCGAATCGGCAAAAGAAAATAATATTTTCAGTAGGCGGTTTTCTATGTTTCGCCTGCGTTTTGATAGTCGCCGCCGCGATGGGTACACACTTTTGGATCAAGGGAACCGTTCTTTGTAAAACAGGCGCGCAGTTGGTCAACGCCTCCGGTCCTGAGCTGGATAAATTTATTGGTATGGTGAGCTACGGACTTTTTCACGGGCAACGCGTGAAGCAATGTGGTCTTGGTGGAAGACCTTTCCGATTTTCATGTGAGTAAACTACAGTATGAGCACACTTTGTTTCTGTAACTGTACAATTATTTTACATGCATGCGTCACTGATTAAAGGCTATTCAATTATAGGCCTACGGTCCCATCGTGTTGTGTTACATTTACATGTATTATTTAAAGTTCTACAACGCAAATGTTGTTTAACAAAGTCTGAATAATAAACGTAAGAGGGGAACCAATATTGAAGCATGTCTTGAAGCCTATTTCATTTGGTGGCTGTGCTTTCGGACCTAGGTTAGCTCTGACAACAAGTGTGGCTTACTATCGCGCTACAGTCACGCTAACCATGACTGGGCTTGTAGCCTAGACCTACCCATGCCAATTTGCCCGTCTTGTAAGGCCAGGTTACGCATGACTGTAGCACAATTATCTGAGAGTAAAATTAAGCCTTGACTGACGAAGAAGACAGCTGAATGTCCCTTTACTGAGATACATGTGCATAATAGCTTATCTATCTTATTAAACTACTGAATGAGCTTAACGTTCCTTGTTGTATTGAATCTGTGGTGACTTGGGAGACACTGTTTTGATGACACCCCACCGAACGCAGTCCAATCGCGCATTATCTGCAGTGATGCAATGACAGTAGGCCTAGCTGACAACAGCAAAATTTCCTAAACGAATTCACTTAATGAGTTCTGGAATGGCGAACAAATTGAAAGGCTGTTATTTCTGGTCGAGTGGGCTCTACTGCCACACTGGAGAACAAGATACAGATTGTTTTAGTGAGCTTCTCTCAGTGGTCAATACAGGGCCAGGCTACAGCCTAAATTGAAGGCCCAATGCTAGCTTGCGCTGTACCAATGTAGGCTACAAGACTGATAGATGATAGAAGATAGATACTTTATTGATCCCCAAGGGGAAATTCAAGGTCCAGCTTAAGACACCACACACAACATACATTACAATGTAAACAGGAAAAATACAATGATAGGCCCGCTGTCAATCAAGGCAACGGTAAAATACAAGGACAAATGCATTCAACTCAAATGTAGTCTATACCTATTAGGTTAACCTGTCTAAACAAGGCAAACTGATGATGTTACTTACTGATGATGAAACTTACCACTTCCTTGTAGTCTTTCCTGACCTGTTGGATGCCATCCCAGCCAATCTCCACATCAGTGTGATCTTCTTCTGTGGTGTGCTCATTTTCTTCTCCTGCGTCTCCACGGCCTTCTTTTTGTACAACGCCTTTGGCAGCCCCTATGAGACTCTACAAGGCCCCCTTGGACTGTACCTGTGGAACTTCATCAGCTGTAAGTGCCAAATACAACGATAGGCTACAATTCCATACATAACCCTCTGAGTAAAAACAAGTTACCTGTAACCTGTACCTGAAGTATGAAGTTTTTGTTGTAAAAAAATGAAAATGCTTATGGGCTTCTAATAAGCTCTAAGAAATGATAAATACATTGTATTTCCCAACATTACTCTCACTTTACATGTTTCTTGTTTTTTGTATACTTGATGTAGTTGTGTCATTGTCCTTATGCCCTTGCAGTAGATTTAGATTATGTTTTTGTCCAGCTGTAGGAATTGTTCATTATTCAGGGGTATACTGAACCCCCAAAGGACCATGGTGGAAATGATCTTTCTAGAGGTGGTTAGAGGAGTTTATTTTTAGAGCCTCTTTGGTGTTTTCTTGCAATACCTCTACTTTCCCTTGCAATAAGTTTTACGTTCCCTCGCAGTACTTTTGTCAAAGTCAAAAGTGTTGCGAACGAATGCAAAACTGATGTATTGTAATGCAAAAGGAGTTCTAAAAATAAATTCCCACTTATAAAAAGATCATTTCCTCCACGATCCTTCGGATTCTCCGTACGTATCACTGACCATGATTGATCTTATACTGACAATTAACACTCTTGCAGTTGCCTGGGTCACTGTGACCTTTCTGTCTGACCGGTCCTCTCTCTTCTCTCCTCACCTCTATAGGTGTCTGCAGCTGTCTGGTCATGATCCTGTTTGGTGCTGAGGTGAAGCTCCATCGCCTCTCTGAACGCATCGCCAACTTCAACGAGGGCAACTTCCTTTACAAGACTTACACGGAGCAGTATGACCGCTCTTTCTGGCTTATCTTCCTCACCTTCCTCACGCACGGCCTCAACATCCTTTTGATACGCCTCGCTGGGTTTCAGTTTCCTTTCCAGGAGGCCAAAGAGCCTGACCTGAGCACCGGGGCATCCGATCTCATGTACTAGTCGCAGTAGTTGGCCTACTTTGATCCTGTGCGATTACTTTTTCTTTATTATTATTATTGTTATTATTGGCTCCTATGATGGCATTGGAGCAACTGGGCAATACATTCTCTTCGGTGGGATCCCTGGTGGTATTAGATGTTCCGCACACACACTAAACTGTATCGTTTGAGTGGCAGTGCGTGCTGTGTATTGAAATGTGACATTTTCAGATAGAGGGGGCCCATACTGAGAGGAGTGGGTTGGTGTAGTCATGATTTGTCATGACACATTGGGCCTCTCTCAACATCCCTCCTTGATCCTCGATGCTCGGTCCTACGGATTCGTTCCCACTGATCTATAACTAGCACTGAATAGAATATTCCATTGTTGCCGCCCCATCATTCTTTATAGATCAGTGAGGACGAGGGCCGAGGAAGGGAGGATGTATAAAACACGAATGAGAGGCACCTATTGTGGTAAAGGTGGAAATGAGTTAGTCCCTAGATCCTTCTCTCGTTTTTCTAAACTGCTAACATAGCTGAAGGTATCAACCTGATTTCACTGTGGTTCAAATGGAGAACAGGAAGTAGAATAGAAAAGCACATCTTATTTCATTCCTTGTTTCTCTTAGTGTTGTGTGTGACAGTCAGTCTCATTCTTAGTTTGTCCTCAAAATACACCATGTTGTGCCAATGACTAATTGTTAAAACTGTATTAAAATTGTAGTATTTTTCTTTTAAATAGTATTTTAGTTTTTAGTTTTTTTTAGAAAGCATAATGAAGTAACATGCTAATGTAATGTGTACAATTCTATCTGTGCAGTATGTGGAAGTATTTTGGACAAAAAAATGAATAAATCCTGCAATTTTCATGGACCAGTGTTAAGTGCAAAAATCTCCATGTTATGTGATTGCATCTGAATGATCACTGTTAACCTGTATTACATTTTTTCTCAATTGCTTTGACCTGCTTAAAGAAACTGGGATCCACTTGGTCCTTATGAACACCTTCTTTGCACAGCAGAAGTCATCGTGCAAATGTATTCACACATCTCTCACACCCTTTAGCAAAACAGTTAACACGGATGTCATTCAAAGACCCCGCACGCTATTGGTGTTAGTTAGACATTCTCGCATAAGTCAATCTCTGGTACAGCTGTGTGAAACTCCTTTGCACAGTTCTTCAATCAGCAATCATTCATTATCCATAAGAGATACCATGTCAGTTCTGTGTAGCTATTTGCAAGTATGGATCTAACTAGAGAAAGTATGGCACATTTAAAGAAAGTACTGCATTGCCTATTTTGTGAAGAAAACAGTACAAAAGCTAGTTAAATTAAAATAGTTCATGAAATTTGTCTTGAAGAAATGGAAAAGTCATAGCAAAATTGTTCATTTTGAGTACTATATTTATTTATTTTTTTAGACTTCAAACAAGCACATTGGCCACTAGATGGCGATACAGGCCGATCTCTAAAGTGCCCAAATTAGAAAATGGCCAGCATATGAGAATGAAAGAGTGTAAGTGTGAAATGAAAGTCACACCTTCAGACCACCTACAGAGCTCCACAACACATCCCTCATCGATGAGGTCTCACTGCTGAGCAGCAATGCATTTTACGCAGGAATCTTAGATCATAGTAGGCCTGCATTTGATTACACTGCCATGGTTGCAGAATAAAGCTCTGGAGATGGCAATAAATAGTTATTTTGAGTTTTTATGAGTTATTATTTTATGACTGTAGTTATTAAACTTTTTTTACCCAGTCTTTCCAGAAAAAGTCCTGGCTCATCCATGTATTGTGTTTTGTTGCCAATGCCAGATAAGCATCCTTACATCCCAGACGGCCTGGAAAAATACAAACACATTCATGAAGTGAATAGTCTAGTGACACATGATTGGGATTTATTTCCAACACTTGCATCATGACGGGCATTAACTTTGAAATCATTGGTCCAGCCTTACTGTTCAATTATCACATTAATTAGAGATTCCTAACGTTACTTCCCACTTCTTTCATGTCTCGGGAACTATCATGTTCATATATTTTTAGGGTTCGGCAAGAGTGCATGTTCTCTGCAATTTGCCTGTAACAATAGTCTGTTTATTCTAGTCTAAGAGGTGATGGGCCGCATCATCGGTAACTGAGGTCTCTCAAAAGTGACATGCGAGTGAGTAGGATATCAAATTTCTTATATCTTCTTCATTCTTTCATCCTCCTGTCGTTCCTTCATCGTTTCCTTCACAAAATGTTTGCGTGTTAGTTGTTAGGACAGGGGGAAAGAAGGACAAATAGAGAAATTACCTGCACCCTCTTATCATTAATGCATTTTCACCACCTGCTGGTGAATGCATAGAACACAACAATCCTATGGTTTGTGTACCCTGTAGCCTCATTTTGGTTTACAATGAATAAAGCGAATATTACTCCTGTGAGTTCTGAACTGAATATATATATTTAAGTGAAGCCATCTAAATAACAACTGTATTTAAAACTATAATTTCCAATAAAGATATGTTTGTCGCACTTCTGAAACTATTTGGTCAGGCCTTAAAAGAGAAATCTTTAAGCATTTTTAACCTCTGTTTCTTGAGGTCACAGAATAGGCTACTGTCAGCACACACACGCACACGCACATTTGGTTATAGTTGATTGATATTAGCTAAGAAATGCAGATAAGAAATTAAATCTTCAATGACAGAACAAATCTACATGCCAATATCATGATGCAAATTCCTGAAATGCTGCTTATCAGTCGTCATTTGTGAAAAGCTTTATAAAACAACACAAAAGCATATTTGTATTAAAATGTATTGACATTTCAATATCATTTACAAATCAAAGTGGCATTATATTGTCAGCTGAACAACTTCTAACCTCCAATACAATTTTTTCCTATATACTGAGACTGGAGTGGAGCTTAATCAACAAAAAAGTGATTCCAGGCACTACAGTTTTCAGATATGCTATATACTTTTGCTCTGTTTATACATAACCGTATATCAGAATGATGAGACCAGACTAGATGCTCTATGTCTGAATTATCCACATAAATAGTGCAGAACTAAAGAATTTTGTCTTCAGCTTTAACTGATTGCCAAAATCATGTATTTCTTTCTTTCTTTTTTTTTTCATAGTGTAAGCAGACCAGGCATCAGACAGTATTAAAAATAGTATGTTAGTGTTCGTACATGTGCATGTTAAAAATCACACGTGCTGGCGCATTTAACCAAGGGCTGTTTACTTGTACCAGCAGCCGACCCTTGGTGGCTAAATTCACACAACTCTATGTATAAAAGCCCTTAGAAAACTAAAACTAGCCTGCTCATCTGCTATACTTCATGTAGTCCGTTATCTTACTCCGACTCTCCCATTCCGATTTAGCAACTATTTGCCCATACAACCATTTTCAGCATAATTACCTATCTGGTCTCACAATAGATATCAATCAATAATATAGCCATCTCCTAGCAAAGTGACATGCTTCTAAAAGCTGTCGTTGACTGAACAAATAGGGTAAAGGAAAGAAAATAGGGCTCATCAGAACTAAGAAAAAAATAAAAAATAAAAAGAATGGTCGCCGTTTCAAACATACAGGTAGGAATGCAGCTTCTATTCCTCAGCAGTGACTCAATAATCTCATTCACACTCATTAATAGACATCTGTACAAGTTAAAATGTATAATAGAAAAGAAACAATCTGAATCATAAACATCTCCAGTGTTTAACCTTTCTTAGTGTTCATAACGGGTGTTATAAACAGGAGTAGTTACTTTCTTGTTTGTTTAGTGTACGCAAGGAATCAAGGAAAAGAAAGAATAATCATAATTCTTCAGTAGGAATGGCTAGAAATGAGATCAACAACCTTGCATATCTTCATGTCAGTTCCAGTCCAAAGCTTCATAGCATTTTTCACTAGAGATGATTTTCCGCATCGCAGTATTTTAAAAGTTTGCTGGAGAACACTACAGAGTTGGCCCCTAAGCAATCCCCAGCTGATCTAGTATGTTAACCCCAAGCGGTTTAAGCAGGGAAACAAACAAACAAAAAAAACTGTGCTCAATTTGAAACCTGTAACAGTCGCATCTGTTCGCATTAGTGTCCAGTCGAGGTTGACTCAATTCATTCAGTCACTCTTCAGTTGCCTTCAAAGACAAGTCGGTAGTATTTCATGACGCTGCTTTGGGCCGGTGAGCCAGCCGGGGGTGTTTCTGTGGGAGAGGAGTGCAGTCCCACCCGGCGCTGGCCCCGACGGCCGTCACTCCTCATCTCATGCGGTTCTGCCGCATGAGCGGAACGATGCAGGAAGGCGGACCTGCTTTGCCCAGGAAGGGGTGCTTGAGGAGCTCGATGGCTGTGGCTCTCTGTGTGGGGTCCCTCACCAGCATGCGATCCAAGAAGCCCTTCAGAATTGGTGACACCTAGTGGTGGGGAGAGCACATGACATGGAGAGTTCACACATCACAAACTAGACATGAGTTAGTTTAGTAAGAAAGTTAGTTCTTACTATTGTGCCTTACTTACACACATCGTTTCAAATTAGGAGAAAGAAAAAAATAAAAATTAATAGACACTTTGTGAACAGGTACTGGCTGAGAGGTAGCTTGCCTTATGGAGGTTCTTCAGCTTGGGTGGAAGGTTGTCACGGATCATCTTCATGGCCTTGAGAGGGGGCTCGTTAAAATATGGGGGCTCTCCATCCACCATCTCAATTACCATCACTCCCAGAGACCAGATGTCCACCTGCACAAAGAGTAAGCCATTACGTTATTATACCATCACATTACCTTACTCTGATGATATACGATATCAAAACTAAAATGAAGTGCACTAGTTCTTTTAACAAGAGGGTCTGTCAGGTAGAGCCATGGAATCTGCCATTCATCATGATGAAACCGTCATGGTGACTTGAAATAGTGTTGGGCTTAGTAATAATGCTAATACAGCTAGCCATAATCATCATCAGGCAGGGCTCCGGGAATCTAACCGTAACCATGGCAACATTAAATTCACATTCATAAACAGACACTATGGGCTGTCATTGTGACCAACTAAGGTTGGATATGGTAGTAACATACTACACTTCTCTATAATCCAAAGTAGTTATGTGCGATAAACTTCATAATGGGACTACAAAGCAGATATTGTTTCTGAAAAGGCAAAAGGTGAGAGTGAACCTCAGGTCCATAGGGTAGTCTGGAGATCAGTTCTGGTGCCATCCAGTATGGAGTACCGACTAGAGACTTGCGATGCTTAACCTCTTTTGACACCTGGGCACAGAAGCCAAAGTCTGACAACTTTATCTGCAAGAGAGGGAGAGAAAAAAAGAACAAGTGAGTGACTTGAGATAACACAATGCAGCTGAGACAGGCCACTCTGCAAGCAGGGAGCTAGACACAGGGCCACGTATGCAAGCAAGTGGCATACACAAGAAAGAGTAAACCTTCATATTGCAGATGCAGTAAACTGAGACAGTAGGCCAAATGTGGCTGAGGCCAAGACCGAATGTCTACAACACAGGCAAGGCTGCTTCAGGTTAACTTTGTACAGGAAAGAAAGCGTCAGTGGGACCATACCCTTCCGTCTTGAGTGAGTAGGATGGAGTCACTCTTGATATCTCGGTGAATGACGCCCTGGCTGTGAAGAACAGCAAGTGCTTTTAGCACAGACAGGCACACTGTGGCTATCTGCTCCTCGTTCATCCTGTGACAGGAAGAAGAGAGGGAGTCAAAAGTCATTAGGCTTATCTGGTGAACACTTTTTCTATTCTTCCTGAAGAGCTGTGGTCTTGCACACCCCAGCAGTCGCTGAGTTGCAAACAGTATTTGATTTTTTTTTTTGCATGACGTGAAAGGTGATACATTTTTATTACTATGATAATATCGAGTTCCATAACAGACACACTGCATGGTTATAATGTGAGCCATGTTTACCAAAACTCACCTTGTATGGGTGACGATGTCTGTTAATGCTCCACCTTCGAGGAATTCCATGACGACCCAGAGTTCGTCCCCGACCAAGTAACTGTTGTACATCTCCACCACGTTTTCATGGTGATAATCCCGCATGATCACCACCTGTGTGAGAGAGTGAATGCCTGTCACGGAAAAAACCTTGACGTTTCTGAAATGTCTTAAAAAGCCGATTTCTGATCCATAACATGTTTTGCCACATTCAGCGCAGTGTTTCCATTACAGTGTTTACTTTCTAAACATACTATAAAGATTGTTTAATACCACACACACACACAACATAACTATTACAAAAAAAGACTAGAAAAGCACTCAAAGAGCGCAGTTACCTCCGCCTGCATATGTTCTTCCTAGGTTGTCATACATTTTAACCTAAACTATTCCGATCGCCACCACGTGGCCATACCATGCCATTACACCACTAAGCGAAACACATAAACGGCTCCGGAATCCCGACGGTGTTACGGATCACTCCCAAAATTTTATCGTTTCTTCCTTGGGTCATATCTGACCTTCCCTGAAAATGTCTGCGAAATTCATCCATCACTTTTTGAGTTATCTTGCTAACAGACAAACAAACAGACAGACAGACAAACAAACATACGGTCCCCGATGAAAACATAACCTCCTTGGCGGAGGTAATAAAAATCATCAAAATACTGTAAATACTGTATTTCTATACCTATTCATGGCAGCACATTATGCAGATATTACGGTTACTATTACATTAGGCCTGCTGCTACACACTGTAGTGATGTGTGCCTATGCCTTTATGCCAGATTCAAATGAGATCTGTTTTCTGAAAATAGTTCTTTTGTCATCTGCCCCAATTTACATATCTCTATGTTTGCTGTCCATATCGGCTGTTGCCTCTGCACTAACTGCACTCCCACAGCAAGTTATATGCGGTCCTTCTCCTGTCCAACAGCTGACAGCAGCACTAGTTGAAGCCTGGCGATACTGGAAGCAAGGTAGCCTAATTGCATAGCGTGTGTTTATGTTTTAAACAAATACGTTTTCTCCTTGGGACGAGCCCTTTTGAGTCTTGGAAAACATCGGGATTGTGTTAACATTCCTTGTCAGAATCAGAAACCAGTATCCTATAGTTACACTATAGCAACAGTTTTGAACAAATTTGTGCAGTTTGGGAGACACTACAGTGAATATCTCACTGTGCTGTGCTAAATAAAAATACACCACCATATAACAAGTTTATAATGTGGTAGTAAATGGCATGCAGTCTGACAAAACACGTACCTCGTTGAAGAGCAGCTCGCGTCGTTGTTGCTTGCGCAGGTCCATCTTTTTGACGGCGACCAGCTTCCCAGTGCTTTTGACAGTAGCGATGCAGACGATGCCGGTGGAGCCTTCGCCGATCTTGATGTAGTGGTCCAGGTAGGTGCGCGGGTCTCCGGGGTCCACCACCATCTGCAGCGCCGCGCGGAACTGCTCGTGCGTCACCCGCTGGGGCTCCCGTTGCGGCGAGCGGCCCTGTGCTGGGGGGGCGGCGGGGGCGGCGGGGGCGGGCTGCTGCGGTGCGGGGGGCAGGGACTGGCCGCTGCCGGTGGGGTGGTCAGGGCCCAGGGCTGGGTGCGAGGCGTGGTGGTGGTGCTGCTGCTGCTGCTGCTGCTGCTGGGGCTCTCCTCGTTGCCGGCTCGGCACCGGCGGCTTCCCCCCGCTGTTCACAGGTCTGCTGCTGGGATTGGAGGGGCCGTTGTGAGGGGCGGCCTCCTTTGTTCTTCCTGGTTTCAGGTCCTGAAGCGGGACAGTATGCAAAAGAGAATTGTAAAAATCAGGCTGCTCTATGTATGGGTCTCTGTAAATCAAAATGCATGTTGCAAGGGCATGGGGAGGGGGGGGGGGGGCTGACATTGACAGTGACAATACATCACACTACTTGACAGACAGGTCAATGGAATAAGCGTGTGGTAAGTGTACCACAGCTGACTAAACCACAACGCCGGGAGTAAACAAAACTAACTAAAGCTATATGGCTGATCTAGCTCATAATGGGCAACCAAAAATGATTTTTCAATGGCATAGTAATACATAATCAGTGACTAAAATTGCATGGAAATGCTGTGTTCATGTCATTGCTATGCCTTAAAATAGCGCTAGATAAATGTCTTGTTTTGATGGTGACAGACTCTGAAATTTGATGTCGCCAAACTATGCTCTCAATGGTCACTGGTTAATTAATAGGGTCTCCATTTTTTCTCTAGCAATTACCTGTGAGTGTGCCTGGTTACTGGGGACTTTCCAAGCATTGTTGTCCGTGCAGGGGTACGTATTGAAGGGCCGGCCTGTTTGCTGTGCTGGCTTTACCACCCCGTCGCTGACAGGCAGGTTGGGGGTACGAATGTTTGGCCCCGAGTGCGGCCGTTTGTCCTTGGAGGACTGGGGACCCCCGTCCCGGTCCGTGTAGCTGGATTTCGGCCGCCTGTCGCCGCCGCCGTCCCTCATAACCACCTGGTCCTCCGGGTCTCGTTCGCTTGGCCTCTCCTTGGTCCGTGCTTTGTCTCTGTGCTGTGGATGCTGGCCCGGGGCTCGCTCCTTGCTCGGCTCCTGACCCCGAGGTTGTGGGTGGGAGCGGCCTTCCTCGTGCGAATGACGACTATTTGGAGCTGGTTGCTTTTGTGGAGGTCTCGTCCTTAACACACAATAAATAAATAAAAATAAAATATCAATCAATCAATCAATCAATCAATCAATCAATCAATCAAAGGGAACAAAGAGCAGTGTCCACACTACTTGCACTCTGTACAATGACAATAAAGTGGAATCTAATCTAATCTAATCTCTGGTTGTTGAATGTGCCAAATGATTCCAGCTACTGTAGGATTCTACAGAGGCTTCTGCAGCACTGGCATGAACATGCTTTTGCTCAATGTTTGGGTATTAGTGTTTGGGCATTCGGGTATTACTTTTTATTGCAAATGACTACGGTACCCTCAAATTGACTTTGAAATGTTCACCACCCTAGCTTATCACTGGGTAGCATTCTTTAGATAAAGGACCATCAGGCAAAATGCTATGTTTACCTACACACTTGACCTACTTCATAAAATACTGCTCTCAAGCAGACTACTTGCAGAGTTTTCCTGCTTCACAAAACAAGAGCAGAAGTATTTTAGGCATTGGAACATTTCTGACAAGCCGTAATAGCTGCGGCAATGTGGTCTCTACCCAGCAGTGTGAGTAAGGCCTAAAGTATGGAAATAAGCTTGTGCTCCACTGAATGAGTTGCAGCAAAAGGAGGAGGGGGGAAAAAACATCATGGGCAGTCTGTCAAGTGTGACCATCCCCAGATAGCAGGCATCTTTTAAGTAATGGGTCAACTAATCTGAGAATATCCACTCTGCTTCTATTGCATCAGGAGTGGAATGACGCCGTTACAGGGCAGTTCCTTCATCACACTCATCCACTCCATGGTTTTCCAGTGTGGTATTCTTACCTTTCTGAACCCTCCGTGTGGCCATCCCCATGCGAGTAGTATCGAGGTGGCTGCTCCCCATTCTCATGATGGCCATGGGTTGGGACAAAGTCTCCAGCCTGCATGGCGGGGTTGCTGTACCTCAGGGAGTTGGACCGTATGATCGACATGGTCTCAAACTCATCCAGCAGCCAGGTGAGGGAGCCGTCCACTCCCATGTTCGTGCCGCGCACAATGGTCTGAATGACAGGCAGAAAGTGGGTGAGATTTCCCCTCCCTCATGGAATCAGTAGTCTCTGAACTAACATGGCACATCTTAGCACAGAGGGGGAAAAAATCAAACCGTTCTGTTCTGCTTCTTGAGTGCTGAAAGTATTTCAGTTGACCAGAAAGAGCATGCCAACTATTCGTATTTTCTTAGACAGCTCTAGCTGCTACAAGACTATATATGAATAAATAAATAAGGGGATGTGAAGGACCTAGCAATGCATGTATGCAACTCTGAGTAAACATTAAACAATGCTTCAATAGAGAAATAACAACCGAACACAGAATACAAACCAAAAGCAAAATGTCCTCTTCAAAAGGAAACATATGACATGTAAACATGACCTTACAGCAACGAACAACAAAAGGGAAGACAGACGGCGGAAGAGACGGAGGACATCAGGGTCAAAAGATTCCCTCTAACCTTGCGCGGGTCGACTGTAGTGATGACCGTGGCATCGATCAAGGGTTTGGGCCGCTTGGCCGTGTCCTCGATCAGACTCTGCCACTGACGAGGGAGCCCCACAAACTTCTGCTCGTGCTCATCGAAGTCAGTGTGCACGCGGTGCTCAAAGTTGGAAGGGGCAGAAATTTGGACTCGCTGCTGTTTCTTGTTTTTCTTAAACATGGTGGCGTCTGGGCATCACACCTACACTGGATGGGGGACGTAATGTGTTGCATTAAATAACATTAAAAAACTTTTTTTTTTTTTAATGCACCATGTTTGATAACATTTTAATGACATTCTTGCCAGTATGATCTAAAATGTTAATTATACTGAACTGGAATTATACTGTTCCAATCATAAAGTCTCATTGGATGCATCTGAAAAGATGAAGCAGGGGAAAAAGAGAAGTGTGAATATAGACAAAGAACAATAAAACAGAGTGCATACAGGGAAGATGGATGAATATACTGCAGATGAAGGCACGTTATACAACTGGACCAATATTTGATAAATCACAGCAATTAAGAGGGACATGTTGGGCAATTGTGTATACCATTTTGTGTAATTATGTTGCCGTGTGTGTGTGTGTGTGTGTGTGTGTGTGTGTGTTTTCCCTGGTCAAAAAAGCCAGTATATACATAGCATTCTCTATGTTTGTAGTACTTCCAAGAAAATTATTCTCATTAACAAGATATTTCCAGACAGTGAACACTCACCAGGCAAGTCCCAAAGCCCTATCTGGCCCTAGGAGACTACCAAACTATCAACCAGTCAACTAAGTCAACCAACACGATAATGACAATGAGTAGCTTCCTAATCAGGTCAGAAGCCTGTATCAAAAGGCTCAAACATAAAGGATCTTGAAATGTTGGATTGACATGGACAACTCTGAAGCAAGAATCACCATAGTAGAAGTGTTAAAAGTATATGTAAATACATTATGCAATATGTGTTTACGATCATTGTTATTGTTCTGTTATATTTATTTTTTATCTATTACTAGTATTTATTGTATTGTTGTTATTATTTACGGTATATGACTGGTTACTGCTGTACTGTTTATTGATGTCATTCTAAGTAGTTTTTGACCAAAAGCATGGCATTATGTTTGAAGTCACAGGATAAACAAACAAGGCAGTCACTGACAAGTTAACGTTAGTCATGCATAGTTAACTAGCAAGCTGGTATGATAAAGACTGACGCAGTTATATTATGTTTAGTTAAGTTAAGTTAACGTCAAGTTACTTGAATGATATGAAACTAATGTATGCTGGTTAGCTGCCTGTCAGGTTAAACATCAACTCAGAAACTGTACGTTATGTTGGAATTGGAAATCAAACTTTGTTGGAAAATAACACCAGAGACATCGGTGTTACATCACTCTAAATATTATTCAACTGACGAACTACGTTAAATATTAGACCGATAATATTAGTATAACATGTATAATAGTTGTTTTCATTTCCCTAACGTTCATGTTAGCAAGCCTGCTAACCACGTCCAACCACAAAGACCTTGTTAGCACCTAACTGTGCTAACTGGACCTCAACTTTTGACTGAGGTAGGCAGCTAGCTAACTAGCTGATGTTAGCAAACCAGATTAACTTATTCCAAGGCACAGAGCTCTAAATTAACTCGGCATGACAATATGTGAAATATCTGAGAGGTTAGCACATTAACATCACAACAACAACAGCTAATTCTTGAGCAAGTGACACTGGCCGTGCCCTCTAAATTACATGTTAACATTACGTTACGTTACAACAATTTATAACTTAGCTGGCTAGCTACTTAGCTAAGTGCTTAACTTCTTTCAGACAGCACTTTAATGCGACATCTAGCTGAAAACTCAGCACAAGTTGTTAAAATAGATTGGTAGCATGGAGTTCGCTAAAACACCATAAATCTGTGTCTACTGAGTAGGCATTAACAGATGGTTAATTTGCCGAACGTCACAAGATAGATGACTTAGCCAGCTATGTTAGCTAGCTGTGCCAGTTAAGTTGGTCGTTGCTATGCTAGCTAAGTTTCAAGCCACCTCAGTCCACACAAATAACGCAACGATAAGATAGCTGAATGAGTTGTTGTCCTGCTTGTGCCATCACTTTAGCCATCACTTTACTGGTCCTACCTTTAAATTTTATTTGGTCATTCGCCGATATGTCCGTTTTCCCGAACTCTTGGAAGTTTCTTCGTTACAGAGAGAACCATAAAAGCCTGGTTACCGTAACTTCATTTACATTAGCTAGCCACCTCTCATCCGTATGTTTTTTCACTTTTCACCGCCATATTAAAGGAGGCTGTCGGAGTTGTGGGAGCAGTTTCAGACATCCGGGAAACTTTTTGAACTCCAAAAAACACCCCTGTCCACTCTCGTGACCCCCATGAGCGCGTGCACGTTCTGTGAACTTGTGAAGTCATCAGGGTTCAGTAAGGCTACTGTCAATCAAAATCACAATCAATCAAAAATCATATTAAGCAAACACCTCTGATATGGAAATATCTGACAAAACAATATAATATTTAAAATCAACTACTTGTGGTTTACAAGGTAAAATTCAGGGTAAAAAAGATTGTTTTAATAACAGTGAAAATAATGATAATGATGATGATAATGCAAATAATAATATAGAAGAATACCCTATAAAAGATAGGCCTATTTAATTGAGTATAGAAAGACAACATGTCAAATGCTGAAACAGAAAAAAAACTGTGTAAATGTATGGGAACTGAGACCAGCTGCGGGTCTTTTTACCTCCGCCAAGGAGGTTATGTTTTCATTATTGTTTGGTCTGTCTGTCTGTCTGTCTGTCTGTCTGTTGGCAAGATAACTCAAAAAGTAATGGATGGATTTTGATGTAATCTGAATAGTTTAGGTTCAAATGTATGAAAACCTAGGAAGAACAATACAGGCGGTCTGCGCTCTCTGAGTGCTTTTAGTTTGTTAATGAAATACATCCCATTCTTTCCTAATCTAGGATTTCAGCTGCTTGATAGTCTGGGTCTTAATCATTTTTAATTCTATGATGCAGGCAGCCCAATTAGTCTACACCTCTTCTCCTGTGGAGCATACTGGTGAAATGTGCATTGCAGAACGCATATCGCATTATATTCCACATATTCAAGGTCTTCCCTTGATGTCTGGATGATAGCATGTTTTACCTGTATTCTATGTACTATTCTGCATAGGCCTACATAGTGCCTCTCCTAATGTGCAAACTGCCCAGGACACTTATGCACTGCCATACCATCACAATTGATGGTCCCTCTCCTTGCCTGGAGGATACAGTCTATGATTTCCCAAAATAATTACATATCTATGGATATTGAATTACGACAAATTCTGTCTAAATTGACATTATTCAAAGATTTCTCTGGATTCTCTGAACATTTTAATGATGAAATCCCCAAACACTTTGCAATTTCCTATTGAGGAGCATTATTCAATATTCATACTGCTGCATTTTTTACCCACACAGGTGTTCATAGAGTGATGAATACTTGAGATGAATACCATCTCTACTTCTGAGAGACTCTACCTCTCTGGGATGCTCTTTTTTATTCACAAACATGGTGTCAAAAACCTAATGAGTTGTTAAATGTTCCTTTGTGTTTTCTTTAGTAATGTAAACGTGCTAAATGTAAACTTCATGAATGAAGGATAGCATTTACAGCACTTCTAATTACCCCACGGATGTCCCGAAAACATCCATGAGACGATTAAAAAATAGTTAAAAAAATAACTGTGAGTGCTATTCTTCATTCTTAAAGTTTACATTCATGCCCAGGAAGATTCAGCACCCAGTTGAACTTGCATTAAGGTGTTGAGCACGTTAGTCCAGTTTTTGTCTTTAGTAGGCTATTACACACATTTTCCAGCCTTTTGTTGCTCCCAGTCCCATCCCAACTTTTTCAAGGCGTGTGTTGCTGGCTTCAAATTTCATGACCTGGTGAAATTGGTTAGTTTCAACATTTGATATGTCTGCAACTAAATATTTAGTTGTATTATTTATATTATAACTAAATATTTAGTTGTTTTTTGCAGTTTGAGGATGATCACATTCAGTGATAATTCAGTGATTCAGTGTCCTAACTTTTTTGAAAAAGGTGGTTGTATTTAACATTTAGCTTCCACTCAGATGGATATGATAAGCACACAGCTGGATGCTAATGTTCAGTCTATGACATTATCCATTCTGAAATAGGTGTATAGAACATAACCTAACTCAACCCAAACCATACTAATAATTTCCCTTGTTTCTAATATATTTAATAGGAGGTCACAGGAGGTGACAGAGATACACCATCTACCTCCAGTTAATAAGCTAATAAAACGTGAATTAACATCAAGGAACAGACAGGTCAAGTCATTTCTACCTCCTTAGACATTAATGTGCATATCCAGTATTTTCTCGCTAACATTACATTTTACAGTATGGGCATTCAGTATAGTAAAAAAGGACAGACATATGTTCATGTTTTTGTAATCAAATCTTGTATTTCTATAATGGCAAAGAGCACATATTCAAAATGTTTAACTGAGCAGAGGAAAATGAAAAATACATAAAAAACTTGTAGAAATGGAAGTCATATGGCTTACTTCGTATACATGGGAGCATCATCAAACATGGACAAGAACATTACGGTGTTGTAACTAAATGCACAGAAGGGTTTCTCTTTATCAAAGTGAAGACTTACGGGGGAAAGTGTTACACAGAAAAGATGACAAATGACAATATAACTGATTTTGGCCTGCTGAGAGCACAGTAGGTTTCACGAGGGCGCCTTGGGAAAGCATGTCACCTTCCAAACCGTCTCATGGGTTTTGTCACTCCCTACCGAAATAGTCCACCACACCACTTCCATTGACACCATCGAAGAAAAAGAAGTTTCGGTGTGGAGCGTCTCTTTGGGACAAGGCCTGTAGATATACACAACGCATACTTGTAATAAGTGTCGATTAACATTGAAAAACTCTACTTGTCTACTTGTCTTAGTACACTGGTCAACTACCTGTAAACATGAATAAACAATTGAATATGTATACTCTGCCAGAATCTGCAACACAGGTTAAATTGTACAGTATTGTAATTATATTATAGTCATATTTAGATGGTCATAAAATGCCTCGGGACTGGCACAGGAACTTACCATGCTATATAAATAGTGTACTCCAATATAACTACATATGTTTTCTTTTCTGTTTCAGCACTTTTATCAGATATGTCAAAAATCATGTATTTAATTTTAAAAGACAATTCAACTGAAATAAAATAGATTAAGCCCACAAAGAGCCTAGTTGTATGTCAATATGATAAACATGTTGCTCTTGTGGAGGCCCTCTTGCTCTAGTGGGGGCCACAGAAAGTTCATGTTCATCCATCCACTCATACTTGCACAGTAGTTAAGAATTTCACATATCTTCCATAAGTAGCCATCTATGGAGCATGTCGCAGTGAGCCACCCTCATCACCATCTTAGAGAAGTGAGTATTTTGTTGATAATGGAGGGCTGCCATTAAAAGGCACCCAAGAAAAACCAAATATCAAACAATAAATCACCTTAACAACTTCTTGGCCGAGCACTCCTCCAACCACAGCACAGACCGGCGCCATCTCAGAGAAGCAGTAGCTGTGCCAAAAAAACATTAATGAGCTGACAGAAGAACACGCTGTCCAAAATGCATTGCAACACCTGAATTGCTCGGGTATTCCTGTTCCTATTTGTTTTTCATCAACCAAGCCAATACTGTTCAACACCCACGGTCCTAGAAATCATCCCCTGTTCTCTAAGATTTATCTTTCATTATAACTAAGAGATTCATTGGAATCTGAGAGTAATATGATGATTCAATAATGTAGAAGGTGCGCACATCTGAATGTTAAAAAGTAGGTGCTGGACTCAAAAGGCAACAGTCATAATGACAAAAAAGTCCACGCACCATGGCTCCAATAAACCTTTTCTTTTTATTCACCACATGTGATGTTTCGGGACACACTGCCCTTGAGGGAAATAAAAGTTTATTGGAGCTCTATTGTCATTTTTACAGTAATGTGATGATTACCTGGTGAAGTCCTGTGGTAGAAGGTCATCCTGGAGACCCTTGGACTTCAGCACGTCCTCACACAGCTGCAAGAGCCGCTCAGAGTCCTCGGTGAACTTGGCTGGCTGGGGGTCGCGGCCCTTATCCGAACGGAACTTCAACAGCACTGTGAACAACAGTGCAGAGAGAGGATGAGGACATATAGTTGCAGAGGCAAAGAGCAGGACACTCATTTTCACAACATTTTCCTGTTTACTGTCTGAAACTATGGATGCATGAGATCATCAGATTACAATTTAAGAATTGTATGATCAGCAGCTATTTCAGCAGATATTCCTGGCAGATACAGCAGCAGACTACAACATGCACACAGCTTAGATATTAAGGTTTCAGAGGAATCATACAAATCTGTTAAAATAAGGGGAGTCCAACATTTTTACACCATATCATATTGGAATGATTTTCCTACTTTTCATTCTTTAATTATACATTAAGAGAAGTATGAAGGGAAGCGTGCTGGGTATCTGCAACAACTAGGCCATCACAATAATACCAATAAGCTAATTCTACAGTAGTACAAGACGGACACTTAAAAAATGCATATCAGTATGGACAATTAGCCCAAAATGAGTCTGAAAATATCGCATTTCGAATATCGGAAGAAATCCAATATTGTGCATCTCTGTCTAAAACTATGTGATGTTGAGATATGTGATCTCACAACTATTTTCATAAGATCACAGAGCACAATGTCTGAAAATAAATAATAATTTCACACTGTCTTGGTACAGATTTGACTGGTATTTAATAACTATGAATAGCTATAAAGATAGGAAAGACAAGCACACACAAGTATTTCGCTTTTACATGCAGCTTATTTAGCATATCACTTTAACATGCAACATATTAAAAGCCTCCAAATTATTTCAATCCTGAGCATCTCCAAGAATCACATCTGAGGCATACTTGCTTTTAGGTAAATAATCCACAGTGCCTGGGAGGCCTACTGTACATACTGTATCATGTTCTTTTCAGTATAAATGACATCAATGCATTTGTGTGCTTCAATGCCCATAAAATGCAACAGAAATTCCTCCAGGCAGGAAAAATAGATCATTACAGGGGAGTGTTAAAGGGAAGGTAAACAAACCAGACAACCCAAGGCCAAAAACCTCACATAGTTGCACTTCCTCTAAAGACTGCCATTGTGGGAGAGCAGCGGGGAGTGTCTGACAGCCTTGGGGTGGCAAACAAGGCCTCACTATTAGGCCACATGCGGGCATGCTAGTGCATGCCAAGGCCAGCTGCGCTTTCATTGTCAATTCTGAAGATTGATCGCAATCGACTGAGCGTATAACTGCCGAATCCACACAGTTGGTGATCTTACAGTCCAAGTAGTACATGGCCAAATTTGCCAACACCCTTACACACACATACACACACAAAAGAAAATAACTAAATGTTCTCTTGAACATTTGTTGAAAAAGTAATCTGCATTCATCTTTTTCATCATTGTGTTTTCCATATAAAATGCAAATCAGACTTCGCTCATCAGAATTTTTCATTTAACAGAATATTGGCATGCACAGAAACGATGGCACCCGTTACTTAATAGTGTGTTGCACAACCTTTACAGGCAATCACTGGCACTGCCAACAAACGCTTAGCTTGGAATGAGACTTCAACAATCTACATATGTCGACAGGTATGCTTACCCACATTGCCCAGACAAACTCCGACTCCCTCAAGTTTGAATAGTGCTTTCCACAGACTGACAGATTTGAACTTTTTCCAGAGATGTTTCATGGGATACAGGTCTGGACGCATAGAGGGTCAGTTCAGTCCACTACTTGTTCCTTAAACTTGGGTACTTTTAGCCATGTGTTTTGGTTATACTGTTGAGCTCCAAACCCATACGTTATTTAAGTCTAAAAAGGCAAGGTTTCAATCTCACATGATCTTCATCAGGCAAATGAGACAGGGAGGACACGGTCAATAAATATCCTCTTGGAGGATGGTACGTGACCTACGACTAAGACTGAGATTTCTGACATGGAGCTATATGTTTTGCTCCCAGATGCCTTCTCAATTTTTTATCTGTGCACATAGAGCTGATGTGATGCCAAAAAGCTCCAGTTTCATCTCATCAGCCCAAAAGAAATGTCATATAGAGAGGGATTGTGGCTTGATAAAATGCATTTTAGCCAATTCTAAGCCAATTCAATTTCTTGAAGTCTTACTGTGGCTTGGACTGCATAGACTTACCTTGCAGGAGGAAGTAGTCCTTCGGCGTGCGCTTGAGGCTCTTTTTAGCTTTATCACTTGTCCAATCAATTTCAAAAGCTTCTTTCAAGGAGCAGAAACTAGCCGTCTTGTTGAGAGTGGGACAGCAAACGAGGGAAATGAAAAAGCGTTATTAACCACTGGAGTTGAGAAATGCATTAAGGGAGTGCTATTCTGTTAGCTCAGCCTAAAGAGATGCCTACCTTTTTAATCATGGTGGTCTCGTTGGGGTCAACCTTCGCTTTCTTTGCTTCAGGGCCATCTGAGGCTTCCTCTGTGATTTTACGCACTTTGGGTTTTTCTCTAGGAGTCAACACAGAAAGGTGAAAACATAAGATGCCATAGGAGTATATAAAACCTTGAACTCAAGGTTTCTAAAACAATACCTATCAAAAGTAAGGCACTCCAACACAAAAAGAGAAATAACTAGGAGAGTCACTTAAGGAATATACAAGTAGCCATTTGTATTTTACCAACATAGCATAAATAATTGCAATAAAATACAAAGCATGAATAACAATAAACAGAACCATTGGATGTAATTATGACTTATGATTAGGGAAAATACTTGGTCAAATAACAGTTGACATAACATATACTTACTCAACATAATTATGTTCTTTGCCCAAATTTGAAAACATATAGCCATGATAACCGAAGACATCTCCACAGAAAATCTTTATGTTCTTCTGGGAACAGAGTTGGTCCACCCGCATCATGAGCTTCCATGAGCATCGTGTTAAACAAACCTGTGTACCAACATAATTAGGTTTACATCAATGTGCATGTAATCTGGTTCTGAACACATAAGACAAGACCTCACCACAATGATTCATTTAAACAACTCATGCTGTTGGCTCGTAGACCTTTTCATTCAAACCAACCAAACTGTGTCTTCGTAACATGAAAGGCTAAATAAGTGATGACATGTCAATGATGTAATTCACTCACTGCATCAAACTGCAGGAAGAACTCGTCAGGTTTGGACTCCACACTTTGTGTGTCTGCTTTGACCTCCACCATGGGGTTGAGCGCCTGGGCCCGCTCCAGAGATGCTTGGGCTCGGTTCTGGCCACGTGCAGACACTGGTATCAGGAACTGGGCCTGACAACACTCCTCGTTCACCTGTACAGAGGAGAGTACAGCTCAATTAGTTCTGTCAGATAATTCAAACCAGTCAAAATAAATATATGATAATATTTCATGTTATAAAGAACAACATAACATGAAATACTTGAGATTTCTAATATAACCAGAATGTATATCATTTGCAGCATAATATGACACTCAGTAATGAATAATGCATACTGGGTCAATAATAATAATAATCTAGCACAGCTTTATTTCTAATCACCACAATATGAGGGTTACTTGATTTATTTGACTCATAATGTACCTGTTCATGGTCCAGTAAGGTTAAACCCTTAACCCCAGACAGAATGAGATTCTTTGCCACTTCAGCACCCAAACCCCCAAGTCCAACCAGGAGCACATGGGATCCACGCAGTCTAGGGAAAAGGGTACCAGGTGTCAAAACAAGCTATCTTGAGAACGGACTGGGCAAAATGCTGCACTGTACAAAATGCTCAAAATTCCTCTTGTGAACTCTACTCTCTGATCTCAGCACTGTGGAATCTGGGATGGTCAACCATAATCGGTGGGATACTGCCATGATGAGAGTAGTGTGTATTATGTAGTTTTCAGTCAAGTCAATTTGAGACATTGCTAAGATGAGGTTTACATGCATCTTCTTTGTTTGTGTGAGGGGTTGTATACGTTTGTTTACATTTTCCAGAGCCAATAAAATGGAATCAATATAATAATTAAAAAAAAATGTCAGATGTGGAAGATAGATACTCTACTTCTGTCTTGCCTTCAGAAAGCAATCGCCATAAATCTGTATTAGGACGTTACTGAAATGCGCTATAATAATAGAAAGGATCAGACTGACCAACTACGTAGTGTAGTAACTAATGTAGGCCTAAGCCTCAGTGCTCTCCTAAAACTGATTATTTTGAGTGATGCATTGTGACTCTAGCATAACAAGCCAACAATATTATATAGAAAAGCATGTAAGTTAGATCAGAAATCCAGTGCTCAGACCTCTTTTGTGCATCCAGTCCCCACAAACGAATCTGACGGTCATACTGTGCAGCCTCCTCTTCACTGATAATGGTGTCTTCCTTCTCAATCATATCGATCATTGTAAATGAAGGAATGTCAATTTAAAAACCTACACGTTGCAAAAATAACACTTTTTCTTTTGGATGAAAGTCCCGCTTTGTGCGATTCGAAAAGGCGCACAATGATGATCGCAGCTTCCTCTAATTCTTGTTCTATTGTTATTTTTTTTCACACGGAAAATAACCAGAGTGGCCCCATCACCGCCACTTACTGGCCTGGAGGCTTGTTGAACCTGATGTCAGCCACTTGCAGTCAATCTAAATCCACCGCGTCAGTGAAGACATATAATTGGATCGGACTAATAAAATTGGTCTGTATTGTTACTTGTGTTCAGCATGTATTGGCAAAGAAAATCACGTATGAGCTCTGCTTCATCAGAACCTGATTATTAATGCCTCCTACAACCTACTCCTAGCCTATAGATGGCAGGATACAACTGCTGATCTCCAAATGAAGAGGACGGAATAGAAGAAGAATTAAGTCTTTTTTTTGTCGCCATCTGTCGGAGTGGGAGGATATTGCAGCGAGCTGAAATGTTGAACTCCTAGCGGCATCCTAACCAACTTGTTTTCTTTTCCCTTAAAATATGCGTAAATAAAACCTTCTCCGCCACAGTGTAGTGTAGCCCACAGAGCTGGACACTTGAGGGCATTCTGATTAATATTGCTGCACTTGTAAGAATATTACATACATACAATCATACAATGGACTTGAGTTATTAAGCACTCTAAGTGCAATAAATATTGGCCAACCATTATACCCCTAGGACCTAGGGTCACTGAGAGAGTGCATGATCTATTACCACCATTCCACCAAAGCCGTGGTCTCATCTGAAAGTCCCTCCAAGTTCAGAACCTCACAGTTTACCCCCCATAATGATTAATGCACACTCACTGTGTAGTTACTCAGTGTCATCTATATTCCAAACCCTGCTAACCACAATGCCAGCTATAGGCCTACCAGTATATAATGTTTTCTCAAGGATAGTAAGAAAAAAGACTTGTACCACTGGGTTATTTCAGCTATTTCTAAACTCTTACAAGCACATGACATGCCACACGCAGACACACACACACACACACACACACAAAAACACACAGCCAAACAGACACACACACACACACACACACACACACACACACACACAGAGTCATTACATACACAAAGGGGTACATCTATTTTTTTTCCTTTGCACAATGCTGTAAATGCCTTTGTTTTCTTTATTGTCAAAATGTCTGTCAACAGTAAAAACATTTAAATCCATCCACTGCCTTGCAATCAACCATCTCCACACACAATCATGTATAACTTTCAAGTGTTTAGGCTACAGTAATTAGTGCCTTACACATTGTTCATTGGAAAACAGTTTCAGAGTAAACTGTCATTGATAGCAAAACAGTTTGACTATCTTGGCATACACAATGGCATCATGACTTGTCATTTTGATTGCACTGACTGTTTCATTGGCATAAAATATTTGCTTTTGAGGCATAATCTAAGCATTTTGAGCAAGATACACACTTTTGCATTGTATCCACTATGCGGTGCAGTTTTCCCTAATTGTTTTGAGAAATGCACTAACTGCTGTGCAAATGATTATTCAAAGTGACTGAGAAAACTGCTGTCCTAAGGGGTGTGTCATTGAGAGTTGCTAGTTTAAGCAGATTTAGTCTGTTAACATGTTAAGGTTGTGCAGCATGAAAATAGAAGCATAGTAGGCCTACTATGTGACATTTGAACCTCCTTGTACCATACTATGCGTTTTATATGTGACCACACAAAATTAAAGAGCATCTTTACAAGACAATACGAGGGAAAGAACATCGAAGTAGTTTACCAGGCTGATACAGCCGATTCTCAAGAAAACTTTAATAATGGTAATGTGGCTCTCCGACCAATAGGGGGAAGACTGTTGCACCAGAGCTCTTGTGCTCTCCTGTCAATGTTTTTCTTCCTGTCACGAGAGAGGAGGAAAATACGTAGCTGCTGAGCTAGCTAACATGAAGCTGATGAAAGTCTGAATAACGTTACAAAGCCTCCCGGACCTTATGAAACAACATTTATGGGTTACCTCTCGGCAGTGCATATTTCCACTCGCTTGTCGTTTACTTAAATAGCTCTTAGAGGTGTTTTAGGTATCACATCGCGGGACACGGAAGGATTAAAATGTTTTCACTGATCTGTTAGGCTGTTAGCCAGCCTTATAATGTTAGCTAACCGGCTTCTTTTGCTGCTCAGCTGGTAAAGAGATTGTTTTGCGCATCATCCCATCATCATGTGACAAGGTGGGTAACAGATAATGCCGAATTGAACGCCTGTCATTTTATTTCAAAACTAGTGTGTCAATGTTATTCGACAAAGTTATTCGAGGCTGACATCTGAGTTTTAAAGGGCAGTAAGTTTGTAGTTTTCGAGGGTCGGACAGCTGACAATATCCTATGTTGTTATTGTGACGGGCCTCTGACGGTTCTAGCAAGTACATTTTCCTTCTGGTTTAGCATGATTAAATGTGCGTGATGATATGATAAACTGTAGTATGTTAATTTTATTTCAGTAATCTTGATTTAAGATTACGGGGTGAGGATGCCACTTTATATAACTTGTCCATAGCTGTGTAACTTAGCATGTAGGCTACACAAACACTCAGGCTGTGATGTAGTCATAACATTTTCAGAGCTTGATGATTCACCCCCCTCCCCTTTTCTCTAGATGTCTATGCCATGACTAGCGGATACTCTGGACCAATTGCATTGGAAGAACTCGAATACTCATGGAGTTAACGTTTAATTATACTTCTGATATGACATGTGAGCAACAGTGACAATAATGGACCAAGCAACAAACAGCCAGTGGTGATCTGAAGAGCTGTCGAACAACTGAGAACTCCTCGCTAGCAGGACCTCATCATTGTCATCCTCATTCCTCTACTCGAGGTGCATCTCGAGACAATCGGCCATTTGGTACCCCGGCATCTTTCTCCTGCCTCACTATGTCTCTGCCCAAAGACATGGGAGAGCGGGGCAAGGACAGAGAGCGTGGTGCCCGACCCAAGGTCCGGCAGAGTCGCTCCGAAGAGAGGAGGGAAGCGGGCGGGGACCGGAAGGGCGGACGACGCAAGAAGAAAGGCTTGCCCTCGCAAGGCATGGTCATGGAGAGACCGGTCAGTGACGGATTCGAGTACGGCGACCAGCTGGGCAGCCTGGTGAGAGAGGGCGGCTCCTCGTCGCCGGCACGGGAGCGGCGGAGGTGGCCGGGCTTAGGGGGCGACAGGAACACGGCGAGGCTGGCGCAGGCTGGCGCGTACGGGGCGTCCCTCTCCGAGCTGCCCACCCAGGAGGCCGAGGGAAAGGCAGCAGCGAGCGGCGGTGGCAGCGGCAGCGGCAGCAGCAACAGCAGCAACAGTGGCAGCCGCACCCTCCGGCAGAAGATCCAGGACGCGGTGGGCCAGTGCTTCCCGATCAAGAGCCACAGCGCCGTGTCCTCCTCCGCTCACATCTTCTCCGCCTCCTCGCCCGTCGGTTCATCTTCCTCCACGTCCTCCTCGTCCTCTTCGTCGTCGTCCGCCTCCTCCTCGTCGTCGCTGTCGGCGTCCTCGCGCCGCAAGATCCACCTGAGCGAGCTGATGCTGGACAGCTGCCCTTTCCCCGCCGGCTCGGAGCTGGCGCAGAAGTGGTACCTCATCAAGCAGCACACGGCGCCCATCTCCCAGCCGCCGCTCCTGGAGGCCTCGTCTCTGGGCGGCTCGGCGGAGCTGGTCGCGGGCTCCGGTGGTGCCGCTGCCGCTTCAGCCGCCGCCGGTTCGGGCGCCAGCAGCGCGGTAGAGGACGAAGACGACCTCCTCCGCGAGCGCCGGCGGATCAGCATCGAGCAAGGCGTGGAGCCGCCGCCCAACGCACAGATCCACACGTTCGAGGTGACGGCCGAGATCAACCCGCTATACAAGCTGGGGCCCAAGCTGGCCCACGGCATGAACGAGCTGGCTGGTGACGAGCGAGCCACCCTGCAACAACAACAACAACAACAGCAGCAACAACAACAACAACAACAGCAGCAGCAACAGCAACAACAACAGCAACAACAACAGCAGCAGCAGCAGCAGCAACAGCTCCTGCTACAGAGACAGCATCAGCAGCACCAGCTGCTCCTCCAGAGCTGCCTGGACACACTGGACGAAGTGGCCGCCTCCTCTTCCTCCTCCTCTTCCGTGGCTGTGCCTGCCTCTTCCTGCCCCTCCTCCTCCTCCTCCGCTGCTGCTGCTGCCGCTGTCCTGGGAGCCTCGTCCGCCGACCTCGCCTCCGTCTCCGAATCTTCTCCCTCCTCCCTGCGGGCCGGCGGCTCACTGCTGACCTCGGGCGACGGCGACCCGGCCAAGCCCAAGGAGCGCTTCCGCGTCCACACGCAGATCGACTACATCCACTGCCTGGTGCCCGACCTGCTGCAGATCACCAACCTGCCGTGCTACTGGGGCGTGATGGACCGCTACCAGGCCGAGGCGCTGCTGGAGGGCAAGCCCGAGGGCACCTTCCTGCTGCGCGACTCGGCCCAGGAGGACTACCTGTTCTCCGTCAGCTTCCGGCGCTACGGCCGCTCGCTGCACGCGCGCATCGAGCAGTGGAACCACAACTTCAGCTTCGACGTGCACGACCCCAGCGTCTTCCACGCGCCCACCGTCACCGGCCTGCTCGAGCACTACAAGGACCCCAACTCGTGCATGTTCTTCGAGCCGCTGCTGTCCACGCCCGTGCACCGCACGCAGCCCTTCAGCCTGCAGCACGTCTGCCGCGCCGTGGTCAGCAACCACACCACCTACGACGGCATCGGCGCGCTGCCCATCCCCAACGCGCTCAAGGAGCACCTCAAGGAGTACCACTACAAGCAGCGGGTGCGCGTGCGCAGGCTGGACACGTGGTGGGAGTAGAGGGTGTGTGTGTGTGGGGGGGTGCGACTCACAATTACAACCCCCCTGCCCCTCACGTTAACTGACCCCCCTGCCCCTGCTCCTGCCCCCCACACCTCCAAGACACCCTCTCACACTCCTCAAACTACCAATCCTCACCCTGATACCTTATTTCCCTCCTTAAGCACACCCATGGGAAAACAAATCACAGTGGCTATCTATCCATTGTAAGCCTTAAGTTGCCAAATTAATGTATTCTGCAGTGCTTTTTGGGGACAATGCTTCCATGTTTTTGTTTTGACCACAGGCTGCTCCTCCCTGTCAGTGTCTGTGCTGTGGTAATAGCCATGAATGTACAAGTACCTGTGCTTTTGGACTTGGTGGTAGCGCAGGTCTCCTCATATCCTTCTTTTACGTAAAAAGGCCGAATGTATCTCGCGCTGCGGAGCGGACCCTGAACGCTTTTGAATCTATCTGTGGAGATGGAAGCTTTTGCGATTGCACTGCAGATAAGGAGAGGAGTCCTCTCTGGCCTGCAGTCGAGAATAACACTAAATAGTCGAATGAATATTCCCCTTATGGCCTAGCCTGTGGTGTTTCAATATGCCACATTTTTAAACTGAAGACATTTCATTTGTGTAAACAAGTTGCTGCAGAATCACGCCTCCCCCCACGAGGTCCCCACTCTTCCACTCCACTTCACGGACCAGAGATGATTGTCGCCTCGTGTGGCATGAGAACATATTCCGAGAGCAAAATCAGTGGGGGCATTTCAGACACTCCGCAGTCATGCCCTGGTGAGCAGGGGAGACATTTGTGAACATTACATTAAGGTTTTTTTTCTTCTTCTTCTTTTTTTTCCCCTTCTTCTTCTATTGATGTCCTCCGGTCCACATTCTGAATGCCCAATGTTCACTTTCTCCAGACATTCTGCTGCGGGTGTCCATGGGAAACCACTTAATGAAATGGGGCCAATCAATGATGGGACTGAGCCTCATCCTGTGAATGTACGACACTTAAAAGTCCCCCCCCCCCCACCACCACCACCCCCACACCACTCTACACACACCCTCACACCAGGCTCTCTCTCCCCGTCATACTCAATTAGCCCCGCGTAGAGTTGAATAACGGCACAGCTCTTATACCAGTCTACAATGGTGCCAAGGCTGGTGTAAATCGGAGTTATGACTTCTTCAGTGGCGTCACAGGGACAGAGGCTAGCTTACCATCGTCCTTTAAAAAAAAAAAAAAAAAAGACAGAAATGATGTAAGAATGGAGAGTCTTTTCACAAGTGTTACATTTCTTTGTGTGACAGCTGTATTTATGGGGACTCGTCTCCATAGCGGGGAGGGAGGGGGGGTGGTGGTGGGGGAGGGTCACTTGAGGAATGCGGAGGGCTGTCATGGGGAGTATCAAAGAATGATACGGTCCAAGTATCCCCTCTCTGAATCTGGTGCACTGTTTGATCACAGGCCGTGAGCTCTGTGAAGTCAGGCCAAGGCTTAATGTGCACAGACATGTAAGTAATGCGCAGCCTGTGCATGGCATAATGAGTGGGGCCCTGGTTGATGTGTGCACTATATGGACGGGCTGAGAAAAATTCTTAAACCATCCACTCCTACCACCGATATCAACGAGCATATGTTATGTTAGTCAGGACAACTGATAAGTCTCTTGAAGCACATTCCTCCCCACAACAAAAGAGAACTACAGTGATTGTTAATCTTCTGCTTTGCTGATATCTTCTTTCTACACAGGCCAAACATTGAGAGACAGCGCAGCTTAAGAAACCTGGAAATGGCTGATGCAAAAAAATGTGATAACAGTGTTTTCTTCTGCTGTTTCCTTGCATTCCTGCAAATCAAATGGGATCAGTTAGTCGTGTCTCGTGGTTTGAAACAGAAAAAAAAACTATGGCCCTAGGGTGCTTCCGTTATTTCCAGTATTTTTCAGTAGCTGGAGAACTTCAGGCAAAGTTTAAGTTTGTTCCGTGGCATGCTTCTAATGCTTCCATTTCTGTGAGCTATTGTGCCTGGTTACTGCCTCGTTATTGTACTCATTATGCTGTACTGAGGTGCCATCTCGCCGAATGCATACCTGATGCCGTGGACTGACGCCTGGGGTCGAGGCGGCGCTGTTTTAGTCGATGGTGTTTCTGTTGAGTGTGGGCTGTGCCTCACCTCTTCAGTCCTGCTGTGTCATCTGCTCAGCACTCTTCCCACAATCCCCTCTGGCGGGGCCACTCTGGGGCAGGGCAGTCTGCTCTGCAGCCAAGTCCAGATGTCTCGGGAATAACACCCCAGAAATGATAAAAAACACTCACACTCACACACTCTCTCTCTTTCTCATTCTCTCTCTCATGCACACTGTCTCTCTATCTCACTCTCTCTTTGTCTCTCATGTGCACACACACACACACACACACACACACACATACACACACACACACTCCGAATTGCTCTCAGACTCTCATGCGTACACACTCTTTCTCTCTCTCAGTGTCTCTCCCTCCCTCTCACACACACATTCTCATGCTCGCATACACATATTTATTATGCACACACACATAAACATATACTGTATGTATAGGGCAGCGTGTCGTATACATTTACATAATATATGTCTGTGCGTGTGTGTGTAGAAAGAACCTATACTTATTCCCAAATGCTATGAAGGAAGAATGTGTGTGTGTGTAGCTTCACAGACTGCTCAAAGCCTTTGAGGGAGCCTGCTGGCGATTGTGTAGGATTTGGAACTAGGAGTAATATCCAGCTTTCCTTCTCACCCACTAAGGAAGTAGTCCAGCGCCTTGATAGTGCTTATGAATGTTACATGAGCTGATGAGCAGAAACAAAAAGAGAAGGCAAAAAAAAAAAATTAACTTTCTTACTTTTAACATTACCTTTGGTTGATATCCTGTATTGACCCATTTTTACACTGGTATTTATTTAATTGCTATTTAACTACTGTTGTTGATGATGCTGTTTTTTCCCCTTTGTTTTGATTTTTTTGATAACATCCTAGCTTTTAGTTCAGTGACCCTGCAAAGTGTTCTTTTCTATTTAATCCTGTTCAGCATTGTTTGAGAGAAGCACATAGTTAGGTGACAATGTGCTTATATGGCAGCATGTCAGTTGTCAGCTAATGTTGAGTGACTACAAGTGCTGTGGAAGAGCTTGATGACACTCTTGAAGCTTTTTATCCAAATATAAACTACTATCATGAAATGGACTTTGATGTTGTCTTTTCTCAGGTTCAAGAGACAGAAATTATTGGTTGTAGCATGACTGTGGGAACATCAATGAATAAAACTGTTTAATCCTACTATAGGAATGCACTGAATAGCCTACTACTCAGCCTTTACTATTCAAGTACTATGTAATACTTACTATTACAGACTTTATAACAACTTGTTTATAATAACTGTCATAGCTAATCATGGGGTGAACTCATAGCTTTTATGTTAGACATTTACTAGTGACAGGGAGTCTACACGGGGCATGTAACAATTAGTTTACCTCCGCCAAGGATGTATATGTTTTCATCGGGGACCGGCGTTTGTTTGTTTGTCTGTCTGTTTGTTTGTCTGTTTGTTAGCAAGATAACTCAAAAAGTAATGGATGGATTTCGATGAAATGTTCAGGGATGGTCGGACATGACCCAAGGAGGAAACGACTACATTTTGGGAGTGATCCGTAATTCCGTTGAGATTCCGGAGGCTTTTATGTATTTAGCTTTGTGGTGTAATGGCATGGTATGGCCACATGGTGGCGATCTGAATAGTTTAGGTTCAAATGTATGACAACCTATAGGAAGAACAATGCAGGCGGAGGTAGCTGCGCTCTCTGAGTGCTTTTCTAGTTTCCACTGTAATCAAAGGAATCGGCTACACCAGACGTGATACAATAATGTCCTGTGTATTAGCCGCATTGTAAGCCACAGGACAATGTTTTACGCAAGTTAAAAGAAACCATATAACTGCCCCATGAAGAAATTCAGCAAAATCAATGTAAGCCGCTGCCAGATCGGAAATTACAGATACGTGTACAGTAAGTTTGAAAATCATTAGACTAGCCTTCTAAAGCTATTTTAACGCTCCGCAAACTGAACTCTTCAGCCATGTGCTTGGTATAGCCTCCCTGTAAGAGTCAAACCCACACAGTGTTGCACATACATTTTCTAGGATTCTTTTATTCCCCAGATATGCCGGTGAGCGTTTGACATTTAATTGAATGGTTCAAAATTCTCCATGGTGGAAGTATAGGTCAAAAAAACACTAAGGAGGAGCAAAGGGCACAGGTCTAAACCGACACAGGTGCCTGTGGACCTGAACTTTAGACTACTTCCACCTTGGCCCAGAAATGAAACATCTCCTGAGCTCCTAGAGTGTGTATTATGTTATTGATTAATAGAGGGGAAAAATACCTTCAAAATTGATTAAATGTTAGAGAAAAGGGTATGCACCCACAGCATTCATATTTCGGATAGGCCATAAAAACATTTATTTTTACATTTTGCTCAGTGGAGCCCCTCTTAATCTAAGCCAGAGTCTACTTGGGTGCAGTGGGCGTTATGAGCATAAGGTGATTGATTTCTTTGGAAAGGTTTCTTGAAAGACACACACTGCAACACTACTTTAGATTCCACATCTAATGCCTCATCTGAACTTGGGGCCAAATCCAGCAGTTTCAGACTGTGTGGCTTTGAACTCTGTCCAAAGGCATTGCATGCGTTTATGACGTTTTTTTTCCTCTCTTTTTTTTTAACGCTACGTGTCAATTCCACTGAATTTCCCCCATGTTCGCACCTCGCTTGCTTCATCCCCTCCACTGACCTGCCTCACCAAGAACTGTTTAAGCCAGAGTGCTTTTAAAAGAGTTCTCTCACCGCAGACCTGGCTTGACCCTCGCTCAGAGCATTTTGGGACAGGTACATGCATTAGTGCTGGGCCAGGGCTTGCCAATTCACACCAATTACTCCGCAGGTTCAAACACAACTGACACAAGCCAGGCCCACAGAATAACATTTCATGTTAGTATACTCCTCCAAAATGCATTGTGCTTGTGCTAAACAAATATATATATATATATTAATCAATTCATTAAAGATGCAGTCCAGGAATGCGCAGGTCAGGAAGTCGCATTTGTTTGTGTTTGTGTTTGTGTTTATGTTTATATTTACATTTACTCACCCCTACCTTCAGTATTCCCAGAGAAATTCCACCCAGCGTTTTGTTTATTGTTTGGGGGACAGGCTGCCCCCACTTGTGTACAGTTTTCGGAGCCATGGCTGCCTAAAGAGCCCAGCTCTTGTACTCAATGAATGCAGTGTACTCAATGAATGGGCAGCTGAGGAGATGATTGCTGAATGTAACAACAATTTTTATGGGCTTCAAATTGTGCAAAATCCCTGACTTCGCCTTTTATCAATGATTTGTATGTAAGCCACACAATAATAGGACCTTTACGCTAGACTGCATTTTTTATTGTTCATTATGTATGTATTCAGTGGCACTCTGAGTGTTCACATTTCAGAACAAATGGTGCCATATGCTACTTAGTCTCCATATTCCAGGACACTCCAGAGAAAGTATGGCTGTTTCAGGCTAGTGCGTCTGGCTGCTTTTTGTCATCACGTTGCTGTGGCTTGTTTTTCCAGCCTGCCACCACTGGAGGAGCAGCTACTCGGTCCAATTCTCCTGATGATCTATCTGTGGGCTTGTCTTCAGAGGTGAGTATTTGAAGCCACTGGGCTGGCTCACATTCCGTGTTGGCAGGAACTCATGGCAGGGGAAAAAACAACATCATTTGGTTTGACCTGTGGGTGTTTGAAAATGGCAGTCTCCTCCATCATAGTGTTGGTGCATTGTCCATAAATGGCACCACATTTGCTGCTTCTCACTGCCTGATTTGGCATGAGGTGATGGCCTGAAAGTTAATTTAGCATGGGTAAGAACTGGCAAAGATGCAGGATGTAGACAAATGGGGTCTGAAAACGCCTGATTGACAGTAAGAAAAGGGGGGAGAAGCGTTCAACCGACAATCAGTTTCAGACGGAAATCCTTCCCATTATGGGGCAAAGGGTTTTTTTCTGGCCATCTGTAATTTCACGCTGGAATCTCAGACGATCCTATCCCTCACTCTGGCCTTGCACATGTGCAGATAGTATCATCGCCTAAAAAAACCCTTCCAAACACCTGTCTTACTGAGTCTCTTTTCCCTTCATGGCAGTGGTACACAGACAGCTAGTGTCCATCTGTGTCAGACCAATTAGCTGCACCTTGGCGATCCAGGAAAAACCTACACACATGCACTCTCTCTCTCACTCACACACACACACACACACACGGAGCTGGGCTGTTGAGGGACACTAGAGGCTTCTGTAAGATCTCTCCAAGCCTGCGAGGCTGTACCATATGGTGGCTGGGATGGCAACCCCACCCCACCCCATCCCACTCCATCCTCACC
>NC_085006.1:19329890-19332390 GCF_963854185.1 Sardina pilchardus
TTACCGTCAACATTACTGGGATGATACTAACAGCACTGTGTACATTAAGACTGGTGCTTGACCTTACAGATCAGAGGAGGGGGAACAAATCAAATCACATTCCACCAATCAACAACAACCTGCCTCGAAAGACAGGAAAATTCAAAATCGTCTAGCCTATTTCTCCTTGACATAATTGAGCTGCATTTAACATTGATTTCAGAATAGAACCATTTTCTTAATTTGAACTCCCATGAAACAAATTCACAGGCTTAACTCACACCAATGAGAACCCAGTGAACCTAATACCATTTGCATGTGGTCATTGTGTGTTTCTATACATAGCACTACTATAGGCCTATGTTTTGCTATACAGTATCTACCTATGATCACAGTTTTTTGCTCATTCCTTTTCCCATGTTCGGATAAAAGCCGTTCTTCACCGCCCCATAATGTTTTTCATCCTCTTTGCAGTTCTCTTACCGTTGCAGAAGAAAGGGAGAGAGAAAGAGGTTACCGGAAACAACAGTGTCTCTCTGTGTCAACCGCAGCGTCTGGGACATGATTGCGGTGAGTCTGTTTTGCTTTCAGCCGTAGTGTGTGTTTCTCTGAGATCTGGCGCCCCTTTCCCTCTGCCTAATCATCAAGGCGGGCCTGTGATTTTCAGCTGTCATTTCTCTGTGACTGTGATGATAGCCTGGGAGCTGTGTGACTGAGGACTGAAGTGCAGACTGTGAAGCTGCAGGATTTTCTAAACTGTCATAGAAAGCGTTTCTCATTCCTTCTTACAATAACTATGCTGGATTTGCTATAGAGGCTGTGGCTATACAATAGCCTATTGTTTTCAATAGCAATTTGTGTCTACACAATCACCCACATTTACGATAAAGCGTATTGCAATGAACATAATGGCAATTTTTGTGTGAATTGACTTATCGCCTTTTTTTACGGTGCCAATCTCCAATGTCGAGACTATACTGGAGTAATGTACCATGCTAGATAGGCTGTTTGAGAGCCGACTGCTCAGCGAGAGAGGTGCATTTTAGTGGTGATACATTTAGCAGGAAACCCTGATCACTGAAGCGCATGTAAAAGTCAAGAACAGCAGGTCAGAAGGACTGCCACATCGTCTCAGGAGAGAAAGGGAGACAGCGAGAGACAGACAGACAGAAAGAGAGAGAGAGAGAGAGAGAGACAGCTGACATCCGAGGAAGCTGAGAGAGATAGCTATTCCCAGGATAAAGAAAAGACAGAAAGATAGAGATAGAGAGACAGAGAGAGAGAGAGAGAGAGAGAGAGAGAGAGAGAGAGAGAGAGAGAGAGAGAGAGAGAGAGAGAGAGAGACAGAGCTTATGACCAGGCAGAAGGAGGCTCAGACAGTTCTAATGGCGGAGGCGGATGGTGGACACTGGGGACTTGCAGCAGACACAGAGCCAAGACGCAGTGTGTGTGTCCCCCCCTATATGAGCCGCAAGGATCTCCTGGCGTCCGGCGGCAGCAAATCAAAAATAGCCTCGGCACGATGCAAGGTCATGTGATTCATTGTAGGAGGGGAAGACTCCGGCTCGCTCTGAGCAGCTGCAACTGGATACACCTGGGTCTTGAGTGTCAGGACAATGCCAAAGATGAGGCATATCTCCACCGCTAAAACACCATCGCCGAACTATTGGAAATGAGAATGGCAGCGTAGCCCCCCCCCTGGGGCCAAAGATGGCTGTGTGTTATTGAACTGGCAAGGCATGGCGCTCTAATACCTGTAGAGGAGTAGTAGCATTTTTATGCACCGACGTCCTAAAACACTCTAAGACATCAAAACGCATCGCTTCCACACAAGGAAATGAGAGTGAGAGTGCTGCGACAAAAAAAACGCAGCCAGAACAACCAGAGGGGATTGGGTATTTACAGACTCCAGTCATCTGAAAGTATGACACCCTCTGTCTCTCTCTCTCTCTCTCTCTCTCTCTCTCTCTCTCTCTCTCTCTCTCTCTCTCTCTTTTTCTCTCTTTCTCTCTCTCTCTCTCTCTCTCTTACCCTCTCTCTGCAGAGATAATCAAAAAGCCGAATGCAGGGAGGGGGGGCAAATTGGAGCGAGTCGTGTCAGGGACTTCTGAAGGATCGGTTGAAGCCCAAGGCTGGGGCTCATTACCTGAAGGCAGGTTCATGAGGCTTGCCCTTCATCCAGAACTAATCTGTGCTCACCCCCCACACACACACACCCCACACACACATCCCTCTCACTCTGAATGCATGCCCTGTGTCTACCTGCCAGAGGGGCACCCAAAATTCTTACTGGATTACGGTGACCTCCTTTATCAGGTGTGTGTATGTGTGTGTGTGACCGTGACCGTCTGTGTGTTTCTGTGTGTAGGTTATTATGTGTGATGATAGCTGGTGTGTGTGTGTGTGCTGGGGTGGGCGGGATTGCGTGTGTGTGTATGCGTGTATGTGTGTGTGGTCTGGGTATAAGTGTGTTAGGTGAATGGGTGTATATGTGTGTACTGTATCTGTGGCTGGTGTGCAT
>NC_085006.1:19337390-19342390 GCF_963854185.1 Sardina pilchardus
GGGATATTGTTATATCAGAGTGTGATTGGGATGTTCCCACTCCATAATGGTTATATCATTAACACAGGGCACCTATTCCCCTCACCTGATGGCTGTTGATTATTTTGCTAACTTCATCAGTCAGCGCAGCAGGACTCTTGGAACTGCATGCTGCTGCACCATCACCAGCTCATGCATTTTATAGATTCGAATGTCAAGCAATGATGATTGGATGATAATGAGAATTGCATTTCTCTCTCTCCTCCTCCTCCCTCTCTCTCTCTCTCTCTCTCTCTCTCTCTCTCTCTAATGTACAGTATATATATTTCTCTCTCTTTTTTTCCCTCTCTCTGCCTCTAACTCTCTCTCCCTCCCCTCACTCTCTCTGTCTCTCTCACTTTATATATATATATATATATATATATATATATATATACACACTGTATATACATCTCTTTCTCTGTCTATGGCTCTCTTTCACACACACACACACACACACACACACACACACACACACACACACACACACACAGCCTCTGCATGCCGTGTGGCTAGTCTAGTGCATCATGCACACACTGGGCACGGGCACAGATGTGGCATGTAAACTGCACCCACAGCACGGCGTGCACAGCTTCTCTGCTCCGTGTGGCACGCAAGGTCGGTCGGGCACCGTGCCAAAAGCTTTGCGTCCAGCCGCCACACTAGCCCTGCATGGATGTTCTTTTAATCTTAGCCTGTTGATCCATCGGAATACTTTTGTTTGGCTTGGTAGCAGGCCACGGTCCGCCTGTGAGGCCTATAGCGGACAGCGTGTGCGCAATGTTTTCCTGATATCCCCCATTGATAAGGGGAAATGTGGGCTTAGAGCTATGCTAGTGAAAAGGAGAAGGTGCTGTGTGTGTGTGTGTGTGTGTGTGTGTGTGTGTGTGTGTGTGTGTGTGTGTGTGTGTGTGTGCGTGCGTGCGTGCGTGCGTGCGTGCGTGCGTGCGTGCGGCGTGCGTGCGCGCGTGTGTGTGGAGGGTGTTCTTTGATGTGTGTTGGAATGTGTGATGTAGTCTGGCAAGGCTTGTTTAAATCCCCTGAAATGGCAAAATGTGGGGTGAGTGACAGCTGTCAATCACTTAAACCTATTAGCATGAGGATACTGGACTGACGAGACACCTGAGGGCCTCGTGAGATGAGGAAATGAGACACACATGCGTTTTGATGCCAGATTCACCCCCTTTCTCTTCAGCCGCAAAATATACATTACCTGCCCTGTGTCCCCTGGTTCCCATCCTTATTCTCAGTGAGGCACACTGTCGCCTTCATTGCCTTTAATGAAAGTGGATAGATACTTTTCCTTAAATTATGCCTCTGCCGATTCTCTGCTGGCGAAAAAAAAAAAAAAAGAAAGGAAAAAGAGATTGCTGCAGGATTCCGGGAAGGTTCCAACTGTTTAAACACAGGTGATGAAAATCTTGAGCCATCACTTAGCTTGTCGATGGTTTGGGAAATCAATGTTGTGCTCTGTGCGTCACAAATCCACCCTGCACACCATGGTCTCAAGGGAAGCACTCCTTAGACAAACGTTTTAATTATTGAAAGAAGCGGAGAGGCACCACAACAAAGAAAATGGAGTAAATATCCAAAGTCGGTGATTACCCAGCAACAAGGAGGGAAATAACTATCAGGGCTTGTGTCGGGTGGTATTTATCACTTTCTAATAATTTCCCAGTGGGGGCCTGGGGATCTGGCGATGGAGAGGAGGTTGGGGCACTATTGATTGAGACACAACAAGCTGGAAAAAGACCAGAGAGCCGTATGCATAGGGGTACTGGGCCCTCCTACAGTGTTGTGACTGCGGGCCCACCACGTCTTTTCTGCCTGATAACAACCCCCCCACCCCCCACACACACACACCACACACACACACACACAACTCTCTCCTTGATTTATTCAGACATCTGCCTTCTTCTACTCAATCGTCTATCGCGCCACAGAGCTCCTCAGTCAATTTCACTTTCAATTTCAGATGTGGGCCCAGTTCAAACTGTCTATTTGCATGGGCCGCTTTAGCCAACATTGGCCCGGAGTGTAGCCTAGCTCCAGGAGTGTGCTCATTTAGATAGAAAAGGGAATTATGAAAATGTAACGGCCCTCACCTGAAATAACATGCAGGACTGTGTGTGTGTGTGTGTGTGTGTGGAACGTTGCAGACAAGGTTTTACAGTAAATGAGATAAAGGAGAAATCCGGCGAGTTTTCACATATCCGTTTCTTGAGGTCACCGAGTCGAGTACTGTTGGTACGAGACAAAGCAAAAACAGTTTTGGTTTGGTGGCAGGGGTGGAATTTGTGGTGTGCAGGTAATGTGTGAGAAAAGTCCAGAACTTTGAGGTCAAAGCAGCACCATTTTTTTTTTGTTTGTCTGAAACTATAGTGAGCTGCCAAAAAGACATATACTAACCTTGGACACGCCACCAGTAGCCCAGGGGTGTTCTGATCCAGAACACCAAACTAAAATATGCATATTCTGGATGGCTGCATGGTGGTAACAACAAAAGCAACAAATCCTCTCGCCAGATTTTTGGCAGGTGCTCGAGTATTTGCACATGACACAACAGCTGTTGCTATGTAAAGGTTACATTGATTGGTAAGAGCAGAGTTGGATGGGTAAGAATATCTGGCGCTTCTGGAGATGATTGAATTTGAATGATTGAATGATGAATATCTAGCCTGGAAAACCAGCGCCAACTGCTGGACGGCAAAATGTTTTGCCTGCATTTGGGTCTGGCCTCGGACCATTGAACATTTTGAAAACACTGCCCTGAATCTGGCAGATGGCAACTAAACCAATCACAACGCAGAGATGTGTTTTGAATCAACGCGGGCGGGGCAGAGGGCTCTGGGGCGGGGTTTTGAGGGAGCGTTGGCCTATAGGCACAGACACGGTTTGAAAGACAACGGGTTGTGCTCATCAACAATGTTCCGTTGTATCCATTCATCGGGCCAGACTAAATTAGACATCCAATCCATTTAGGCTGGTTTATCAGGCTAATGAATATCATTATAATGATACAATTAAAAGAATTCAAGAAAATGTCACTGCAAGAGGCACATTGCCCATTCCCTACTGTCCATCAAAACAAGCTGTGTGGTGTCTTTCAGGATTGCCCCTACTCCTGCCTTGATAATGAATCTTGGGTCTTGAACAGCTTGAGTCATGGCTAGTTGAGAGACCATGTATCTCTATTCGCAGGATGCACATTATATTCTCAGATAAAGGAAACCGGTGCTTTATTAAGGCGTTGGTCCTTCAAGAACATACTGTACAGAAAATCAACTAGTGTGCACTTGCATAGCCGATCACTTACTTATATAGCCATCCGACTTCATGATTTCATAACTCCCTTAGTCAGTCATAATTAGGTGACTCTCAGTTACATGAGCCAATCAGTGAGCTCTAATGTTGTTAGCCAATCAATATCTACAGTATGACTCCATGAGCAATCAGCATTCTCAATACCTTTTGATGGTGGGACTGCTGGCACGGCTCTTGATTGATGTAGGGTCAGGCCCTTTTGAGTGACATTTTCATTAGTGTTTACTGTTTAATCACTAGTTCCTTCGCTTGCAGCAATACAATAGATTTCTACAAATGTCCTATTCAGTGATTCTTCTGACTGTAGTGTTTCTAGCACGCAATGTATGCATGCCACTACAATTGTTGTCTTCTGTTTGTAGAAAGTTTTCTACGTAGAGTAGACGCGTTATGACTGATAGCCCGAAACAAAATTCTTACATTGTAGGACAGTAAAGTGAATATTGAATATTCCTGTCAAACTAAATAGCATTGCTAGTATTAACAACAATATATCAGAGAACATTCTGGGCTCTTGGAATGGCTCCCTGACTTGATTCAGATCAACAGTTATTTTGTGTTTGCCATCTATGCTTGAAATGTATAGTGCTATACAGGATGTTCCACAAACAAACCTCACACATTAGTCTTTATGGTTTTATGATGCAGGACCTGCAATTTATTCCTTCCTCTTTCGTTTTTTAAACAAGTTCAGGTGACTGTTCTGTACTCCTGCTCAGCCAAAATGTCATGGAACATTTTATTAGTTACAGTTCCCTCTACTTCACTGAAAAACTTACGGTCTCTTCAAGGATTTTTTTGACTGTGTGTAAAACTTCGACTCTTGACATTCAGATTTATTTATTCATTTTTTAAAACTTTTTTTGGCTTTGGTTGTTATTGAATGCACATAAAACGATAAAGCTCCAGAGAGACTACAGTATGCATGGGCCTAAGTTTGTGTACTATTGAGACAAAGAGTTTTCATACTGAAACATGCAGGAAGAAGTTCAGAGAGATATGACATTCTGCAGCGGATGATAATGATTTAGTGTGGTGACCAACACCTATGTGGACAACACAATTGTGGCTACGTTAAAACCAATCTTATTCAGTAACGACTCGCACCAGGCAGCATCAGGAAAGAAGGAGCAGGGAAGAAGGGAAGAGATAACATGCAGAGTGTGGTCTTCAGACTCTATTCATCATTTCTATACAACCATATCTTTCTGTAATAAACTCGCCATTGACAAATAACCATATTCTTTTCCCTGACATATTGTACACAACAGCTATTCCTCTTATTCTCTGGTTAATATGAAAATCTATGGAGAGTGTAGTCCATTCTGTCCGTAATCTATACTGAGACATCTCGAAGGCTGTTATACTAATACCCTAATTACCTACAGTACATAGCATACATTTATAGTCCACCAGGAAAACACTTGAGGTTTAAACATATGTGACCGGGGCCAACACCAGCCCCAAATTACAATGACCCGACTACACCACCCAGACGGACAGAAAGGGGGGGAAACCCCACCTTACATCGATCCTCACTGATCTACATAAAGAAAGATAGAAGAAGGGATAGACTATCCCTTGTTGCCGGCCCATCATTCTTTATGTAGATCAGTGAGGATCGAGGCCCGAGGAGCGAAGGAGTACATATAAATGCT
>NC_085006.1:19347390-19519890 GCF_963854185.1 Sardina pilchardus
GTCTATGGACATAGATCAGAATTTCAACTACATGCTAAAATCTCCATTCTCTAGAATTAGGAATGTGAATTTTGGGCACGGTTTCATGACCCTCAACCCCTTCTGACCACTTCAGGTACATTTTTAGCATTTTTGAGCATTCCCGTCTGGAGAAAATCGACTTTAAATCAGGTGTGCCCCTCTTGTTTATTCTGCAAGTTGGCCGGTTGCTACATACGCTCTACCTTGACAACACATTAGCCAACCAGCTGAACCAAATCCTGATTTGTGCTAACGACGATCAGATGGCGCTGGGGTAACTTAATGAGAGCAGCGACATATTTCCATTATTCCATTGATGTTTTTATTCAATTCCTTGAAAGTGTACATGCTTTGTGTGTGTTACTTTATTAGAACTAATAAATGTAGAGGGCTTGAAAAAGCAGCAAGATTATTTTGGAACATCATCAAGGATTGATAATCGAGTGCTTGATTTTGTACACCTGTGGAAAGGGACCTGATGAAACCCATGAATACGTCTGACACGCAATGACGCGCCTCTTTATGCAGAGGAAGTGATCCCCGTTTTGCGCCCATAGACATGAACTACGACGACGTATCTTGCTACGCCTTAAGGATCTTTGGCGGAGCCCATGTGGCAAAATACACGCACTCACCTAGCACCTGAAATCAATTAAGTCTGAGTTTAGTCATCAGGGCTCACATTGGCTGAATCTCAGTACAGCAGTTAGGGATTATGGGTAAGTGTTAGTTTCTTGTTTATAATGTTTTTTTTTCTTCTAATAACTCTTTATTGCGTATTTTTGGGATATGTACAGTATGCCATAGAACAACTGACTGAACAGTCAACAACAAATGACTGTGTAAGGGATTTGTCAAGGTTTCTTCTTGGGTGTAATGCGAAATTGATTAGTTCTCAATTAGCATTCATCTGCACCCTTGGCAGTGTCACAAAGTTGGGCACTCAATGCTTACTCGCATTGGCCACGTTTCCCAGATTCGTTAAGAAGCTCTTAAGTGCTAAGAACTTCTTATGAGCGTTTTAAGAATGCTCCTAAGAAGTTCTTAGCACTTAGGAGCTTCTTAACGAATTTGGGAAACCCGGCCATTATGTGTCTGCAGAGGTGCTGTTGGAAAATCTAGATATCACATATTAGTGGGAAAGGGTTTCTAATATAGTGTTATTGGGGAGGGAATTTTCTGGGCCCCCCTTCCACCAGTGTTAGCTCTGCCCATATTGAAGCTGTAGCAATTGGACTAATTACAGTTTTTTTCAATTGCTTACACACAATTTTTCAAACCGAGTTCTTTTTAACAAAATTTAAGCACAGGTATCCAAACGCCACACTCAGTTTGCATAATTCCTAGATTCTTTGCAAAATGAAACCCTTCAGTCAAAACAAACACACTTCAGTCAAAACATACACACTTCAGTCAAAACATATGTGACCCTGTAAAGCGGAACCAGTCGTTTCGGTAAAATTTAGTAAATTAAGTTATTGTGCTCATGTGAACGGCCATGAACTAAGCTTTCCAACGATATGTATATCGAGGGTATTACACAAACTATCGCTAAGATAACCGCATCCAAAGTTGACATGGTTCTGCTGTCACGATATGCCAGAAGAGGAGAAATCACCTGTTTAAGCAGCGCGTGCACAATGGGAATGACAGCAAATGTGTTGAATCTTCGCCGGGTTTAACAGTCAAAACGTAGGTTTTTCAGTGAAATGCGTTGACGATATGAAACTGTAGACCGTATACAGCCGAATTATGCGAAAACGTGAAATTCAACATTTTAACCCGGAAGTTTGTTATTGTTGATTTTCTCAAAATAACGATGTGCGCAAAACGACTGATTTCGCTTTGAATGGTCACAATACACATATTTGTAAAAATGCTATTAGTTGTCATTTGACAAACACAGTCCTCAATGATCAGACACTATTGCAGCCAGTTTCACACTGCAGTGATAAATGCAAAACGCATTTGTAAAAAGAAAAATTAGGAAATAGCATGTGCTAGATTTTTGCCCAGACATTGTTATGTAAGGGATCATTTAGATGTCCAAAAAATAGTGGCAAACCCACAACATTCTTCATGATTAGTTCGACATAGGGAAAGTGTACATAAATAGGTCTATAAACTTGCACTTGCACTGTACAACACTGAAGACTGCTGTAGACTGAATATTTCAAGTATTTCTTTCAATACTTACAGTATTTCAAACCATAATCAGTTACAGTAATCAACCAACAATGAAATCAATTGAACAAATAAAATCTGTAGATAAAAAAAAACTACTGCATAAAGTATATACACTTTGACTCTGAAGAGCAACTACTGCAAAAGCAACAAGACTGTATAGCACACCTGAGTGCTGCATTTTCAATTTTGCACATGTGTGCTTACACACCTGGTGGATGGGATTATCCAATTCGTTCATTAGTGTAGTCATTGGCAATCCGGGGCTTTGTAATGATAAGGAAGTAACCTCACAATCCTTATGTGTGTCTAAGGTGTGGAAATGTGTGTAGAGTTTCACAAATCACTGTGTGTAATGTTTTGCAAAAAGGGTGAAGCAGACATTGTGTGTAATGTTGTGCAAATCTGTGGAGGTGTTTTGCTCCTTGGAGTAAGATTTTGCTAATTGTGTGAAAAAAAATATTTTAGTGTGTAAACAATCGTAAAAAACTGTAAACTAAAAATTACTTTATATTCCCAACTTCACGGCTTGGGTTTGTATGTTTGTTCCTAGGAGGCAGGAACAATGCAATGGGCCTTAACCCTTCCCAAGTTGCACATCTACAGAACTGCAATACTAAAATTTAAGTATGCAGGCTGCTAAAGGTTAAATTCCATGCACTTTATTAAGCTGTTGTGGATGGTCATCTACTTAACGGTTTGTGGCACCAATAAACAATTACTCGAAAATATGATAACAGTATAGCCTTTAGTGTCACTGCCACCTAGTTGTATTTTATTTCAAGATTATATTTCAATATGCAGTATGCGTGTATGAGTGTATGCAATCTCTTTAAGAATATGTTGACTGGGGCTGTTGCATTCTGGGAACAAGCTTTACATGCAAGCACATAGGGGTTATGTAAAACTTCACCTTAACATAAGGTGTCCATTTAACTACAATTTATTTGATTCATTCACATTAAGCCAACCTGATAAAAATACATACTATTGAACTCTACCTTTTACATTCAACTTATGCAATATAATTACGTGGAAAATTGTTATGTAATTAAATCACATAAAGTCAACATTTTAGGCTTGATTCTTTTTTTGAGTGTGGGTGCTAGCCATCTGCCCTGTCCCACGCAAATGTTCCCAGTTCTATTTCTGGCCGTCCATCATCGGAGGCCAGAGCCTCCACCCCACTCTCCCTTAATTGCCGTCTCCCTCTGACCTACTCCGAGGAGCCATCTGACATCTAAAGCCATGAAGGTCCCCCAAAAAATGAGACGCTGTCGCTTACCGTCTCGTCTCGTCTCCGTCTCGTCAACTCCACTTCAGACCAGGGAGGTAAAAAATGGGCCTGTTTATGTGTTGTGTGTTTGTGTTCCTGCTCGGAGGTAGTTGTGCATGAAATAAACTGATCGACGACGTGCGTACGATGGTGTGTGTGTGTGTGTGTGTGTGTGTGTATGACCATTGAGGTCAACCTTGCGCTGGCTCGTGTCCAGGTGTGTGTGTGTGTGGGGGGGGGGGGGTTTGTTGTCGGACAGGACAGACGTGACATTCCAATGTGCCCACCAGGAAGCAGGTGGACCTGTTGACCCTCGGGGTTGTCCCTGGCTGTTATAACGGCTCTGCCCACGCAGGACTGTGCCAAGCCCCCTCAATCATTATTAGCTGTGGGAAATAGCAGCCGCACACCTGCACACCGTGTTTCAGATGGAGTAAATCACAGTGGCGCTCTCTCTCTCTGAGTGATTGCACTGTGTGTTACAGGTGCAGAGGGCGGCTGTTTGTGTTGACGAGATTTTTATTTTTCTTGATGAAAATTCGGACATTTTACATACCTTTGCATTCCGTGGTTCTCAATCCTTTCTTTCCTATGATGGCATTTGACAAGACCACCATACCTGCAGAGTTGCAATGTCTGAATGGCATGAGGCTTGCAAGGCATTTCACAATAAAGGCTACTTGTTATTCTGTTAAAGATAACAACACCTGCATAATGGCTTATATTGTCCATGAGCGTGTTATAGTTGTTTTGCTCTCTGCTTCGTCTTCGGCTTTGAAACAGACCAGAGAAAAGAAGACAGCACATTCATTGGAATTCATGTTATTGTGGTAATTATGACCAATGCTCGTCATGGCTGTGACCTTGCTCATCTGTCTGGCTCTTCGGTCTGCTAGAGGAAATCGCCAAGTGTGCTCACATGCGCTCACACACACACACACACACACACACACACACACACACACACACACACACACATACACACACACAGAGAGTCTCTCTTAGACACAACAGCGGTCACACTCTGCTGCAGACCAATTTCTTTAATGAATCCCCCCTCCGGCACCGACATGCTGATTAAATTAATTAACGGCAAAATAATCCTGCCACATTCCGCTGGTGCCCAGTGTCTTTGTGAGTGAGTGTGTGTGTGACTGAGTGAATGTGTGTGTGCGTGCGTGTGTGTGTATGTAACATTTCAGAATGCTTCACACTGTCAAGAACCTCTGATGAAGGCATTAACGCGCAAGGTGACCAAAAGCACGGCCTCTGAAACAAGCCCATGCTGATTTGCCTAGACTAGAATGCATTTAAAACAACCCCCCCCTCCTCCACACACACACACACACACACACACACACACACACACCATGAGTCATATCAGGGTTGCAAACAAAATAGGCCTACATAGTTTCGAAGAAGGAGCTCTGTCTAGCCCTCAGACTAAGGTATTTCAGAGTCCCATGAGGTGTTGTTGTTGTGTAGCAATGTGTTATCAAAGTTTTAGGGCAGGTCTTTGCAAGTTGAGACCCTGGCATATATTTGATATGATATACATAATGTCATTGAGGTGTCACATTGTTATTCATGATAATTTAAACATTAAAGCTATTTTGAAGAAGTAACATCTCTAAAGCAGAGAGGGAGGAGAAACAAATTTGTCTCAGCTGACTGAATGTGTGAATAATTAACAAGATGGCACTTAGATTTCATTTTCTGCTGCTCTTTTTGCAGTGATAACATTATTTCTGAAAAGAACATCTTCTGTGGACAGGATTTTGTTTCTTTAAAAGCTTATTATTTCACAGTCTTACATCTGTCGACATCTCCTAAATGTGTCCTATCATGTTATTAAGGCAAAATTGTGTGGAGGACAGAAGCTTTTCAAATGTGGCCATGTTGTTAATAATTCTATTATTTCTAAGCCTGCAGGGCAAATATAATTAGTTTTTTTTCCTTCAAATTTAGCTGGCTTTAGTTTTTGGAGTCATCCATAGAGACATATTTATGTACATGGCTGTGACGTTATTTCACGCTACAAAATATATTAAGTGTGCATTCCCTTCTATGTCATATTCAACACAACTGACGCCTTGACTCTTCGTATTTGCAGAGCATGTTTTCCAAACACTGGTATATTTCTCTATGGTTAGGATACCATGTTTGAGACATGCTACATGGCTTCTTGCCTGTCTAATAGACAGATACCCATTCTCTCTTACGAGTCCATTTAGTCCACATCTGTATCCCAGATTTTTCTTTAATGACCAAACATCTAGAATAAGGCCCAATCACCTGTTCATAACGCGATTAATCGACCATCCAGAGGTAGAGAATTAATTTCTTGGGGTGGGTGGGTGGGCCCATGTCTCAAACGGCCCTCCTACCCTGAACATTCCACTGCCTTTTCAATACAGCTCGTCACGGTCGGGCATCTGAGTGGATTACTATGTGGTTGCCTGTCCGTCGCGGCCTGCTAAATGGACCGGCGGAGGTGCTCGTGCAGCCAGCCATGTGTCACTTACTCATCTGATCTGAGACCAGTGATTAGGCAGCTGAGAGAGAGAGAGAGAGAGAGAGAGAGAGAGAGAGAGAGAGAGAGAGAGAGAGAGAGAGAGAGAGAGAGAGAGAGAGAGAGAGAGAGAGAGAGAGAGAGAGAAAAGAGATTGGCCCTCCTCCTCCTTTCTGTCCCCAGGACTGACTCAGATGGGCCCTTGTGTGCATGTTGCCATTAGCGTGACCTAATACCAGCTAGCATGACACCCTCGCTGCGGGGCTGCTTTATTGCTAATCTTCAAAATTGCTCCTCTGGAGATTGGACATGGTATGAAGTGTGTGTGAGTGTGTGTTTGTCTCTTTCTCTTTCTGTATGTGTGTGTCTCTCTCTTTTTCTCTCTCTCTCTCTCTCCCTGTGTGTCTCATTCTCTCTCTCTCCCTGTGTGCGTGTCTCTCTCTTTCTCTCTCTCTCTCTCTCTCTCTCTCTCTCTCTCTCCCTGTGTGTGTGTGTGTGTGTGTGTGTGTGTGTGTGTGTGTGTGTGTGAGGTTGTTACCATGGCTTTGACAGCTATCTCAGTGTATAGTCTAAGTACAGAGTGGCAGCTCCCAAATCAAATGTCATGTGTGGACTATTATGATGCGAATGCTTCTTTCTCCTTCTCAGGTCACTGGGGAGAAATACATTCTGTTTCACTTTACTTGAAGGTATATCTACATGAGAGAGAAATGACACTGTTATTAACATGTCATAAACATTATAAATAAGTCATACATGTTTAATATCATTCGTTTTTTGTCATGACAGGTTAGGGTTAGGGTTAGGATTAGGATTAGGGTTAGGGCTAGGGTTAGGGTTAGGGTTAGGGTTAGGGTTCATGTGTCATGAGTCATGTGTTCATAATACGCTATTATGTAGATACCATCAAGTGAAGTGTTACCATATACATTCTTAGCGCTGAAAAAAAAGTGGAAGTTTTTTCGTACCCACAGTACTCAGTGACCATGAAAAATGGAGACCTATGTGAAAAATTGCTGGATTTCTTCCCCTTTAAGAGTAATTTTGTAGAAGACAGAAAGAGTGAGGAAAGCCGTTTCATCTGCTGATTGGGTGGAGAGAGTTTAGATGCATTATGCCTCACAAAAAAATGACAAAATGCGTCTTCCTGGCAGTGAGCCCTACCATTCTTTAGTAGCGGGCAGGAATGGATAGCATGCCATGGAGCAATGCTTTGTTGGAAGGAAATGTTCCCAGGGCTGCACAGACACACAAAAAAAGTTCAAAGGTTGCCTCTCAAACCATGTCTTGCTGGTGCTCATAACTCCGAAATATCCCAGTGGCATCTTTTGTGTGGAACTTAAATTAAAAAAAAGCTCTATTGTGAGAAATGTCAGCTTTTAGGAGTTTCTCAATCAGGGTAAAAACACCCGATAAATGAATATTTACTGTACCTCTCTTCTGGACAATGAGGCGGCAGATTTCATCTAACCTTAATAAGTCATCGCAGCCAGGGTTGCGACTAAAAGGAAATAGATAAAGCGAAACAAAACAAAACAACACAGTGGGAGAGCATTATGGGCCAAAACGATCTAGTGACTTTGTTAGTGCTTCCCCAGAACCGTGAGTCCTCCCTACTACTCCAGCAATTCTTCCTCGATTGGCTCTCTCTCAAAAGTATAAACTCTCCTTCATTATAAAAAAACTTTGGTAGCACTTTAAAACCCATAAACTAATGAGATGCAGAACTAACTAGAACATATTTCAGCTGAGCGCACAAGGTGAGTTAAGCTTCATGGGGGAAAGCAATTTCTTTGGTACTGCATCGTGAAGAGGTGTTTGGACTGCAATCTAAGTTACAGAGTCTGGACTGAAGCTTACAAAGTGAGCATATAGCGGTCACCTTTGTGGCTTAAATCTCAATTTTCATCCGACTGCTGGAATGCTGTGGCATGCTCTAAATATGCTATTGTATTTGCACTTTAAAAGTTGTAAACATCTAGAACAATAATCTCCTTTGTGTGGGCATTCACTTTAATTACAAGGATGTCCTGCTCTTTTAAGGATGGTTTAGCTACTGATTAATGTATTTGTCCTTGCTCACAGTGTAAAGTAATTTATTTCTGCAAGGATACATCAATTTATTTTAGTTGTTGTCATATGCTCCACCACTCTGTGATGGATTAAGCAACCAAACTTATGATGACTGTTTCCTCAAATAAGGCTTAAGGCTAGTCTGGGACTAAATTGCATTTTGTGATGAAGGTGTCCTTCGGCACTTAGTTCACAATCAGACTTCATCATTCGCAGAGGTGAAGTTCTCTGGTCAGGAAACTTCAGGCTTATATGGCTTGAATGATTCTTCACAGGTTTCTTAATAAAAAAAAGTCTTTCACTCATTAGTCACTCTTTTATTGTTCAGAAATGTGGATGGAGGGAAAAAAGCCATGACTGAACTGTGTGGCATATATTGAAGTGAAAGAAATTAGATTGTTTCAGATGCTTGTCTGGGTATGTACCGTAACTATCAATAACCGGATTGTTCTTCTTATTTCTGTATCAGCTTTTTAATCAACAGATACATTTGGCTCACTTGAAACATAATGCCAAAAAGCAACCAGTACAAATCGAAATGTAATTGGAAATTAGGTTCAGGAGATAATCCCCTTGGGTGAGAGCTTGCCACCCTGCTGGGATGAGAATAAGCGTGTGGGACAATGACAACATATGTCTAGCATATTTGACATTCACTAGTTCTTGAGAGAAGGGACAAAACAGTTTTTTTTTTATTATGAGGTGAACAAACTTCCATTTTCATTAAAAAAAAGTGTTTTAAAGGTGCTCTTACACGGTTTCTAAGCTAAAACATTATTTTGTCGCATACAGCAAACATCACCTCACCATGTGCTGCCTCTCTGAGGACAGCCCAGGCTCCAAAAACGGCAACAATAACGACTTGGTCCAGCCTGGACCATAAAAATATAACAAACCGTTCCAACCAATAGCTGACGAGATGCACATTTAGGAGAGTTTCAATTGCACAGGAGGGAGGAGGAGGGAGAAGTGAGCTAGCTCTCTGTTTTGTTTGAACGTTAACAGAAGTGACGTTAGCCAACATCGCTTAGAGCACCTTTAATATAAGACCTGTTCCTGCTTATGTTTTTGTAGCCAACACCATCTATACACACAGCACATTTGAATTACCGGTAAGCATATTATGTATTTTTTTAAAAAATTGAAGACTTAACGAGTGGTGTTGTCCCTTTAATGAAATTATTTTGTTTATTTGATCTAAGAATGCATTCTTGAGAAAACCATTGTGAAGCACAAGTAAATCCAGATTGCTCTCAGAGAGGTCCAGGTAAAAAAAAAAAACAACAACAAAAAGAAAACAGCAAGAGAACGCAGCACGGCAGGCCTAGCTCACAGCTCAGACAGAGGGCTGAGACATGGTTTACAGGCTGGACAAATTCAATTCACACTAAATCTAACTAATCTAGGTGGTAAATCCAGACTGTACCGTCAGCAGGCCAGGTCATTTCAAACATTTAATGACTTTCTCTTCTCTCTCGCGTCAGAGTGCTGCAGAGGAATCTTCTTACAGCAGTCTGTTTACAACACAATGTAACTCTTAGAGCTTTGGGGGTAATCTTGTAAAAAGTCTTCTCAGGATTCAGGTAGTCTACCAAAAAGTGTATGAGGAAAGAAATCTAATTTTGCATGCTTGTATTCTTTTCTTTTTTTTTTTTTTGAAAAAAAAAAGTTAATCGCAATTTCATTACGTACTTACCCATTGATGTAATGACATTGTAAAAGGAGACAATGTTTGGTCAAATGCCACTTATTTGGTCAGAGCAATATCTCTGGGTATCTGAAAAGAGATGTCCTTGCCAGATACAGTCAATAGTCTTTCCATAATTCATGCTGATGCACCCTGATCCAGCACTCTAGATTTACACATTAGGATCAATAATAAAGCCATCAGCTAAAGTGTAAAATGTGAAGGAATGGGCTGCGATATATTTATTCTTGGTGCAGTGCAATCAGCTTTTCCTTAAGTCTCATTTTAACAACCTCCAACCATAAAGACTGGAGTGAAGAGCAATAGGATCAAATAGTATTTACTATTAAAAGGTATACAGTGGTGAAAAAGCACAGGGGTGTGGGAAGTACAACTTCTATAACTCAGGGCATATGTTTTATTTAACAAACAAACAAACAAATAAACTACTGCAGTGTTTGTAGTGTGTCCGTTTTCGTGGATAATGAGTCTGCAGTCTGTTGTCAGTCCCCATAAAGTTGAAGATCCTCTAAATGTTTAATGATATTTAATGACATCTTCCACATGTCATATCAAAATCACTTCACACTCATCACTGCTTTTCTTGGGTTGTTCACATTACACCCACCAAGTTTGAAGTTGATCGGATTAATGATTTGGGAGATATATGAAGATATATGAGAAATTTGACACAGACAAATTTGATTTCTCTCTTGATTTGATTTGATTTTTGGGAAATATCTTGAAATATCAGCCCGTCTGTATGACGTCCATTTCCTGTGACACTCAGACAATGAACCACATCTCACTCTGCAGGTGCAGCAGTGACCATACAGGGCTCTGGGACACTGCCCAAGGATGGACCCTTCCGGTGGCGGGTAAGGAAGGGGGGGATGATCATTCACTCCTGAAAAAAGAAGATTGCACTGTTTATCTCAGTCTCGCACTTTTCCCTCCTCTCGTCCCTCCAGCACTTTTCACAACATCTACCCCCCCCCCCCCCCCCTCCCCACACACACACACCACTACCACCACCACCACCATCACCTCCCCAAAGCAGTGAGTAATATTTAGTGGGGGTCTTGTGCAATCCGTGTCCTGTATTGCCACATCCTTCTAGAAATGTTATCGCAGGGTGTTGCCGCAGTGGCAACTCGAGGCTGGTAGTCGAGTGCCGATTGATTAAGGATGCGGACGAGGACTCGTCCAGACGGTGCAGCTGTCGCCAAGCAGGCAAGTGATTGCTCACGGACAACTGCTGATGCATTTTCTATCTGATTACGATCACAATAACGCAATCCTGAACAGAGACGATGTGAATATATGTGCCTGAAATAGATTAATCATGACCTCTCGTGAATCTCCATTCCCCCATATGTTCATATCTGAGTGAATTGCATTCCATTTCCATATGCATATTATAAATGGTCATCTACAACAAATTGTGAAAATGCAAGTAGCCTAGTTAACCATTTTGTGACCACATAACTATTGTTATTGTGTCCCTCCTTGCCTCAGTGCTGCAAAATCATTGGCATAACTGTAGCAAATTCTCAAGGACACATACCCTATCCCACAAATGTAAAGTTAGCCAACCACTTTCTTCAGTTTCATTAACTGTAGGACATTACATTGGCACTGAGCAGTAGTTAAACTTCATAAATCCAGACTGTTGATGTTCAAACATACATGTTCAGACTGACTCTGCCTTACTCATCCTTGTGAGGCAAACACTACTCATCTGACTGGGTATAGCAAGACATGAGAGAAGGATAATTTGAACTGAGGTGTTTATCTGAGTTGTCCCTGAGAGTGTTAGCCTGGCAAGCCAAACTATACATTAAATGTATAGTCTGGAGTTGGACCATTCACAGAGCTGAAGCCTGTGGGCAGGATGGACCCGTGTCTTTCAAACTACCTCTGCATGTAATAGGTCAGCACTTGTGACCAATCGTAGCTGGTCGGCAAAACGGCAAATACATCCTTCTTTAAAACAAATGACTTGAGTGCTTCTTTCTGCTCAACCTTCAAAGAAAAGCCCAAGTCTAACTCTTCCAAAGCCAATTCAAACGAGTGCACTTCGTTAGCCTCATCCATCTTTCGTTGCTCTCAATGGTTGTTCAATACAGTCTCACACCCAACTCGTCGAACGAGGACGCATGGTCAAGCCCCCTGGCGTCAATATCGGAAGTCGAAGGTGCCCCCGCGCGTTCATATGCAACGCGAAGGGCTGCCATATCTGTCTCTGTCGTCACCGTGCTAAGGCGGGCTCAAGGACTCCGTACACAGATAGAGCGTTCTGATTGGACAGGCTGACTTGGTGCCGAACGCAGGCTTGACCTTAACGGTGCGACCCTAGACCATCCCGCAAAAAAAAATATTTGTTGCTGCTAGGGAGCGTCTAGATTTCTAGGCTGAGAGTGCACAACATCCCACTATACATCCGTACTATGCGTAAGGAGCAGTGCAACTATTTGTCTACTGTGTATATAAACACTGCTTTAACTCTTTACAGGGCTTTTCTAATACTTATGCATGCACCAACTGAGTAATTACCTTGGCAGGTATACAGTACCTGTCTATATCTGCCTATATGTTATCGTCCGTAACATAGTCACTCTGAGGCAAATCCAAACCCACATCAGTGCAGTTTAATTGCCTTTGGAGCAGAACATTCCAATGGCCAGAATTGCTCTGAGGCAAACTATCACCTTGCGGCAACAGACTAAAAACTTGGCGAGATTCGCTGTGTGCTGATGGGGTGTTGGAGTGGAGTGTGACCAGGCCTTGAAAGCAGTGCCCACAGCAAGCTGAGCCAGAGGGAGAGACTTGACAGACGCTACCTCAGGCACTGTGCACACTCAGACACATAACTGGCTCCTCTCGTGTTGGGCTCAGCTCTAGCTTGCACCTCAGAGTGTGGTGTGTATGTGTTTTTTTTTTGTTTTTGAACTGTTTATTTATCTATATTTATTTATTAACTTTATTTGTTATATTTGGACACACCTGAGACCGCACTCGCCCCAACTCCAACGTGTCGGACTGACCAACTGGCTCATCACTGCATTTATATTTGTATTTTTATCTAACTATATATATATTTTATTTTCCTATGCCTCATACTATCTATCTATCTATCTATCTATCTATCTATCATACTTTAGATATCATGCGTGTAACATGTTGGCATGGATATAGCCAAAGGTCTGACAGCCATAAACATTACTCATGTGACATTTGTCTCTCAGTGGAGACACAAGGAAATTAAGGAGAAGAGTGTTTTTCTTTTTGTAAAGCCAGAAGTAATTCACCTGGAGAATTTTTGACCTGTAATGGCAAGCTTGGGAAGGCCAGCAATCACTGAACTCCCCTGCGGTCCAGGCCCTTTGTAAGAGAATAGGAGAGCAGACAGACAGGGCGCCTGCATTGCATTGCATGCCATCCAGCCCACAGCACTTTCAAACATACAGTAACGGTCGCATCTGAAATAGTTTTCCTCTCATCTATTATGTATCGTCACGGCAACATGCCTTCAGTAGTGCTCTTTAAAAATTCAAACACAAGGTGAAATGAATCTGTGCCTTTGGTCCCATGTGTGTCTTAAAAAAAGTGCGGGGGTTTGGATTGGTGATTCTACTGTGCTCAGTGCCTTTCTGAATATAGAGCTGAGAGGAGGCAATGAGAAGAGAAGAGAGTGCTGAAGAGTCTCCTCAAAAGTCTCGCAGAGACTTTGTTAAATAAGGGCTGGAGGAGAGAGGGGGGGGGGGGGGGGGCGGGTACACTGGCCTCAAATCTTGCAGTGCCTCCCCAAATTGCTGACTTGAGGATTTTTGTTTTTTCTTTAATGAAATTTGCTTTTGAAGTCAATTTAACATAATATACACATCATCACACACACTATCAAAATAAACACTAATTCAAGCCATTTGCTAGTGTGCGGCGGCTAATGGTGGGTTGGAGCACAGGAGGAGGAGAGCATAGCAGTTCAATGAGGAGAGGTCCTTTGTGCAAATGAGAGGTTAACAACAGAGGAGAGGCTATTAGCTTTTTCCGTATGTGCAATGCATTAAAACCATGATTGCACATGGACAGAAGCAGCCTCACTATGGGCTGTGCTAAAGCCATGCAGCCCCTAGTGTTTTTATTTTTTCCCCCTTGCAGTCTGCAGTGTGTGACAAGTGGGATTGCTTCATGTTTTTTGCCATTTACAAATGCTGTCCTTCATGCATTATTCAGGCATTCTATATATGTTTCTTTTATATTGTGCTTTGACATGTACTGTGATTAAAAAGAAATACAACACATGTGTCTCCACATATAAGATGTTCACAGTACACAACCACACGTACGAACACACACCCATGTGTGCACACAATCACACACACAGACACACAATATACACACATAATACCGGCGCTTCCACAAGCACAACTCATACACATTGATAATTTGAATAAGCACTTAAACATACATAACACAAACAAATGAAAGTGCATTTAAATTGTTCAAAACAGAAAATATAAAAAATATATATAATAAGATGAAAATGTGTATATAACATTTTGAGTACCATTGGCAAGCCAGTTCTGCATTGTGGACAGGCTCTGATCTGTATCAGCTGATTAGAAAAGAGAGGGAACACATCCAAGCTCCAAACAGATCTTGGAAGGTGCAGGACATCCAAAGCTGTATTTTAGCCCTCAGCACCACCGGCATTACTTCAGACACCATCCTCACAAGTTGGATGGAAATGTCAAGACATACAATCCACAGAAGGCTGAAAACAACATGCCAGTATCAAATGACAGATTATTTACAGATTTTTCCACAATTGTGAAAATCTTATACAAATATACATGCAGTTTCAGGTATAGTCACACTATATTTATATTTTACTTTGCCGTTGTAAATAGCCTACTTTTCATGGCTCGTTTCCCCAGTGCACAATGAACAGGCATAAACTGTCTCCAAAGAGACAAGGTAATGTTTCAGGATATGCAAGATGTCTCTGGGTCGGCAATTCTTGAAGGTGCATGGCTGGTTGTCTCGTTAGTGAAACACACTCTTTCCTTTATGATGCTCTGAAATCCATGAGATATAGAAACAGTGTTCAAAATGGTTTGCTCTAATTTGATATTCAAAGCTGATACACATACCTGTATATGCTGTGTGCAGGCAGACTTGATGTAGCAACATGAGCCAGAGCAACTCATGAGATTGGAAAAGAGAGAGGAAAGCAATGAACCTGTTGGTGTGGCAGAGTCGGCCATTCAGAAAAGCTTAGTAGAACCCGTAGGAACATGAGCAGGGTGAGTTTGAGTTTGAAAGGTGTGGGAGCCAAGATTACATCTTGATTGTCTACACAGGGGTGGTGGGGCTGAGGAACCGTGTAAGGGAAAACTATTACGGAAAGGGGAAGAGAGGGTAAGATTAATCAAGAAGCCCCTTCAGGTTCCGCTGACGGCCTGAGGAACAGGAGAAGAAGTGTGGGGCTGAGTATGGTGATTTTGAGGGAGAACACTTGAGGAATCAACTCTGTAATCCCTGGAAGAGCACTGCAGGTCCCTCCTGGAGGGGAGTTCAGTGCAGCACCTCCTCAGAATGTAGTTGAATGGACACAAAGACAGCTACTGTAGGCCCAGGTGGCATAGCACTTCTCAAGCTCAACAACAGGGGCCTCAAGGTTCTGAAGTTGCTATGGGAACCCCAAGGGAGAGCATTCTGGAAAAGTATTGAGGTATTGTGACAGCCCTGTCCAACGATCATTCCTATGACAAGACTTACATGGTAGGTTACCTGTTAGGGCAGAGTGAAGATTTCCTTCCGTCTAATGACAGTAGGTTGGAAACTCTTTTGGAAAACCTAAAAAAAAAGAAGGCAGAATACACATCAAAGTGAAAGTTAGTCTTGCATACAGTAGGCCTATATAGCAGAATGAAGTGGTGTAGTGCCCACGGCTCTTTTGAGCTCAGGTTGCTGCATTGGACAGTGTCTCTCAGTAGCCAGATTTAAGCCAACCATTATGAAAGGGCCTCTATTTAAACTCAAGAGCCCTCATTATGCAATGCCAGACGTTAAAGGAAGATAATGACAGCAGTTAATATCCCCTTCAGTTGGACCATTTTCATTACTCATAGCCAGACCCTAAATCTTTCTATATTCGCATCTGGATTTCCTGGCTAACTTGCACCTAGTGTTTCATGTCATAGAATATCCTGCACTGCATCAGCCTCCCGCCAGCTGAGTGTATGTCCAGTGCAAGTCCTAGATACAGTATCTTACCTCCATTGATACGAGTTGAGTACTTCACGTAGTTTGTGTTTTTAAAGTGAGTATATTTCAGGAATCGCTTTTTAACAGGGGAGCTGCTGCTGCTACTGGTTGGCTACATCGATCATAGCACTCTTTGCCTACACTATGCTTAGCCCACGACTGCCTCGCGGTGCCCGTTTGCTCAACAGCACTGGTCCCACGGTTAACATGGCCTGCAGCTAGCTTGCTGTATGCTAGTGGGGTTACTGGTGGAGGCCTTGGGCTAGCATCTCGCTGAAACTGATTTGGGTGTTATCTGCTCTTGTTGTGAATGGATGGGTGTTTGATGGGTGCTTGACGAACTGACATCACTTGATTTGATTGTCCCCCCCCCTCTTGCTGCATACTTTGTTGTCTTTGTTGTTTGTATGTTTGTCTGTGTCTTTGTTTCTTTGTTTCTTATACGCTTGACTGGAGGCCTTTTTCCCTTGTGCTGCTGATCGCCAAAGTGTTGACCTCTTTGTTCTGTGATTGTCTTTCTGTTTACACTCAATTTTTGTTTTGTCCTCGCTAATGGGAGACTGTGAAGCTGCTGAGCCTTAGTGTGGCAGTATGTTTGGGCCTCATCCTTGCCCCTTTTCCTGTCTTATGTGTATGATTGACAGTGTGGGAATAAACAACATTTCTGTATGGAACCCTGTCTCTGGTTGTTCACTCTATGAACGTATGTGCCTTAGCCTACTGGGTTAAGGTTACTGATGTGTGAATTATAGCTTTGGGTGCAAGTCCCAATGTGTTGTAGTCAGCTAATCAATCCGGGCTCAAAGCCCTTAACAATTATACCACTTGGTGCCATACATACATACGTACAGTGCTGTACATGCATACATCCAGCGCAGTAACATCTTTCCTTGTGGACTTTAATCTCGGTGGGCCTTGTACAGTTCCTTCTACCCACTGACTAACAATAGAAAATGATAAATGCTAAGTTTTAATGAAACACAGTAACATCATATAATATAAGCTTTCTTTTTGATACATGTGATATTCGTCTTTGAGTAGTTCTCGTGATGGCCAGGATTGTTGCCTACTAGCTCTGTATGGCCAGGATTGTTGCCTTCTAGCTGTGTATGGCCAGGAATCAGGATTGTTGCCCACTCGCTCTGTAACAAAGCGTGAAGCTCTGACTCTGAAAAGCACCGAAACACCACAGAATACTGATGCCGCTGATTGTCGTGTTGCATTGCTAGCGCTGAAATAAAACGGGGACTCCCCTGTGAATAATACAACTCATGGTTTTGTGGTTTCTGGCAAGGAGGGGGGGGGGGGGGAGGGCTCTAAGAATGACCCAAAGAGCCTTTAGAAATGGTTCTGTCTTCCATACTGTGGAGCCAAAGCTAAAGAGAGAGAAAGAAAAAAATACTACATGTCTGAAGGGGGGATGGTTTGTGACACAGTTGAATATCAGTGATACCACCGGGGCTCTCGAGGCTTGGAGCCGAGCTTGATCCTTCGAATTTATGCAGCAGCGGAAGCCCAGGGGAGAAATTTCCGGAGGGGAGGTCTGTGGATGAGCTCTGACAAGAAGGCCCCTTCTCAGATTATGCCCCTCCGCATGTACCGGAGCTGACTCAGAGACCATGCTGGAACATGAGAGTGGAGCCCTGGCCCATGGCACAGGAAACCTAATAGGTCACGCACACTTGCCACTGTGTGGACGTTTGATGAGAGCATCACTTTTAGAAGGAGCCAGGCAAACTGGGATCTGACTTACACGGCCATTGTTATGATCAGTGTTGTTGTTGTACATCTTTCTGAATGCCCTAATCCTAGATAAGGATAGATTTGGTTGTTGATTGGCCACTGTAGGAACTCCCCTATCAAGGAACTGTACACCTTTCTTATGTATATCAGGCCTGGCTGAACCCAGATAAGTCTGTGTGCCCATTTGAATGTACTCTGTAGATCTAGCTCACTACCATCCCTTTTAACCCAATTTCCAAAATCAGTCATAACAAAATGATATATTATTGATAGGCATATTCTTCTATCGAGATGTTTTAATGCATTGATATCAAATTTAAAACATTTACATCAGATGGCATATATATACAGTGCCTATAGAAAGTTATCATACCCTTTTGAAATAGTTACTTTTTTTGTCTTACAGCCTGAAATCAAAACCCATTTTAAAAAAAAATCTTTTCCAGTTTTATTTACAAATGTAGCTGTACAACATCAAAATAATGGAAAAAAAGTCAACAGTTCTGAAAATTAATAAAAAATTAAAAACTAGAATAACAGGGTTGGAAAAGTCATCATACCCCTGACTTAATACTTTGTCAAGCTTCCTTTTGCTTTCATTACAGCCATCAATCTGTTTGGATATGTCTCTATTATAGCTTTGCACACTTAGATAGGGGAATATTTGCCCAATTTTCCGTGCAGAATTGTTAAAATTTAGTCAAATTCTGTAGGGAATGGCGATGGACTGCTCTCTTCAAGTCAATCCACATATTTTCTATAGGATTTAAGTCAGGGCTCTGACTTTGCCACTCAAGGATATTCACCATCCTATCCTTAAGCCACTGCTTTGTTCTTTTGGCAGTATGTTTAGGATTTTTGTTGTGTTGGAAGGCGAATGACCTCCCCATCCTCAGCTGTTTAGGAGAGGGACGCAGGTTTCCTCAAGAATTTTGGTGTACTTGGCAGCATCCATTTTCCCTTCTATCCTGACCAATTGCCCAGTCCCCGCTGAAGAGAAACATCCCCAAAACATAATGTTGCCCCCACCATGCTTCAAAGTAGGTATGGTGTGTTTTGGGTGTGTTTGGGTGTGTATACTGTGTTTGGTTAGCGCCTGGAGCTCAGTCCAAAAACTTCAATCTTAGTCTCCAAAAAGGTCGATCTTAGTCTCAACTGACCATATAAGCTTTTTCCACATGGTAGCAGAATATTCCAGATGTGTTTTTGCACTGAACTCCAAGCGCAATGTTTGGCGAAAACCAACACAGTACACCACCCAAAACACACCATACCTAGTGTGAAGCATGGTGGGGGCAACTTTATGTTGTGGGGATGTTTCTTTTCAGCGGGAACTGGGCAATTGGTCAGGATAGAAGGGAAAATGGATGCTGCCAAGTACACCCACATTCTTAAGGAAAACCTGCGTCCCTCTCCTAGACAGCTGAGGATGGGGAGGTCATTCGCCTTCCAACACGACAATAATCCTAAACATACTGCCAAAAGAACAAAGCAGTGGCTTAAGGATAGGATGGTGAATATTCTTGAGTGGCAAAGTCAGAGCCCTGACTTAAATCCTATAGAAAATATGTGGATTGACTTGAAGATAGCAGTCCATCGCCATTCCCTACAGAATTTGACTAAATTTTAACATTTCTGTATGGAAAACCTATCTAGGTGTGCAAAGCTATAATAGAGACATATCCAAACAGATTGATGGCTGTAATGAAAGCAAAAGGGAGCTTTACAAAGTATTAAGTCAGGGGTATGATGACTTTTCCAACCCTGTTATTCTAGTTTTTCATTTTTTATTAATTTTCAGAACTGTTTACTTTTTTTTCATTATTTTGATGTTGTACAGCTAAATTTGTTAATAAAACTGGAAAAGATTTTTTTTTAAATGGGTTTTGATTTCAGGCTGTAAGACAAAAAAAGTGACTATTTCAAAAGGGTATGATGACTTTCTATAGGCACTGTATATATATATATATATATATACAGTATATATATATATATGTGTGTGTGTGTGTGTGTGTGTGTGTGTGTGTGTGTTTAAAATCCATTCAATTGGCCCACCCTTGTGCTATGGTGAATCACTATCGGATTTTATAAAAGAAACAAGGCATCGGTCCCAAGCCTACAGAAACCCCAAAAACCAACAACAACCGTTCTACTGGCATTTGGCGGCCTTAATGCGATACCACACTGGGAAGAACAGTTAGCAATGTTTATTTTTAGACGTTAACGAATTCAAAACTGCACCAATTAACGTCATTTTGGTCCCCTATGAACGGTTACACTCGTTATCATCCAAAAACAGAGCATTGCATTGACCTTAGATCGGAGTTGTCCTTTAAGGTCAGTTTCACTGCTGGTCATGCCTTTTGGTAAGTGAACCAACAGTGTCAGTAAGGCTATTGTACCGTACATCAGAAATGTGAGTGATTACAGTGAGAATAGTCAAGAGATGACTTTAATGAGTATAGTGTTGTGTATTGTGTGTTGAGTGTAAACACCACTTTTTGAGCAATCTTGGCATCATTTGCATTCTGATGCACTGTTGCATGTTGATGGTAAATGGCCATGTGAAACACATACTGACACATTATTGTTCAGGGTGGAAACTTCAAATCTAAAAAAAGCCTTCACAGCCCGTTAATCTCCAAAAAAGTACATTTTCTCCAATTTACGTCAATTAGCATGTTCTAAAGCTTTATCAGTACCAGCTGGCTTGTTGGTGACTTTTGGATGCTTCAAATTCGATGGCATATTGCTAATGGTAGGGAAATTTAACACACACACACACACACACACACACACACACACAGACACACAGACACACACACACACACACACACACACACACACACACACACACACACATTTGATTATGAATGCAGTTGGTAATGACTGATTTGCTATGCTTGCATTATCTCAGAAATAAGTTGAACTTTTCAAACATTTGATAAAGCGGTCGTAAGGATTATTAAGTGACTAGGCCTATCAAACTCCCAACATTTATTTTGCTGGCATGACAGACTTAGCACCCCCTATGGAAGTTTTGAAATGTTTTCACATATTTTCACACATTTGAACAAGCAAACATTGATCCTATTTGCAACAATGTCTCAAAGCAAATGACACCTACAATTGGCATCTTTTCCAGAATATAAATAAAAGTAAATATCAGACACATGGGAGAAGTAAACACACTTTACCTTTATGATGCTCTGAAATCTAAGGGAACCAGTGCTCAAAATGGATTGCTCTATTTCCAAAGGTCTTCTGAGTACATAACCACTGAGTGGCATATTTCTGTAAAGAACTGTATTATGATTTTGGGGGACTGGGTGAATTGAAGGGATCTTGGGGAATCCTGCTATTCAGGTGGGCAGTTTCCTCACAGCTAACTTTCATTACAATATGGAATTATTGAGAAAGAAGGGTACAGATCTATCAGTGAGTAAAATCATTCTGTCACTGGGTTTAAGTTAGAGCGGAAACACAGAAAATAGCTTTGATCAAGGGCTTACAAAGTCTCATCAGGAGAGTCGTAGAAGAAAAGTTTCATTTTTTTCCACATGCACATTCACACGGGCGATATTAGAACATTACTGTAAATGAAATCATCATGCAAAAATGTGGGCATTATATCCCTGAAAGTCATCTCTGTCTTTTCAAAACAGATGGCCATGATGATGAGGTCCTGGGGATATAGCGGCAACAGCATTGGCTCAACCAGTTAAACTGTTGTGGGAATACAGGGTCCTAACACTGACTTCCATCATTACTATGATGTGAGCCCTCTGCAGCACATTCAGGTTATCCATAGCTCAGAGCAAGATTCTTCAATGAGGCTCAACACCCATTCCGATGCCATCAAAGCGTTGTGAAATGGAATTGTGCAAAGACATGGGTTATTATCATTAGGTGTGACACGATTCCACTTTTTTATGGCATATGACAACCTTGAGTATGTGCTGATGCCACTATAGCCAATGTAGCCTAAGCATCATAGGCTGGTAATGATAGTTCCACACCATCCATCACTTTCTCAGTTTCTGTGTCTTAACTGTTGTAGCCTGTCACTTTGCCCTGTCACACACAGTGTTGTAGCCCAAAGTCACCATTACGATCAGCATTAAAAACACTAGACTAAAATATCATTGTAGTGTCTGGTGATATACGTCTGAATTGGGTAAAACTTTAGCATCATAGGTAAATACAAACATTATCAAAACTGAATAAAACGTGATTGTTTTATAATGTCACACCAGTGAGCGCTCATGTGGTCAACCATAGCTTGTAGGATAACCAAATACCATCCCAAGCTGTTGTAATAGTGTTCCAGGGAGGGGCAGTGATTGGAATATGTGTATCATCCGCTCTGTCTCAGTGTTGGCAGACATGGTTCAAAAAGCTTTATAGTGTCATCAAGATACTTTCCAGTATGGTTATGGTCATGGCATTTGGCAGACACAGTTGACACACTAACAAGGCAATGCTCAGGTACTCCCTGAGTACCGCAAACCACCACTAAACAATTGCTAGTGCACATTATGGATCTGTTAGCTGGATTTTTCATTCAACTCATTCCCAATGAAAAAAATGACTACAGAAAGCGCATGTGTGGGCATTTCCACTCACTGTGGTATGCGAATCAAAAATGGACGTTCTTCTAATCAAGGAATTAGTTCTGCGGTGGTTCAGACAACACAAGGTCTTCAGGGCCAGTCAGATCCAGGAAGTGCTGGGTCAAAACAAAGTGGATATTCAGGAACATGGAAGACAAAAACACAACATGTCATTGTGCCCTGTTAAAGAAATAGTCTAAAACATGGTAGGTCTCTTTTTTTTAGAAAGAATGATGTGCCAAGATGTGTTTTAATATGCTAATCACATAAACCCTGCCTCTCGATGTAGCTAATATTCATCATTAGCTGCCATTGACATTTGCACAGGCTTGTAGGCTTGATCTAGATCCCAGTACTGCTGAATGGATTTTGTTCAAAGATACCTCAACAGACTTCACATATTCCTCTGACTATGTGAAGCATTTTAAACAAAGGAACAAGGCAGTTCTGTCAGGTGTCTGAAATGTTAAACAATGCCCTTCACTACAAGAACTAGCCTCTGTGTCCATCTGTTTTGCTAAGTTCTTTTTCAAACCTAATGACATTGACGGAAATGTCAAGGTCTGTTTGGTTGACCCATCTTGTCAAGTCAGTGAATCAGCAACATGAATTTCATTTTGGGAGGAAAATCTGAGCTCAATAATGACTGTCAAAAACGGAAGTAATGATCTTGTTTCATGGGCAAAAAAAATTCACAAGAGAAAATGGAAAATATCTCTCTGCCCAAATGCAAGATAGACGTATTCAGTGAGGACATTATCTGCAAGAGGACTTTATTAGAAGCATGTCCCCATTCAGTGGGGTCTATGTTGTGTTATTTCCAGGATATGACCTTATACAGTGGCACTGAATCAAAGGAGTCAACTGGAAAATTGAGCATACTAAATTGCATGTCATTTCCCTGTCACAGAGAGTACAACTGTGTTAAATTGCTGTTACAAACTTGATATTTAAATCAAGCCATAATTACAGCACAATGTCCATCATACGGCCGGGGTGACAGAAGTCCCTGGCAGATTATTAAATGCAGTAACTTTAAACTCTAATGCCTTTCACAAACCTTTGTGAGCTGAATAGACAGGACTCAGTGAATGCTTGTATATAGGCAAAATCCATGATTGTGATGACATATTGTTGATATCTGAGCTTAATAGTCAATCACATTAACACCTCCCCTCCTTTTGTGTGCATGAATAATGTGTTGATTGGCTGACAGCATACACGGCTTGGCCCAAGCCACTATGTTTCCCATTTTCAGAGCAGGAATTGTGTTTTTGAACACTGGAGAGCTCTTGAAGGCTACATGCAGAATTCATATAACTTCAGAGGACTGTGACAGAGTAAAGATCCAACCTGGTCTCACAGGAATCCGTGAAATGTCCACGGGCCCTTAACTCAAAAAGGCATCACGGAATCGCCCAAAATTCTGTGTTGCGACCACGGATATAACTCAAATGGAAGTCAATGCAACCCGTTCTCATCCAACCAGGTAGGAAAGATCATAAGGCCACCATTTTTAAGTGTTGATAACAGAGCCCTTGGCTGGTCCTGGTGGATGAGGACACTCAATTTCCACTGCTCATGTAAGGGATATCACCTGTGAGACACATTATGTGGCTAAAATTCAGACTCCAGGGGCCTCATTTATAAAAGTATCGCGTAGAAACCATCGTTCATTTGATCTTAGATCATTTCTGATATGATCGTACGTGTGATTCAGAGAAACGAACGTACGCACAAAAAAACGTGCGTACGCCACTCTTGCAGATGTGGCCATTATAAATCGCAAATGAACGTGAATTTGTGCGCAGCCGGGTGATTTTAGGTCTCCGCCTTGTACACGCCCCCTCATCAATATCATTAGCATAGGCTTTAATGCAAGCAATGGCTCAGTTGTACCTAAAATACATTTATTGAAAACTGTAAAGGCCTAGCCTATGCCATCTGATGTTAACCTATGTTTATGCGCTGTTAGTTCGAATAATTAATTATAATTTTCCAAGCAGCGCTTTCTGGAAAGAAATATGCATCCATGTCCATTGTCCTCTGCTTGCTTTTATTCCTTCTGCTTGCAGTAATGTAGTAGGCAATGTGTGGCAAATGTAGGAGGTTTACTTTGGTAATAGAACATAGGCTACCTTATGACGGAAATACCTACAGTAGGCCTACATCATACTAATGTAGGCCTATACGTTATGGTACAGTATGGCGTTTCCAATATGACCCAGGGTTAGATACTGCCCATGTAGCCTACGGCGGACTACATTATAAGCGAGATACTGTATGTCATGTAGACCGAACGTTTAGGGATAGGCTATGTTTTTACTGTATAGCGAATAGTAGTTCACCGGTCATTCTTCATTCATTCTGCGCGTCGGGATTCAAGCAATATCGATGTCAGCGACTGTTTACTTTCAAGAATGTCCAGTGACCTTTAGGCCTACCTTTATATATTTTTATATTTTAGCCTGCATTATCCTAATTGTTATTATCCACGTATTGCCATCTGGTCTTGGGCACTGCCATCAGACACAGGCTATGTAATCAGACGCGTGCTATAACTCATTGCAACTCGGCCGCAATTATGAAGATGCAAAACTCTGCTTTTCAGAGGATAGATTATGTCTATTTACCTTTATATATTTTTATATAAAGTAGGTAACCCATGAATTCTGTGATCACGGTAATGCGCCTGTGCGTGCGTTTGATAAAGGCAACAATGCAATTACCGTGAGAATGGAATGTTAACACCAAATTCTTGAATTTCCCCTTGGGGATCAATCAAATATCTATCTATCTATCTATCTATCTATCTATCTATAGATTATGTCTATTTGCGATGTAAAGATGCTGAAAAATACCTGTCCATATATAGCCTACATTATAATATTATCTTTCTGTTGTGGAGCTTGGAATATCATGAACGCAAGTCATATTTCCCTCTTCTAAACAAGCGTAAATGGACACTTTATGGTCAATATCGATGGGAACATTAAATATATAGATGACTCTATGGCCTGCCTGCTTTTTTTAATGCTATAAAATAGATAAGAGCCTAGGCATGGCACGGGTCTAGTAGTAAAATAAGAAGTGGGTAACCCATGAATTCTGTGATCACGGTAATGCGCCGTTTCATAACGCATTCAGAATATGTTTGATTATGGTAGAGGATATTATCAAGTGTTTATAAAATAGATAGATAGATAGATAGGCTAGATAGGTAGATAGATAGATAGATAGATAGATAGATAGATAGATAGATAGATAGATAGATAGATACTCTATTGATCCCCAAGGGGAAATTCAAGATTGGTGGATTAAATGGTTCGTGTTGATGAGTGTTCATATTGTGAATGCAGATAATACAGTGTGCTTTTCCAATGTTAAAAGTTGAAATAGGTGAATACGTCTTTGGAGAGGTTGATAAACTCTATTTTTGAAATGCCTGGGGTGAATAAACTGCGTTTACTTACTTTTAGCCTCCACTTTTAGCCTCCACTACAATATTATAGGATTTTTTCACTTTCCTTTTCCAACCTTTAAGAATTAGTTAAAACTTTAACTTCTATACTTACTACTTACAACTTCTGCTGATATTGATCATGCATATGGTAGAGAACTACATGAGATCGTTGGTCTTCTTGGAATTTTGAGAATTCATCGCATTTGGACCTCAGATTACTTGCAGTACCCTGGCACTACCACAAGGAAATGGTCGTACGTCAGGTTGGAACCTGACGTGGAGATAAGCACTTTTCCACGTCAAAGACGGTCTTTATAAATCTGAGCGTTGGCATGGATTTGAGCGTACGCACGGTCTTAGATCAAATCTGTGCGTAAGAAAGTTTTATAAATGAGGCCCCAGATCTTTAGCCCCACTGTTAGAGGAAAGGATGGATGACACCAGGAAACCTACCATAGCCCTTTGTTTTGTGAGTGTATGTGTGTGTGTGTGTGTGGGTGTGTGTGTGTGTGTGTGTGTGTCTGTGCATAATGGGATTTTTGGCTGTGATCGCAATGGCGTCATGAAAATTAAACAGTCAGCAGCTCAGCGTGTTTGGACCTTTGCTGACCGGCGTAGATATCACACCAGGAAACTGTTCAGCAAGGAGGAACTCTGTCAAAGTCTAAATCAGAGGGAAATTACTGATTTAATTTGTGAGAGTGCACACACGGCCAGCACTGTGTGTGGGTTATTCATCATATGCAAGATGAAGATCCCATGACTCATTTATAGATTGTGAATGCAGATCAACTTACACATATCAGGGAGGTATACCACTGTTAAGTGCCCAGGGGGACCTGGGTTCAATTCCAGCCTGTGATCATTTCCCAGTCCTATTCCCCATCATGTTCAACCATATCAAAAGCTGCACTGAGATCAAGCTCGGCAAAAACGAATCATCACAGAGGAGGATGTCATTGTGTACCTTCAAACCAGGTAGTTTCTGTGATGTGCAGATCTCTAAAACCAGACTGAAATGTATTTAAGGTGTTAAAACTGGTGCCGGAGGAAATAAGCTGTGAGAACACAACTGTTTAACTTTGTCTTAGAGATGAATGGTGCCTCGATTGGCCGATAATTCTTATGGTCATGTTTAAGGTCAGTTGCATGGTTGAAGCTGGAAAGGCACTTGTTAAGGAGCTGTTAACAATGGCCAAAATGAGGGGCAGATAATAAAAAAAACTCTATTTAAAGTCTTTTAAAAAGATGAGAGGGAATCTGAGGGATAGTGGGTGGACTTCAAATGTGAAACAAATTCAAGACATCTGTGAGGATGACTTTGGTGCACTGCTGGAGTTGGCAGACTGGATATTACGTAATGTATCTCTGGGGGGTAGGAATCTGAAGGTGAGATGTTGGCTGTTATGATGTTGAGCAAGCAGAGGTGGGAACAAAAGTTATGACCGTTTGTATTCAAACTCAATCGTGAGGTGGGCAGACACAGCAAGAGGATCTAGTGTGTGACCACTGAAGCGTTGGGGCAGACACTGATTGAGTTAGACTAAATCACCTCTCTCCTACCATAGAAAAACATCAATATCAATGTCAAACCTAGAACACTAAGGCGACATACTTTATCCACTATTGCATGGGTCTTCAACCGGGGGTCCGCGACCCCTAGGGGGTCCGCGGAGGTACTGCAGGGGGTCCGCGAAAATATTTCGTCTGAAGCATTTTTTTCTCTTCCAAAAAATAACATTAGTCAAAGTTAACATAATGTTCAATGAAAATCGCTTCATATTCGTTTTTAAATAACACATTGTAGGTTACCCATGAATCATGCTTGTGATAATGTGATCCCTGTAACAAGTGTGTTACCCAATGGAACACTTCCCCCCCCCGTGCGTTTTAGTTAAATAGCTTCGTTTTCAGCGGCATCTGACCATTAACAAACTCGTTCTTTTCATTCTGGGAGATAAATTACGTTTCGACTGTTTGATTCGTTTGCTTAATGTCGGGACTGATGGACCTTGAACTTTGCGGGGTAGCCTATTTGTTCTGTGTGATGTTTTGCTTTGTTTTTTTTGTTTTTTTAAATGAGAGTCTGGTCTTTGCACGTCAAGGCGTTCTGCGTGAATTTATTAATCCAACGTTCTCCGCGATGTCATACCATCAAAATGAAACGATAACGATAATCTTGTGTGTTTGTGTTTCCTTGTGTAAGACAAGTTATATTTACACAAGATGAAGAGGCTCTCTGTCTGTATCAGGTTGAGCAAATGAAGCTTTGCCTGAATTTAGCTGAATTTATACCACCAGAGAGGGTTAAAGCGGAGCTTCTCACACTTAATTCGCCAATGTGAATGTAACAGTAAACACAGCAACGTTGTATTTAAGACAGCGGCAATATAAACGAAAATGATAGTAGCAGTGGTATAAACGGGACAATCAACTCCGCGCCGTGCGTTTATAGGAAAATAATGCACTGCAATAATGCCTGCGGCGTCGGGAGCTTATTAACACTTCGAACGTGCATTATTTTCCTAGAAACGCACGGCGCGTCGTTGATTATCCCTTACATATCCACCTTAGTTGACCCTTGTGACATTCATTCTATTATAGGGCGAGTTTATGCAACACTATGTAAAGAATTATCAGAAACGAGTTGTATAAAGCAGTTACCCCCCTGTTAATAATAACTTATGTTTAGAATGTGTGCGTGCGCGTACGTGCATGCATGTAGGCACTAATGACTGATGGTTCAAATGATAGGCATGATTTGAGGTGTGCCAGGTGTGGGGGTCCGTGCTCAGTCTCGCTCACAGTCAAGGGGTCCTTGGGCTGAAAAAGGTTGAAGACCCCTGCACTATTGTCTATTCTTAGTTATGATTGGTGCTATGGTAGCTAATATTCATGTCATGTAGCCAAAGGCCCTAAGTGGATGTGACACCTAATATTATGATAGCTGTCAAATAATACAAAAAACATAGCATTTATAATATTATTAATCACTTATGTGAAATTACTTATACACCTGTTATGACAATGTAATGACATGGTCATAGCAATGTTATGGTAGCATTTTATGTATACTGAAGATGTTACTGAACAAAGAAATGTTAAAGACTGTAGAAACAAGTGGTTTTCAAATACCACATTTCCAACAGAGTCTTTATTTAAACTCAGTTGATCAAATAGAGGTCATGTTCTCTGTCAACGCTGAAGACTTCACAGTGGCCACAGCTGTCAGTGGAGTTTCCATGGCAATGGGAGCTGTCAGTTCTCCAGCCGTCCACATGAAGGTTATCAGGTCTGCCGTGGTCCACATTTCAACACATTGTTTAAAAAAAACTCTTGTGATGTGTGCAAATAAAACCCGTAGCCTTAAGGTCTTACAGACAGCCGCGGCTTTGTTCAGAAAACCCAGAAAGATTTCAAATTGTGACAGAACTCACAGTTGCAGCTCTGATACAGTATACTGAGGGGGGAAAACACAAGGGGGAAGACAAATGAAACTGAAAACGCCAGCATTTTCTTTAACGTTGAAAAGAATGGATTTGTTTATGGCATTCATCATTTACATAAAAATCTAAATCGGTTTGACCTATTTAATGGTGCACTATGACTGAACCTGCTTCCCCCCAAGCAAGCCCCGCTGGCTTTCCGTCCTGCTCAGACAGCAGACAGACAGCAAATATTTTCCACGAGCCTTTCACAAGGCTATACCTTGGAAGCAGTCTTATTCTTATTCCATGGTCTCTTTCAAGGCGGGGACATATCTTGAGAGAATAGGGAAGTACGTCAGCAGATCTCTTGTCCTTCAGCAGGGCGTGTGCCCTTCACCCAGCGGCCGTGGTATCCCTGCAGTGGACAGGCAGGAGCCCGCCTCTACGCTGATCACGCCCAGGCATCTCTCTGATCGCCAGATTTCTGCCCCCACTGTGCCAGGCTTGTACCCCTTGTATGCTGTGTGCTTGTGGTATAACTTGCAGCGGTCACTGCTGGGGCATTCTTTCTGTGCACCGCTGTTTGTGGCGGACCTTCCTCCCCTTCCTCCTCCTCCTCCTCTTCCTCCTCTCCCGTATGCTTCTCCGGAGTCCCAGACATCGAGGGCGGTGAGGTGCACATGGATATGATTGGGCTCCGACACGATGTGATGTGGCTCCTCGCCCTGGACCGTGAGGCAGAAATCAAGATGGCAGTTATGCCGGGCACTTAACACCACAGCCCTGCTGCAGGTGTGCGGTGGAGAGCTGCTGTGACTGCCTGACCCTTCAGTGTCCCCTGACGCTCGTTGAGCTGAGAATGGCGTCTGACCTTGCTGTCAGAGACATAAAGTACTTACCAGTGGTCCAGGGATACACCAAGAATGAGTGTTCTTGTAACCCATTCGTGGGCACTTGTGGCTATACCTTGACCTGCCGGACAAAGACAGGGTCGCCTCTAATATTCTGGTGCCAATCTCCCTGGGCACTATGAGGTCTCTTTTTTTTTTTTTAAAGTATATTTTTTGGGCTTTTGTGCCTTTAATTTTGACAGGACAGTAGAAAGAGACAGGAAGCGAATGGGTGAGAGAGTCGGGGTGGGATCCGGAAAGGACCACGGGGCGGGAATCGAACCCGGGTCGCCGGCGTGCGGTGCAGGTGCCCCAGCCAGTTGCACCATGGCTGGGGCCACTATGAGGTCTCCTATGGTATTACCACACTGGGCACACCACCACAGCCTGGCGCTATAGGACACATCAGTATTCTGCTCGTGTTCACGACTGCCAGCCATGCATACCTCTCACCCTAGAAGTGAGTCTTTGTGCATGACGCGTCATGTCCATAGCTTGACTAAAAGAAAACTTGAATATGAAACGTGAATATAACCTTGGTTGTCTGAAGGAGAACACAAGATGTTAACCCATTCCTGCATTTACTCTCTGGTCCTGATCTAAATTGATCACTTCAGAATATAAATGTGGACTGGTTGTGGAAATGACTCTTTACTCTCCTCAAGTGGAAATGACTCTTTACTCTCTCCTTTTTACCATCAGAGAATTGTTATTCATATCCAATAGCATGGATCAGTGTGTGTGTGTGTGTGTGTGTGTGTGTGTGTGTGTGTGTGTGTGTGTGTGTGTGTGTGTGTGTGTGTGTGTGTGTGTGTGTGTGTGTGTGTGAGTGTGTGTGTGCTGCTGACTGGAGGGGGTGTGGTGTTGGTTGATCATAACAGCCTATTTTCAAATCCAAGTGTTTGTGATAGTTCTTCTTTTTCAGGGGCAGATCCCAACAGAGGTATAATTTAGGCCATCTGTGATCTACCAAAAAAAGAGAACTTTGATCCAGCTTCAACGGACATTCTTTTGAACTAACATTCCATGTTTATTTAATCAGTGTCTAATTAGCAATTAAGAGTATTTTTTCTACTTCTAATACACGTTCTAAGGCATTTGCAGAACTAACTGTGCTGCTGTTAAACTATGAAGCAGAATAGATTATAACCAGTAGTTCTGTACATGTTGAACTTTATGAACTCTTGCGTAGGCTGCAAAAAATGGAAATAGTGTTTTAAAAGTTTTCCCTAGTTTCCCTTTTAACTGAGGTTCTGGGTTCTGCCAATTTGGATCTTGGATCACACAGGTAAACACACACTCTCACTGCTGTCCAGGTACAACAATGTGTTTATCATTCACATGCTTCTTCTGTCACATTCTTCACATCTTTGCTTTTTATCTTTCTTCTTCATATCCACAGGATATTCTTTGGCTATATCACAATGCTACCACACACAGACACACACACAGACACACACACAGACACACACAGACACACACAGACACACACACACACACACACACACACACACACACACACACACACACACACACACACAGAGGTACATTCTTTGGCTATATCACAATGCTTCCCAGTTTTGTGTGAGTGTCCTAGACACTGTTCTTCCACCTAATAGGCCAGATCTGTTGTACAATCAGATGAAGTTGGGTTTGATTAATGATCAGGTCAGGTTCGCTGTATATCACACTGCATATAAGAGTTGCCCTCTGCGGACGATTAGTTAGCATAAGACTAGATTAGATAATAATACGAAAATTAATTGTGATTTACAGACATACTAGTCTATGGGGTATTTGCACAGTCAGCACTCACCTGAAGTAAAGCTGTTAACCTTGTACCCTGCCTTGTACCTTGCCCAGCTGTGAAGCAGACTTTACAACTGGAAAGGCCCATGAGTCTATCTTTAACCAGGCCAAAAGAAGCTGCTCTCAATCACACGCTCCCAATTTAGCATTTCAAGTGTGGCACAATCACAAAGTCACAATCAGGACAGCTGAAGTGAGTGGAAATGTGACGACATGCACGAATAATAAAAGAAAAAGCTAAAGAAATAAATAAAAAGAAGAGGAAAAAAGGTTTTTCTTTTCTACAATCATGTTGGCCTGCACGGGGGTACCAATCTCTCCATCTTTGGGAGCTCATTACGGCATCTCATCTGCTGTTTAAAAGATTAGAAGAGGAATGATCAGAGACAGGGGAGAGATGAAAAAAAGGAATGGAATATAGGAAGAAAGGAAGGAGGACAGATAGAAAGAAAGAAAAAGAAAGAAAGAAAGAAAGAAGAAAAAAAAATGGCTGCCTAAATTAGAGCAAACAAGGAGTGATTTGAGCCCTGGGCTCTGATGCCTCCGACAACTCCCTCCACCCCCCCAACCCCCCCGCCCTCCACGCACCCCCCCCAATCCCACCCCCTCGCCTGGCTGCTCTCGCTCCGCTCACAGTAGGTGGCCAGATATATACGGTGTGAGCACCCCCCCCCCCCCCCCCCACCCAACACCCCCATCACCATACCCCTTCATCCCCCCCCCAACGTCCCTCCCTCATTCGGAGCTGTGCCAAGCAGACTGAGACTCCTTTCATTTAGTGCTAGCTGCGCTGCCCCAAATGACAAGAAGAGGAAAAAGAGAAGAGGGAGGAGGAGAGGGAGAGAGAGAGAGGGAGAGAGCGAGGGAGAGGGAGATGGAGAGAGAGAGGTAGTGGAAGAGGGAGATGGAGAGAGAGAGGGAGTGGAAGAGGGAGATGGAGAGAGAGAGAGGGAGATGGAAAGGAAGAAGAAGGAAGGGGCTTTGCTTTGCTCCACGCTGGGAGAATGCAGCCGAGTGGCACGGCAGGACTATCCTCACTTGTTCCTCTCAAACGGCGTCGACTTTTCTTTAAGGCCCCTGTGTGCTCTCCAGAGTAGGAAAGAGCCCCCTCCCAACACACACACACACACACACACACACACACACACACACACACACACACACACACACACACACACACACACACACACACACACACAGACAGACAGACAGACAGACAGACAGACAGACAGACAGACAGACAGACACACACACACACACACACAAATGTCTTACGCTGCAATATTACATTAATCTTCTTGAGAAGTTGTTATTTGACTCAGTTATTTCCAGGGTTATCTTATGAGAGAAATGTTTTTGTAGCTCATTCATTTTATAGTGTATGTTTCTTTCTTCTTAGTCATAACTGAAGCACAACAGATGTGTGAGTTATATGTGGATGGTGAAGAAGGGAGGAATATAATCAATATTTCATATCTTGAACTACCTGGACCAAAAATGAATCAATAATTATCTAATAAGACGAGTCTAAAATAGTTTACAGCTTCTCCCCAGTGTCATAAACTGATTTGAAAAAATAGGTTATTTACTCACGGAGAGCAAACTTAAAACGTTCCTGATTATTTATTCAGAATGTTGTGTTCACCCTCTAACTGAATTATGGAATGAAAGTCTATATCCACTGTAGCAAATATGAGAGCAGAAATACTATCACCTGTGCAAGTAAATTACCTCTGCGGTTAGGCAGTTAACGATATTTCATCAGACTGTGAATTGGCAGTTAAAGCAAATGTAATAACCGTGCGAATGACAGAAAGTAACAGTGAATGATTTGTAATGGAGGACAGAGTGAATTATGAAAAAAAAAATCCTTGCCATTGTTTTGAACATTTTGACCTACTTTTCACCTTCAGATCATCTTGGTGTTCCTCCTGTGAATCAATTATCCTCATACCGCTGCGATGAGAGGCGAGGGAAAGAAAAGATCCTTTTTTTGTTTTACCTCGGATGAAGAATGCCTGTAAATCAAAGGATGCTTTCCCCCCAGGAACTTTAGTGCTCTGGGTGGCAGCCAGATTAGATTGCTAACTTACCTCCATTGTCAAGTATGTATTAGGTATGGTATATTGAAAGCCCTGACAGTCTCTGTCTACAAAGAAGAGAATGAATAATGCATTGCTGTTTCCAGGACCCGAGGAAACTCTTTCAAGCGAAGGTCTGATACAGCCGCAGAGGAGGAGGAGGAGGAGGAGGAGAACTCCACGGCGAAGGAGAAGAGAGAGGAAGAGAGGGGGAGACAAGTTTGACACGTCTGGTCGGTGAGTTCCATCTGCGTTTTGCACTGGCGTGAGAGGCAGTGACAGAGCCTTTCAGGGCTCCGGAACTCCACACCGTCCTCTCGATCTGTCGCTGACGTTTTCCATGATTCACGACGGCACCCTTTGGGCTGATAGATGGCTTTCAAATGTGTGGCTGGATCTACATCTTGTGTTTTCTTTTTTCTTTTTTTCGCACAATTTCTGTGTTCAGTCAGATTTCCAATGCTCATAGGTTGTGATGCATTCGCTCTCATATTGTGTCTGGTTATTAAGCAGTTCTCTAAAAACTATGGTTTTGGTGTGTCACCTTGATGGTATTTTATGATCGAGTTTTGCTTCTAGGGTTAGGGTTAGGCCTATTCTAAACACAGCACAACAAAAAAATCAGAATTCAGAATAGGCCCTATGACAGACAACAGGAGCATGACTCCTTAATGAACAAACAGCAGTTTTTAAGAGAGGGAAAAGGATGTCAGTCAGAATTGTAAACCAGTTCCTCTTTCATGTGGACAGGCAACTAGGAGATGTTCCAATTAACAAAGATCATATCCGTCTCTACAAGGATTTAGCTTTCAATAGAAACAACAGCTCTCCGTGTTACAGTTTATCAGGTGAACTGTGGCTGGTGCGCAAGAACAGCAAAAATAGTGCACTTTTCATTATTTTGTTTTTATTATTGGCGCCTTAAATGAGAGTTTAAGCATGCACCATTCATTATTAATGTCCTCAATGTTCTGTTTGACTCTGTGTTTTCTTTTGAATGGAATCTGCATCAGCAGTGGGCCTCATTAACAACGCTGTGCGATGCATTATTTATGCACACAAGTCCACTTTATGCTGACTGCAGATGCGGTGTGAGTAATGACGACTCCTCAAGACCAGCCTTGTCAAGATGACAACTTGACTCGATTATACAGGGTCCTCCTTCAACAAAGAAAAATAGACAAAAACAATAGACGGTAAACACAAACACAAAAAAGTTAAAAACAATTCAAAGCCTCTGCCCCCCTGTGAAGTTTCCAAGTTGAGCGTGCGGTTTGTCAGCGGCGCATCGTGTAAGGCGGTACCTTGATGTCACTCACAGAGGAACAGATGACAATTGCTAACATCAAATTGACAACCGTTTCAAGCCTATGCTAGATTCTGAATAAAATATTCAATTCTTATTCCACTGTTAGAGATGGTGAAGATAAATAAACAAGTGAGCAAGTAAAAAGCAACATAAACACTAACAAACTGTTTAAAGGAAAATAACTAGTGCTGTGGTTGAGCATAATGGATTGTAATTGGATATTTTCAACATTATTCCCACAATTTCTCACTAAATATGATAACAGATTGCATGCATGCTGAACAGGGAGGAAGCCTTAAAGACCCTATGAAAACAGCTATGGCCTATTCAAATGCTTTTTTCCATCAGTGTCTTGATATAATATCTGATTGGTAATACTATATGCAATATAGTATAACAACGCAGCAACACAAAGAGCACATTTTAACACAATACATTATAATGATAGTGATACTATAAATAAATAATAAAGTAAGTAAATACCTACACAAGTAAGAAATTCAAAATGCCTGCAATAGGCCTACACCTGAGAATTGTTCTAGGATTGAAAATTCAGATAGACTGGTGTACTGAGTCAGGTTAAGCATTTTTACAAACCGGTGTGCCATGGTCAAGCACACCCCAAAAGGTTTCATACCCGGCAAGGCTCGGTAACGTTATCAATGTGAAATGCTCGAAATTGAAAAGAGCATGATATAACCTTGGCAGCTCCTTTAGCCTGAATGAGTGAAGAAGTGATTCCTCGAGGACTACCGCAGAAATGAGAGTGAGTGCTTTACTGGACAAGACACTTTTCTCCGATGAGCTATGGTCAAGCAGAGATTCAACATCTTCAGCTATATATTCTCTGTGCCAAGGCTATACCTAGACATGGTGCACACACACACACACACACACACACACACAGACAGACAGACAGACAGACAGACAGACACACACACACACACAGAGACACAGACACAGCACAGACACACAGACACACACACACACATACACACACACAGACACACACACACACACACACACACACACACACACACACACACACACACACACACACACACACACACACACACACACACACAGACGCAAACAGACACACACAAATAAAAATACAATCCACAATTTAATCACCACTTAAACTGAGTGAGGTGCATGGTCACTAGGATGCATTGCCTGACTTTGTAGACTGTTATCTTGCAGACAGAACGTCCCTACTGCTGTTGTACTAGACTCAAACAAAAGGGAAGATACACACACAAAAAAACACATCCCCCTCCGATATGGCTGTCTAATTTGCCTGCAGAGAGAGGCCAGTGTGCAGTCGGCACAACCTGAGGTTGTTGATGGAAGCACCTTATCACACAGACTGCTCGGGAATTCCTCTGTGCCAAGAAAGCTGGAAGACAAGCGAGCAAATAAACACACAAAGACACACAGACACACAGACACACAGACACACACACACACACACACACACACACACACACACACACACACACACATACACATACACACACACACACACACACACAAACAAATAGAAGACACTCCATGTAGTGAACTTTAATGACTGTGTTTGCCTGAATGGGATATTTTGTATTCCGTTCTGTGTTAGGGCAAACAGAACCTCTGATTATGAACGATTTTCTGAATCTATACCAAGTCTCCAGACTCCCGTCTGCGACAGACACAGTCTCTGTCTTTTACAGCGTGGTCTTTGAGATGCTTTTACCGGAGTCCTTTGTGATCTCCGTTGTACTGGACCCGCAGAGAAATGAGTACGAGGGGAAGGAACAACACACAGAAAATGCAAGCCAGCCATGCGAGAGCGAAATAAACGGCACACCCAAAGCCAGATGCACCCGCGACATGGGTGGAGGTGGGTGGGTAGGCGGTGGTGGCGGTGGCGGTAAAGCAACACCACCTGCTATTTCTGGGTGATGAATTTTTAAAAGCCTTGTTTGACATGCACACAGAACAACAGGAGAGGATGTATAGTTGCATATAGTTGGAGCCCTTTTGCACCCAGGGGTGCTGTATCGTGGGGCAATTAGAAGATATCAGGATTACATGCCCCTCTCTTGAAACAGATGCGTCTTGATTACATCATGGCAACACTGCAATTAGGATGTAGTGTTTATCTAACCCTCCATGGACACAGGTCAACCTTGCTTGTGATGTAAATACTAGGTTTAGGCAGCTCGTCTGAATTCAATTCAATTAAGAAATTAAACCTTCCACTGTGGGTGGCTGGAGCGTTAATGGGCATTGCTGAAATTGATATTTTCTTTCTTTGTCTTTTCATCTGTCGCCTGTGATGGAATCTCTTGTGGACGGGTAATTACTTTGGGCATAATTAACTGATTCACATCTAAAGCAGTTCCTATCTGTCTTTCAAATGGGAAATACTTTTAATTAAAAAATGCCAGCTTTGATGTTGGAAACCTATAGGTTGACACTTTAAAGCAAGCTGTTTGTTAGCATCTCATAGGAACTGGATTTTAAAGATGGCCTCTTAGACAAGGCCATGCTGTGTTCTAGAAGAGGAAGTGGGGACATGGGGGGCCCATCTAATCCATATCAGTTGATGGAGCTTTCAGTTCAGAAGAGGGAATGCTTGAATTAAAATTTAATTGAAATCAAATGTATAATAAATGGCAAGATTTGACAGAAACATCCTTCTCTCATATCTTTACAAACTGGTTCACTCAGAACATCCTAACACTGCTAAGAAGTTGTCGTCGTGGCCGTTGTCGTGCCCCCCCCCCCCCCCAAAAAAAGTATAAATAAAAAAATAACAGTTTTACAAAAAGCTTGTGTTTGTTCAGACAACTTAGCTGTTTGAGTTCATTGTACACAGACGAGGCAGTTTTTAGACAGTGTGGAGCCTTTTGTGCAGCAGTGAATTCTCTTCACACGGCTTCTCCCCCCCTAAAGGAAATAGTAGGCTATCACGTCGACGTACAATCACTTCCATATCAGGGATAGCATCAGTTCTCATTAGCATTCGCTGAGTCTGCCCAGCACAAAAATGTGCTTCCACAAGAAAAAATATGTCTGCAGACTCCATATTCATTTATGCAAAACACTCTCTAGAAGGAGTGTGGGCAAAGTTCTACGCTTCACATGTGATGCATATTGAATCAGAGGTTTCTTTATCTGCGCAGGGGTATCTCTCAAATCAGTTTTGAAGATTACTGGCCTGTGAATTTGGGTGTCTTCAAACAAGGGGAAGTTGAAATATCAAAGCGTCAGCTTATCAACTTCAAGCGGTAAGGCTTTCAAAAAAAGCCTGGATCAGCTGCCATCATCTCGTTGAGAAGAAGGGACACCGATAATTTGTAAACAACTCTCAGACATTACAAAAAAAAATTGAAAAATGATGAAAGGCTTTAATTTGCTGCCTGGTCAGACGCTACTTCTCACCTCATTACTTTATCAGCATCACAGGCAAATGTAGGCTAAATGTGTGCCTGATAGGCAACTCTCAAAAAGTTTTCTTCTTCTCATCCAATTGTTTATCACCTCTAAAAGTAAAATATTTAGTGAATATAGTAAAAAAAAGAAAGTGATGTGTGGGAGGTAGTCATTATACACACCCTTAGTCAGGGTTTCATTTGTTCTTTTGCTTAAGGTACTCCATCCTCAAACCTTTGGATGAGCCATACTTAAGTCCTCAACAGCAGGTGGGCACTATCTGCAAGGAAACTTCCGGAGAGAGAGAGAGAGAGAGAGAGAGAGAGAGAGAGAGAGAGAGAGAGAGAGAGAGAGAGAGAGAGAGAGAGAGAGAGAGACGGCCTTTGCATCTGCCAGAGAAAGAGTTTACTGATGTCTCTTCTCCTGTGAGTGCGGTGACCTGCCTGTTGCAGGGCGCTCTGCCTTCCTGGCGCTCGTACATCATTATCAGATTGAGCGGGAGGCTATAGCGGGATGGTGGGATGGACGGTGGTATCGTGTGTGTGTGTGTGTGTGTGTGTGTGTGTGGGTGTGTGGGTGTGTGTGTGCGTGGGGGGGAGCCGAGGCACAGGGTGATAAAAAAATATGAAAGTTAGCAGTGACAGAGGTCCCACGGTTCATTACTCTTGGTGGGGAACAGAGGCACTGGCCCAGCCAGCCAGCCATCCAGATGAGCTTGTTTGCTGCTCCCAGGTACTACAGACCATCATCGTTTCCTTTTTTTTTTGCTCTTCTTTCTTTTTTTTACTGGGGGAGTGTACCCTCTGGTGTGTGGGATTTGACTTTGGCCGTGAAGAGGAATGTCATCCCTCGTTGTTAGTGAGTGTGTCGGTGAAAACAGGCCATGACAGCAAACTACTTGCGTCAGGAGACCTCTCTCCCCACCCAAGCTATTTCTAGACACCATGAGGTTATTATTATGAAATAATAATAATACAAGAAAAAAACCTATATACGTCCCAAATGGCAATTCAGTGTGCAATCTGAAAGCTAAGGTGACGTTCATTTGTTGGGTATTGTCTTAGTGAAATTCCGGGTTTCAACCTTGGATTGAATAACTGATAGTGACAAGCAATTTACAAGCATTGTCAATTCCCTTAGAGAAAGAGATGAGGTGCAGCTTTCAGGTTTTTTTTTTTTTTTTTTTTTTTTTACAAGAAGCCTCTTCATTAGAGGCAGCCTTTATAAGGCCTGACATGGAGTGTTAGAAACACTGCATGCAGCACAGTGAGTTATTGTTCTCCATGTGTAGGTTGTCATCTTGACTGTGCTGAGAACAGTCACAAATCCATTACAGGTATGGCTTTGTCCTAGAGCCGTTTTTGTCTTTTCAAGGTAAGTGTGCTATGTGTCCTTGAGAGACACTCACAGCTGCAGTGTTATGAGCATTGAAATGCTATATATATGTATATTATGGTCATGCTGCGCTAGAGGTCCCTTATTTTTTATAGTCCCTGCAGCTGATAATGTGACAGTCATGCAGTATTTCATTTGAAATCGAGCCGTTATATTTTTTGAGAGAATACAAAATGATTTGCTGCTTTCACTTGCAAAAAAAAGTGTATAGGGCTCGCCACCACGAAAGATTCGGTCCCTTGAATAGTCAGTGCCACACGCTTAGGGAAAGCCCTGCGTGAGTGTTTCTGCAAACCACAGTAGAGTCATTCATTCTCCCCTGAAGAAGCTGAGAGAAGCTGTAAACATTAGCTTTTGGAATTACATTCATTTTAATACTTCAAGTTTATTTTTGTAAATGCCTTGCTAGAAGGCCTATGAAATGGTTCCTGTTTTTTTTTTTATTGTGGCCATGAGGTCCACATAAATTAAAATCATCTGATGAATCATTGTTTTATTTATATACCACTATTAATAATGAACATTATCTCAGAGAGCTTTTAGTGAAAACATCCCCCTCTCCTCTCCTCACCTTAAAAGGGCAGACCAAGGACAACAGTTTGAAAAACACAGAACCTGACTCAATCAAGCTCAACACTGGCCCAGGGGAAAGGTAACATGAAGATAGAGGCAGAAAGAGAGAGACAGACGAGAGAGGGAGAGGGAGAGGGGGAAAGGTGGAATATAAGAAAAGAGAAGAGAAAAGGCCTGATGCAAGGAGAGGAATTTAATGAAATCAGAGAACAGAGAGAGAGAGAGAGAGAGAGAGAGAGAGAGAGAGAAAGAGAGAGAGGGCATGGGCACACTGCTGAATATACTGTATAGGCCTAGGCCTAATCTATACTAGTAAATTAGTTAAATAAACATAATTAAATCAGTGTAAACAAAATAATTGAATAAGTAGTGTGTATTAGAGGCTGTATGAAGGGATGCAGCACACCATGAACAAAAAGTCACTAATACCACCAAAGAGACAACAGTTTAGTTGGGCTCAGGTCATCTTAGCACTGAGGTCTTATCGGTTGGTCTCCTCAGAGGATAATGGACCAGCAATAATGGCACAGAGAAATACAGTAAAAAGAGTTCATTTTGGGGATTATTTCTAGTTATTTGTCTTGCCACTACTTCTATTATAATATGCTGCATTTCTTAGCACTCGCGGCAGGTACGTTCCCGATTGCCCTACCTTTCCGTTTTAATATTCTCGTTTCATTATCCCCGTCTCCATGTAGGGAACTTTCCTGACACTGATTAATTAGAAAACCTCAAATCTGCGGCCATAATATTGCGAGCAGGTCTTTCATAGGTGTGTGTGTGTGTGTGTGTGTGTGTGTGTGTGTGTGTGGAGTCACACACATCATGTTAGAACAATTATATTTCCCACAAACAGAGGGGGTCACAGAGGGCATTTCATTTCATTTGTGGCCTTGTGGCGCGTGTTATTACAGGGATACTTGATGGTGGGGGACGTGAGGGTACTGTAGGGTGAGGCTGAAAGTCAAATCCTAACTGAAATAACTGCGCCACTGACAACAATGCACGGGACACCATCACGTTTTATAATTGACTTTCACAGAGGTGATGTGTAACTAGATTTTGTGATTATTAGGAACACGTGAGCCACACTATATGGAAAAACGTGATTGAATTAATAAGCAAAGAAATTGCAACATATGTATGTACAGTGATTTTGTAATTGTTGAAAAGCGTAATTAATGTTGTGCCCTCTTTATTCCTCATTTGTCATTTCTGGACAGTTAGACTGAGTTATCAGTTTTTAAAAAACAAGTTTAATTTGACATCTTGGAGCTTGACAATATTGAGATTGAGACTCATAATCAGACTATAGTTGAAGAATACATGTGGGTGTACCTGGAGTAGGTACCTGGGTCAAATACAGTGACTCTTAAACTTTTTGTTTGGGGACCTCTGGGGACCACTGGGGTTAAGGTTAGGGTTGGGTTAGGTGCCTTTACAGAGGAACTATGCAGATTTGGTGATTTCTTTGTTGTTTTCGCTTTTCGTTTTCACTTGTTTTATGCTTGCAAGTTTCTCTGCAGAGCTTGCCCTACTACTTTAGCGTGTATATTTTACAACACCCCTCAATGGGTCAGTCTTCCTTTTCATGAGCATGATCGCGAGGTCCGGTGGCACAAGCTTGCAAGCGTGGTTTTTTCACTCACAGGCGTTAGGCAGAAGCGAGACAGCCATCACTCACCCCGAAATAAGTCAAATAACCATTCCAATGACTCCAATGACAGTTGAAGCAAATTAAGCTAAAAAATTTGCATAGTGCACCTTTAAGTCGATGGTGGCAGTACTGCCTGGAAGACGACGCTGGGGGCTTAAAACACCATTGATCAAACTCCCTCCCAATGCCTCAAGAGACTTGCTAGTGAAAGAGCTAGCACCCTGGGCTTTTAGCTCAGTTGCTATCACGCTCAACTCCTGATCTGATGTGCTGTGGTCGGTGGTTTTAATGGTGTGTTCATGCGGCTGGGAAGTGGAAAAGTTCCCACTTCTAAACTCCCCACTTCTGAATTGAGAGCGTTGACTATGTTGAGTGACATTAAAACATTTTCCTGGGAGCTCTCCCAAAGCTCCCACTTCAAACTGGGAAGTTCAGGTGTGCAGTTCACCCCCTAAAATCTAGAATTCTCCCACTTCCTAGTTGCTCATGAATGCACCATAAGGCTAGGTCGAACCTGCGAGACAGCAGCACCTCGGGATCGGGAGTCAAGCGCGCTAACAATCCAGCTAAAAGCCCAGGCTACTATAGCTTTCATGCCAGCAGCGCTCTTGAAGCGTCGGGGAGTGAGGTTTACTAACATTCCACAGCACAGTTAACTAGCGGGCACCCGTTACATGTGTCATACCATGCCTTTCCAATGCCATCCGGTCATGCAAAAGCTTTTAGTGCTTGAGCCAACAGAATACTCTAGAATTATCTCCTAGAATGGCATGACCAAGCTGTGAGGTCTTGGGTAGACAGCTGCTGTCTTCCCTCCTGTTAAAAACACTGTTTTTGTAGACATTTTCCCCACTATTATGTTTGATGCATATTCTCCTTGGAACATGTCCTCGGATAACTGTCTTCTTCCAGCCCTGCACAACAGCACATTAAAAGATAAAATTGTTGGCGTCAGGTTGGGAATAGGGACAAAAAGCTGAGACTGGTATAATGCATGTCACTTATGTTCTATGGGATCGGCTGCTGAGAGTGCCGGCTTGTCATTTTGCGCGTCCTATTTCTAGGCAAACAGATAAAGATGTGCCATTATCAACAAGGAGGCAGGTTTCAGTCATGCCATTTCAGTGTGAAGAAGGGGCACAGATTGTGTCTTCATTCTCTGTTATAATGACGGTGATGCTCCAAACAAGTCATAAAAAAACATCCTGAATAGAGGTCATTTTTAAGAGCATTTTTGAGCAGGCGTGCCGCTGAGGTTTGGGGGGGGGGGGGGGGGGGGAGGGGGCTGCTAAATTTTCTAGTAGCGCCGTTGTTGCTGTGTGGGTAACGGCAGATATTTTTATAAATGAATTATATTAGAGTCGCTTGAAGTAAACAAAAACAGATATGATCTATAACTGTAGAATAAGAATGAAAGAATACAATCTGATTGACATGTGAATTCCACCTCCTTTGTACCTCTAAAATACAGAAAATATACTAAAGAAAGGTCATAATAAGAGCTACATTTACATATTCATTTGGCAGTCACATTTATCCAAGTGATTTACAGCAATGGAATAACATCTAGACATTTTAACATTTAAGCATTTTAAGATTTAACCTACAGTTATACAACCACAGCAATAGAAAAACATTCAAGGGATTAACATTTAAGCATTATAACATTTAAACTTTTAGAACTAGCCAACAGGGCTACAGCTACAGTGTTAGAATAATATTTCACTACAGCACAGAGGAGAGAATATAGCTGAGTTTACCACTGCATCTGTCAAATGCTAGAGGATAAGAGTGCCTAAGAACTAGTCAAAGTATGAAAGCTATGCATGCCTTTCGAAGAAAAGCCATTTAAAAAGTACATGGTATGGAACACATATGGCAACACCATATTAATTGGAGCCATTTCGTTTTAATTACATGACATTAAGAGTTGCATAACAAATCAGGATAGGCCCATTTTACAGGCTTAGCTCACTACTCGTGTCTTGTATAAGTCTTGCAACCCTGTGGCCAGAGAAATCCAAGCCAGACACACTGGGAGGTAATGATAAAAATGTCCTTATCATTAACGGACAGCTGAGATTTCAGGCCTTAAAAAATATGAGAATGATTTACAATCCTCAGTGGACAAACTTTAATTAGAATACAATGAGGCTACAGTTGTTGCTTTAAGGTTAAAGCGAGGGGGTAATTGAAATCCTCCGAGATAGCCTCTCATTTCTACGGCGCTTAATTTATTTTGGTGCATCAGATGGAGCCACTGACAGGCAGAGAACAGCCCTGCGGCAGAGCAGGCGGCAAACCCCAGGCAGAGAGATGCGGAGAGAGACTTGAGGTATACTTCCTGATGTGTTTGTGTGTGTATGCCAGTGAGTGTGATTGCGTTTGAGTGTGTGCTTATGGGAATTTTGTTTGGTGCGTGTGAGCAAGTGAGTGAGTTTTTGTGTGTGTGTGTGTGTGTGTGTGTGTGGGGGGGGGGGGGGGGGGGGGGGGTGGGGGTGGTATGTGCTGTTTTTCATGTGTCTGTGTACATGTGTATGAGTGAGATAGTGTTTGTGTAAGTGAGGTATAAATCACTGAGGGGAAGTTTGTCTCTGTGAGGCTGAGAGTCTATGAGTAAGACAGTCTTTGAATCTGTATGCAGTCAGGATTGTGTGTATGTGTTTCTGCATGCATATGTTTGAGTATGTGTGTGTGTGTGTGTGTGTGCATTTGTGTTTACCTGCGTGAAGCTGGCCCCCCATGTTATTCAAAAATGATTAAAAACACTGCTATTCGTTTGTGCTACGTTTGTGCCGGTTTGTGCCGTAAAAATTATCGTTTGTGCCGTTAAGGGTTTTTAAGTAGTTCAACTTTACATTTTCTGGCCAGTGACGTCACTCAGCCCCCCATACATGTCCAAATTTCCCCAAAATGGTCTCAATCGTTAGTGCTACGTTTGTGCTGGTTTGTGCCGTTAAAAGTAACATTTGTGTTGCTATGTTTTTTAAGCTATTCCACTTAATTTGTTACACGCGTGACGTCACCCAGCCCCCATCAATGTCCAAATCTTCCAAAAATGGTCTCAATCGTTTGTGCTACATGTGTGCTGATTTGTGCCGTTAAAATAAACATTTGTGCTACTATGTTTTCCACGTTATTATGGTTTATTTATTACTCGCGTGACGTCACCAGCCCCCCATCAATGTCCAAAACTCCCAAAAATTGTCCCAATCGTTTGTGCTGCGTTTGTGCTGATTTGTGCCATAAAAAAATAACATTTGTTCAGCTATGCTTTTTAAGTAATCACGCTTTGTTACAGGCGTGACGTCATTCAGTCCCATTCAGCGTCCAAATCTCCTCAAAATAGTTGCGCTCGTTTCTGCTACGTGCGTGCTGATCTATTTCATTAAATGTTTGTGTTGCCTACTATGTAGAGGTTAGCCAGGGGGGCTTGTCCAGCAGTTTTAGCTTATGCTAGACATCACCCAGCCCCATCAATGTCCTTATTTACGGTGCTACCCTCTTTACTTGGCTGTTTCTGCTGCCCAGAATTTTATACACCAGTTGCTGGTGCGTAACGTCAGAATTGCAGAATTAACTGCTGGCCATCAGTCTGCAGCTGAGGAGAAACGCCAGCTCAGATACTCCAATCTCCGGCAGTGCAGGTGTGCTTAGCAACAGGCATCTACGAGTAGAGAGATCATTTCCCTTTTGTATGTACCCTCACTCCAAATTGGCCTAGCCTAGCATAACTTCCCAACTCATCACTGCACTGTATATTCTCTAAAATAAGCAAAAGTTTTTGTTTGGCCTATGCATCAAAATGACAGAGCGTTGCGCACACAAGCAGCATTTAGGCAGCTACTTGAAGTCGTCTCCAAGGCCACCAGTTAATTCTGGTTACAGCAATTCTGACGTTACGCACCAGCAACTGGTGTATAAAATTCTGGGCAGCAGAAACAGCCAAGTAAAGAGGGTAGCACCGTAAATCGATAAGGACATTGATGGGGCTGGGTGATGTCTAGCATAAGCTAAAACTGCTAGACAAGCCCCCCTGGCTAACCTCTACATAGTAGGCAACACAAACATTTAATGAAATAGATCAGCACGCACGTAGCACAAACGAGCGCAACTATTTTGAGGAGATTTGGACGCTGAATGGGACTGAATGACGTCACGCCTGTAACAAAGCGTGATTACTTAAAAAGCATAGCTGAACAAATGTTATTTTTTTTACGGCACAAATCAGCACAAACGCAGCACAAACGATTGAGACAATTTTTGGGAGTTTTGGACATTGATGGGGGGCTTGTGACGTCACGCGAGTAATAAATAAACCATAATAACGTGGAAAACATAGTAGCACAAATGTTTATTTTAACGGCACAAATCAGCACACATGTAGCACAAACGATTGAGACCATTTTTGGAAGATTTGGACATTGATGGGGGGCTGGGTGACGTCACGCGTGTAACAAATTAAGTGGAATAGCTTAAAAAACATAGCAACACAAATGTTACTTTTAACGGCACAAACCAGCACAAACGTAGCACTAACGATTGAGACCATTTTGGGGAAATTTGGACATGTATGGGGGGCTGAGTGACGTCACTGGCCAGAAAATGTAAAGTTGAATTACTTAAAAACCCTTAACGGCACAAACGATAATTTTTACGGCACAAACCGGCACAAACGTAGCACAAACGAATAGCAGTGTTTTTAATCATTTTTGAATAACATGGGGGGCCAGCTTCACGCAGGTTTTGTGTTTGCGTGTGTTTGAGTGAGATTGTATTTGTGTATCAGTGAGGGAGAGAAGTCTGTTTGTACTGTGTATGAGACTGAGGCTGTATGCCTGTGGCTATGTGTAAGAAGTGTGTGTGTGTGTGTGTGTGTGAGTGTGTGCATTTCTGTATGCAAGTGTGCATGTGTGTGTGTGTGTGTGTGTGTGTGTGTGTGTGTATGTGCTGTATATATCTGCTGAGTGGGTGTTATCACTTTGATCTCTGGCTCCTCAAGAGAATACTGACATAATTGCAGCGTTCACCATCACCTGCAGAAATCAGCTTAGATCTACAAAACCTGGGGAGGGCCCTGGACTCAAGACTGCCGTAAACTCTTACAGCGGTACACCGGGCCACCATGTCCTCACAGCCAAAACGCCAGCGCTAGTTCTCGGAGGAGTAAGCGTTTGGAGCACATGAACCTCTTGAACCGGAACTAAAAGTAGAATTTCCACTGGCTGTCGGTTTGGTTGTAGATAAAAAAATGTTTACAGAACAAATGTACGTGCGGTAGAGTCCATAAAAGCTACGCAGACGCATGAAAAACGGACCAGAAAATGAGCCCTCGCAGTGACAGACACGGTGGTTGATGTTAAGTTTTACTTGACACCCAGAGGTCTTGTTTGGCTGAAGCGCTACGTTCTGAAGTGTTATGTTTGCTCGTTTGTTGTTGTTCTTTTTTCCCCTCCCGTTTCACATAACAGGCCGACTATGCATCTAATTTACGGCTGAAGTATGTCTACTTGATCCTTGTCGACACCTAATCCCGTTGCAGCTCCCTCTTGCCTACCTCCGGAGCTCTCCTGGCTCTTAATTCTGGGCTTTCACCGCTCTGATTAACAACACCACCACGATAAGACAAGGATAATTTTGTTAATCAGACGTCTCATGAAACCTCCCTCTCTGAATTGTGAGCCGGCCCTTGCATGGGAGAACTCCTTAGAGGGCGGACATAAATTATGCAGGCATATGTCTACGCTATTGGAAATAGTTCTCTTGGACAGCATTTGTGCGCTAAGATCGACTTCCTTCATTCGGAGAGCGTTTAGGCCTCACTGGAATAGCTGGTCAATACCCAGCACAGCTTGACTGGAGTGGACGGATGCAGACCGGTGCCAGGTCTAGTAAGCGTTTCATGGCAATAACATGGTTGCGAGATGCCTTGAGACTTTATCTTTGTTTATTTATTTATAATCACAGTTATTCTTGAAACAGATGCTTCTATCCAAAGCAGCATATGTCCAAGGTGGAAATTGACAACTAATAATAAAAAAATATGGCTTAAATTTAGCTTCAATACACATATGTGCAATAATCATGTGTACAGGGAGAAGTTATGAGCAGTCCAGTAATGGTCCAGCATCTCGGGAAAATAAATCCTTCTACTCGTCCTATCTTACCTTAAAGACTTAAAATCTTTTGGTGATAGTGCCCCTGGTCATTAACATCACAGAGATCATAGCACCATAGATCAGAGAACCCCTCATGGGTGCGTAGAATGAATGTTTATTGAACATCATGAGCCATGTAATCATGCGCCGAGGCTTTATTAATCTTGGCGAATTATAAATCCATTACCAATGCAAGGGCAGTCGGTGGAGGAGACTCACCCCAGCTGGTGCACCGCCCAGCTGCGCCTTGTCTGGGGAAGAGACGAATGGGGAGTGCTGAACACACATAGGGGATGATCTATGCTGCGACCTACGCTGACAAATAAGCTTTTCTCGATAGGCTTTTCCAGGCTGAGCTTGACGGTCACCGGAGTGCCCCAGTGCCCTTGTTCTTATAAGAGCACTCTTTTGGGTGCACATCTGTGGTGCAACAACAACTTGTGTGTGTGTGTGTGTGTGTGTGTGTGTGTGTTTGTGTGTGTGCGCGTGTGTGGGAGTATGAACATCCCTCCTGACCACAGCATGATGGCGCTGAGAGAGAGAGTACGCACACACAAAGTAATGCCTTTTATTTTCTTACAGGAAACTAAGATGGGGAGTAAGCACTGTCAGAGGTTGTTCTGAAGCAGGAGGTTTTTGACATTTTTTTCCCTATTTTGGAAGCCAATTAGAGTAAGACAGTAAGGGTGTCAAGTTGCATTTCATTAACTGGGAGTGCACTTGGAGACATCCACCAGAGCCAAATACATTAATGAAACATCAGCGAAAGCAAAGCTAAAGTCATTGAGCCATGAGGAAGAAAGAGCCATTCCAAAATGTACAAATCTGCCTTTGGTCAAAATTGTATGAAAATTAGGACAGCAGTTTTTATGTAATCCTACAAACAGACAAACACCAAAAGTATGACATCCCCAAGGAAGGTAATGGCAATGATTAAATATGGTAACACTTTAATTGAAGGTATCTACATAAGAGTGACATGACACTGTCATGAACACATGGCACTGTCATGACATGTGAACCCTAACCCTAACCTTAGTTCTTTTCTCTAACCCTAACCCTAACTTGTCATGACAAAAACCGAATGACACTTAATGACAGAAGCATTATATCATAAACGTTTATGACTTGTTCATTATGTTTAGGACACGTTCATGACAGTGTAGTCACTCTTATGTAGATAGATAGAGAGAGAGAGAGAGATGCTGCACACTCCGAGTTACTAGTAGATTATTTATTATAAAAGCGGTGACGTTTCGGCCTACGGCCTTCTTCAGATCGCTACACTCTTATCTAGATACCTTCAAGTAAAGTCAAACCTTAAATTCATACCAATCATTATTGCAATATACTAAACAAATCTGCCATCTCCAAATCAAAAGCCAAGGGAGTCAGTGTTGATGTGAGTTTAAGGCATACAGTACATGTGTAATATGATCCGGGTTATGTCATGGGAGGAGAAAAGCGATAAAGAAAATCCAAATAGATGCCGGAGAGAAGGAGAGATAACAGTGGCCTGCTGTGATGTGTGTTGACTTCAGCCGCTCGTGCAAAGCTCCATCCCAGAGAGTGGCAGACCCACAGAACACTGGCCAGCCAGGGTAATGAATGTATCACATGTGTATCAGCAGATAGCAAGTCCACATTTCACTGTTCCCTCACCGGCTATCTTGTAGTCACAGCGCCCTGCTAAATCACTGGATCTCAAACAAATCACTTTGTATTCCAGTCCACTGCAGGAGATCTCAAACCAGTTCCTCTTGATGGTGATTCGTATCTGCTGTGACCTGATACTCTACTAAGATGGAATATAATGACTGGCACAGGTATGCTAATATTAATAAGAACCAATCCCTGTAGTCCTCGCTCCATCCTGTTCAACTTACCTCGTCAGCTCAGAGTAAACATATTCAAATTAGAGTGCTGTACAACGACCCCCCCCCCCCCCCCCCACACACACACACACACACTCTAATTCACTCAACACCACCTCTTCTCATCCCACACTAACCCACCCTTACCTCCGTTATTTTTTAGACATTTTTTTTTTTGTAAAAAAAAAGCTACAAAAAAAAAAAAAAATCTGGGGCTGTAGAGGAATGATATTGTGTTTTCCCCCCCTCCGCACTCGCTCCCCTCGGCAGAGCTGTGAGGAGATGCTCTGTCAAGCCTGCCATTGAAATTCTGCAGCAGTGTGAGGTGCCGACATGGAGGGCCAAGATAACTGGCTCAGCCCTAATCTCCTTAATAGTGTTTTCAGCAGGTCTTGTCCAAGAACGAGTCGAGCACACATAGATCAAGTGCGGCTTCCCGATTCCCAGAATGCCGTCTGCTTACATTCCAGGAGCCCCCTGCTTCTCCACCCATCCCCACACCACCCCACCTCAAGTCTGGACGCAATAGGTGTTGTTGCCAGATGGACAGTGAAAATATAACCGGCTCAGGGAGAGTAAACAAAAGTTGCGTTTTATTCTTTTGGTGTGTTTCATTTTGGACGGGGGATTTTGGATATTGTCGCTTGTGACCGTCTTTGCCTGTTTTGTCTTTTGCGGCATCAAAAAGATTTTCAGTGGCAGGCCCCGTACAGGGAGAGATTTGTGCCACATAAATTGGATTATTGTCATAAACATGTCAGAGTGTCCCTGAAAGAGCTTATTCAAATGTGAAACTACTGCCAGCCCCGTTCTAAATCCTTGTGAGTGGAGATGTGTCTTTGACAAGGTTGACTATTCTGCACAACAAAAAGAAAGGAAAAACATGAAAGAGAACGAGTTTATTGTGTGTGTGTCCATGTGTGAGATGCACTCTTACTCCCTCATGAAACCAAGATGTCTGTTTGTTTGTTAAACGGGTGACCTTTTGGTTGGAATTGTCTAGAAAGTATGGTCTAATTCCTGAAAGTATAATCCAGTGGTACTCAAACTTTTCCCATCATTCCCTACTTTGGAGGTGGGGAATTTCCAAGTTCCACCTGCAAAAGGGAAACATTGAAATATTATTTTGCGCTGTGGTTCCCGATTTCCCAGCTTCCCTCCCCTAGAGCTGATGTTGTTTTAATTGATATGTAGGCCTGTTTACGACTCCTATGTTTGCATGTGTGTGCTATTCTGTTTTGAATGTACTGTATCAAGAAACACATTACTAAATGTTCATCTTTCGCCATGCCCCACCTAGCATGTCTCGATTCCCCACAAGTGGGTCCCGCCCCACACTTTGAAAACCACTGGTATCTAACGTCCCATGTTTTCCAAGTTCTCTGTTCCGTGAAGACCTGCCATCAACTAATGGAACTCAGTCGGTCCCTACTGACCTGCAAAAACCAGGCATAAGCACGCACACACACACACACACACACACACACTTCCTAACCACTACCCCCCTACCACCACACACACACACACACACACACACACACACACACACACTCATGCACTCATATACTATAGCTCACTAGGGTCTCATTAGACACTTGCAAGTGACAGTTAGCCAGGGAATTTCATTACATGTACTCAGTCAGCCTAAAACAGGCAGTCCGACCGTGAGCCCATACCCTGTAGTCGCTGGCAGCCTGGCTTTGAACATTATTTTGGTTGCCTAGGAGTTGTCAGCAAAGAGCTCCCTACCTTGCAATGTTCTCTGCGCGATATTGTTGTGAGCTTGAAACGAGGCATAACTGTGTCCTTGGACACAAGATTATTTGGCCTTCATGCCGGATCTTTTTTTTTGTTTGGTCCCTTTCAAATGGTTTAAATCAGGTGTGAAATCTGTCTCGTTATTCTACTTAAGTCAGGCGGCGTTGTGTGTCGGCATGTGCCTCGGTGTGCTCCTGTTGTCCTTGTGGTTTGCCTTGTAGGATAACACTTCCTTCAAAGCAGCAAGGACCCTGCATGTTTTCATACTGTATGTCTGTAAACGTCTCTGTGTTCCCTGTGAAATGTACAGAGAGACAGTGTAGTATGCCTGAGTGTGCATCTGAAACGTTGTGAGGAGTTATTGTGGAGACTCGAATGGAAGAATGAATGGGATGAAGTAAAGAGAGATTCGAACAGAGGAAGCTTTCAGCTCGAAGAGAGACTGACTGTGTGTTTACACACTTGCTTCGGCGCAGCACAAGAACAGGGAGCGTTAAAGAGGCTCTTGATGGTCCAAGGACAGACTCTGTGGACAAGTCACAGTGTCATCTTCTCCGGTTTTTAGGTTCCATCTGCCGTGTGCTGTCTGCGGCTGAGATCTCGAGTGTCAGAGGAGAGAGAGTTTAAAGGGGCTTAAACGGAAAGGGGTGGGGGGGGGGGGGGGGGGTGCCAATGCTCTGGCATCTGATAGCCCTTCTGAGTTTTTCTGTGTCCAGGTGAATGGCAGGACGAGCGGAATGGATTCCTGTCCGACGCTGCACATGTCGGCACTCCAGACGCGGTGTGGAAGTGGACGGCGCGATGTCTGACAGCCAGGCATCAACTTGCCCCGGAGTTAGCAACGCGAGCTACATTCCCTCCCTTCACCACAGCAAACAAATCAAAACGCTTGACCATATGCCGCTGTCGACATCGATTATCTACAGCAGAGAGCCTGATTGCTTTGTCTAATGAGGCTGGCAGACCAGCCATCGCACACCCCCTCATATACACCCATTCGGCCACGTTTATCTATCCACCTTCCGCTCCAACTGACTCCCTGCTCCCCCATATTATTTCAACTGTCACACACAGCAGTTTGTCACTTAAAATGTAAATAAATAAATAAATACATAAAATTTGCTTTCTTTCAAGGTGACTGGATGGAAACCAGTGATGGCAGGTTTTTCGACGAGGAGCTGGGGAATGACGACTGGTGTTAGCTAAACAAATTTGTAGCTATGTATCAAAACTGATTAAAGCAGGCTGCATTGATTTTTGTGCCTGGCTGGAGTAAACTTGAGATGCACCAAAGGTCTACTCGTTTCTCTGCTGGTTGTTAATATATTGCTTAAGCCTGGATTTACATCTGTATCCTACTTGATCCTTGAAACAATTCCCTCAGTGCGGCCTCATGTAAACACAACTATTAGAAAACAACATTGATCAAGTACTGGCTAGTTCCTTGCTGTTTCAGTGAACAAGTAAACAGTTAACATAAACAATCAATCTCAAATAGTTTTCATCACATCATTTTGTTGACATAGCGTGCAGGTATGCTACTAAGATTTAATTTCAGAAGTCAGTGGGACAGAATTACTACAGCCGATTTCACAGTCATCATAGACTAAATTTCCAAAATTGGAATTAAATCATGGTAGACTGGAGTTGTAGGGTGCTCCCATCATCTTTTTTTTTGCATTTTTTTCCTAAAGTTTGAAGACCCACGTTGAATTGTGGTGTCAACACTCCTCTAATTTTAGGCTGATGTTTAACATTTCTGTTGTTTAACCTCGCGGTTGGAACGGTTTCAAAACAAAAATGAAACAGAATAGGAAAAGGGCAAAAAACCTAAACAACATAAGGAATGCATTCATATTTACAAAACCAAAGAAAACTCCGTTACCAAACAGAGCACCAAAGTGGGTATAGCTGTACAGAATTATTTGTGTTTGAAATAAATTATTAGCATTCTATGTGAACTCTAAACCCCAATGACCTCCCGGAGTCCCGAAAAATACTTCTACACGTCTAAACAATAAACAATAATATGAACTAATTTTGACTTGATCTAGTTCATATTGTGACAACTTCACATTTTACACAACACTGCAGGTTGGGGATGTTACACATGAAACAATGTTACAGGAGCATGCAATAAGACTTTGATAGGAGTAGGCTATGGGTTGTATAAGCCTTGCAGAGTTCCTTATTTTAGAGAATATCTGGTGCACTATGGGAAGTAATTAAAATGAATATGTAGTCTTGTACAGAGCTGCCCTGCTAGATTCCTTTAGCAAAATCAGTGTCTGTGACTACAGTAGTTTAGTCTGTGACTATAGTATCTGTGATTGAGGATGGGAGGCTGTAGTCTTTCAAAACAGTGCACATAACGCCCCCTTAGAATTAAAAGGTTCTATTTGACATTTTTGTCAAAATGGAGTTATTGACACATATTCGTATTATGTGACAACCTCCTAAGATGAGATGGGATGTTTCTTGAGTTTGTTTGCATTTTTGGACTTAATATCTCTTGTCTTGTCATGGCTTGTTTCTATGGAATTCTAAAACTTTGAACCTCAGAACCACTCAGAATGCTGATAGAACCTTATAACTTCAAGAGGTTTGTGGCAGTGGTTAACACGCCACATGTTGTTCCGGAGGTCTGCAAAGACTCTACTTCATGTCACAACATGTACTGCCACAGAAGCCAATCATCAACTAAGCCTATCAAAATGACAAAACAGGACGCACGATACATACAACAACACAAATGTGTGTGGTGGCATTGGCAATCCCAAATGTACCACTACCACATGTTGTACCGTGGGCTCTAGACTGGGCAAACCCTGATCTGCATTGGATTTTGCCCTGCAGCTCAGGCTGGACCCCAAGCACAAAATGATCTTGTCAAATATTTTAAAAGACCCAGTCCAAATATGAAGTGTCACATTAGACTGATGTCTGTTGAATGGAATACTTTATTTATTTAGTCATGAATCATCACTGTAATATGCACTGCCACATCTATATTTGAGTTGTGATAAGCTACATAAAATATTAATTCTAATTAAAATAATAAGGCAGTCAATGATTACATTCGTCAGCAATATGACCTAAAAACATCTGATGAGTGCTAATTTGAGTGCTGTGACGTTCCATTCTTAGGCACATATATGGAACGCAGACAGCTTTATCCTTGGCTATTTTAAAACGTGTTGATAATGATGCATCCTCTAAGAAGAGTAACTGCTGCTAAAGCAAGAGCGACCAATCAGAGAGGACTCCCACGCTTCTGCGGGCAGACCGACACAGCCATGAAATCAGAATTTGTCTACAGAGACAGAGAGGGCTGCACACGTGTGCTCACGCTATACGCAGCTTGCCAGTTTTCCTCTTTTTTTTGTTCCAGACAGAAACGTTCCTTCCAATCTCTTTGGTGGGGGCGTGAAATCCGAACGCCTTGCAGGAAGTCTAATAGGCCGTGTGGCTCAAGGAGGCCAGCTACATCCGAACTGACAGTGATTGTGCTCTCTTTTACACTGGAAGGAAGGGCAGCATTAAGATTCTGTCTCTGCAGTTGGCGTGTCAGATATACAGATACTTACTATGGCATGAGTGAGAGTGGAAGAGTGTCCACTCTGCACGGCCTTGTGCCTATAGGCAGACCACAGATATGGGTATGTCACTCTGCCACCAAGCTGAGTGAGAGTGAGAGGGAGTGCAAAATTAGTGTGTTGAAAAGAACACAACTTGTGTTGATTTTAACACATCTCTACAGTATGTCCAGATATAGGGCCAACACCATTGGTGTTGTTTCTAACACATTTGTTTTAAGAGTGTGAGAGCAAGAATTTGTATACTCATTTGTCCTCTTGGAACATGTTCATCTGAACATTTGCCCTACATTTTTCTGTCTTAGTACCTGTCAAATCTGAATTCATGAAATCACTGCTCTCTTGCTTTGAATAAATGGTATATTTACGTCATACAATTCAATGCAACATGTATAATGTGTTTACTAGCAATACATAGTCCAAGTATGGATGTCTTGAGATATCACCACTCAACCTGACTCATGGAATGCCCCTCTTCCAATTAGAAATGTATTTGACCGAACCAAAGTGTTGGATAGACTGTAATAACATTGTATTATAAGGTACCCAAATAAGTGTTGGATAGACTGTAATAACATTGCATTATAAGGTACCCAAATAAGTGTTGGATAGACTGTAATAACATTGCATTATAAGGTACCCAAATATTTCTGCATGTATAGTCACAATCCTAGACCACCTTCCTCTCCACATGTGTCATTCATAAGCGTGTGTGGGTGATTCCTCCTGAGAAATTGAGTCCAATGGGAAACCTGCCATACCGTGGCGGGAGGAGTAACTCATAGTCGTTACATCTGGAACATGGAGCGCCACTGTGGTAAGCCTTAATCCCCGGGAGGTCCATAATGACTTCAAATGACTGGAATCAATTTGAACCGAGTAAATAGACATGTCACAGGATATGCATGCATTGATGTTTATGTTACCCATGCAGTGCACAAAGTGAGTATTTTCCATACCATTCACGGCACATTTTGTGCATGTATTTAGAGACTGGCAGGTTGAATGTGGAGGTACTCTGTAATTTATAAGCCTGAGTGCTCTGACTAAAATGTAAAGTGATCATGGAAACCACGGCAACGTTGTTGTGTTACATAATGATGCAAAGAGGAACAGAGATGTCTAATAGTCTCTCACTCACGCATGCACGCACACGCACACATACACACACACACACACACACACACACACACACACACACAGATACTACATACACACAGTAAAATGTCAGAATCATTTTCTGCATCTTGTATAATGTTTACACTAACAACGGCAGTTAGGGTAGTTTGGTGGAGCTCTCACTAGCCCATCTCAGCACAGACATAATGCTGGACAGACAGACAAAAAAAAAAAAAACATAATCCAACAGTCCTGTACAATTTCTGTGTGAGGCTTCCACTGTGCATGTGTTTCATGTAGGAATTTAACACTCAACTTTTCATCCCCTTAGAATAGAAGATTCTGTCTGCATTTTTGCCAAAGCTCAGAGGTACTCAGGATGCAGATAGAGCCTTATAATTTAAACGGGATATTTTCTCAATAAATACATCTATTATCAATTCACTAATTAAATAATTAATCACAGACTCAATTCATTAAACTAGCAGACAATAACTGCACAAGAAAATCAGGACACAGTATCATTTCAGTGAGATTCTAGTCTAACCTGCATTGTCCAGATGCAGTACCCTCCAGAATTATGTCGTCTTAGAAATATCATCTTTTGCCGATTCATTGTTGGTAGGTTGTCACCGGGATGCTGAGCTAGAGTTCAGTACGGTGACAGCCGCAGGATAGAAGCTTCCTCTGCTCTCGATGGGTCAGTGGTAGAAGTTCAGCAGGTTCTGAAGAAACAGATGGACCTTCTTCAGAAAGAAGAGACACTGGTGGGTTTTCTTGATCAGAGAAGGGGTGTTGAGGGTTCAAGAGAGGTCCTCAGAGATCTGGACACCAATAAACTTCAGTGAGTCATTGTTGCTGATGAGACCAATCACCGTAGCGTCGTCTACAGACTTTACAATGGTGTTAGAGCCATGTACAGGTGTGCAGTTGTAGGTGAAGAGGGAGTAAAGAAGAGGGCTCAGCACACATCCCTGTGGTACGCCACTGTTCAGGGTGATGGTTGAGGAGGTCTGACTGACTTGTCTATCTAATCTAACAGACTGAGGTCTGTTTGTTTGGAAGTCCAGAATCATTAAGGTCATTAAGGCTTGTTGCAGTGGAGTGTTTTGGCACTAGCACGATGGAGGCTGCCTGAGCTGCCTGGGCTGGTGACATATTAAATACAGTATGGCAGTCCAAACCTCAGTCAGCTGCACAGCACAGGCCCTGAGTATGCGTCCGTGGATACCATCAGAACCAGCAGCCTTACATGCATTAGTTCTGCTCAGTGCCGCACACACATCGGTGGCGGAGGGTGTGAGGGAGCTGGCGATCTGAAGAGACCACAGCCTTGATGGCCATAGCTACATTTTTTTGTTGGCCCAGCCAAAGTATTTTTTTACCCACAGTGAAGAGTTATAATCAGCCCCATTGGACGGGAAACTGCCCGATCTGGCAACACTGCTGTCACCCCTCCCTGCTGATAGATCTGTTCAGTTTTAGAAACCATGGCAAGTACACATTCATGTTCTGTACACATTCATGTTCTACTTCTGTAGAACATCAGAAACTGTTAAACACAAAAACACTTTTTCCCACTTCTGTAAAAACCCATTAAGTCATTAAGCCACAATGCTCTTAGAAAGAATTCACACATAATCTTTTCAGCGGAGGTTATGTGGGAGATGCAATGGCATTGGCAACGCAAAACAGATTTCACCCTTTTTGTAACATGCACAATGTGCATCTGATTTATGAAAAAGACTCCCTTGGCCTCCACAAATCAATCAAAGGCCTTCATTATAGATTAGTAAATGACATGTCCTAGTTACCCAGAGCAGACTATAGTGTGGCAAACATTACACTGTATGAATTTAAATTGCATGTTCAGGTTAGGTAATGTTTTGTGCTTGTGCTATGTATGGCAGAATGATTGATGTTCAATCATGTTGATATAATCACTCCTTGTAAGACATGCATTAATTAAAAAAAGGTCAACATTACAGCTTCATTCATTGCACAGGGAATGAGAATGCTTAAAAAGATGAAAACAAGATGCCGAATGACATTATTTTAGAAAACAGGACCATGTTATCATGTGCCATGTTATCAAGTGCCATTGCCGATCTGAAAATAAATTGGGTAGCAGTGTTACTCATGATGAGGTTTAGCTCTATATTTGAAAGAGGTCATTATATATTGACGTGTTGGCCTGAACAAACCAAGTCATGGGACCACCACATAATGTTCCTCCTGTCAGCAATTTCAGATCTGTGGGAAGTAATATCATTATGACATTATGAATCCTGCTTTATTTTTTATTTTTATATATTTTTTTGCTGATAGTTGCTGATAGATACTGTAGTTTGCATTGTAGTGTTGTATCAGTCACAACACCTGAGATGTAACAGCCATAAACTAGCCTACTTTCAGCCTTCAGTGAAGAACCCACTTTTTAGACAGTCATCTTGTTCTTGTTGTATAGTGCTGTTTTCATTAAGAAATCTGGCAACAAATCCAAAGCAGTAAGCAGTGTCAAAAACTCCAAAAACTATACTCAAATCATCCTCCAGTAACTCCACAGCATCATTCTCTGGCTGCAGGATGTTTTTCTTATTGTTGATATCAACTTTCACCAACAAACCTTCACTAAATGAGGACCTTAGAGAGGGTGTGCTGTAAGCCACACTTTTGTTTTTGCTCTAGCAAACACGCCTCACACAACTCAACACTTCACCTGCAAAGACCACAGATAGACTTACACATAGCATTTCATGAAATTCATTTCATTACATTTTTATTCATCAGAAACGTTTGATTTAAAACTTTCGTTTTTATGCATCATCCCCCCCCCCCCCATTTTCAATAGACAGTCTCTTGGTTGTCACGTAACCAACATTCCAGATCCCTCTCCAACGGGTCTTGTTTAAATGCAGTAGCCTAATGTTAGAAAACAGAGATTGATAAAAAAAACTAAATGCAGATCTAAGTATTTGTTTATCTATAGACATCGATTTGTTTGATAAGTTTAATCAGAGTTGAAGTGAATTACGTGTGAGTGAGTTGTGTTGTGTTGCTGTCCGATGAGTGACGAGTGATTGAGACCGAGATTTAGCAGTGATCAATTTGTTGTTTAGAGTGGACACCTCCTGCTGCCCATGCCCTAGCTTTTATGTTTTTGGACGATATCTCAGCCTCCCCGTCTCCTATAACTTCTCGTCTGCGTTACACTGCGTTGTCAAAGTGCAAAAGAATCTAGGCTATATGGCTCTGGTCCAGGGACATTTAAACTCATGGAACTCTTGAGTCTCTCGGCCAATCAGAAACAAATAAATAGTTCCATAGAACCCAATTGTTGTATAATCTTCATTGTATGCACTTCTCATCAGTCTTACATCCAAGCCCTTGATGTTCAGCAGGAGATGTGGTTACACAAACTCTGCCGGATGAAAGCACTGCGCACCTACACACTCCTTGCATAAGACTAAACAGCTGTTCCAGACTATTAAGCATTGACTTTGTTGTGATATTTTGTCAGTATGTGAGGTGAAAATGTACCTTGAACCATCAAATCGTTTACAATACGATGCATACATTTACAGTACCTTGGCCATACAAGAGCTATGTTAAAAAGTATAGGTTGTTACACACAACATCAGTTTACTTGGTAATGGAATCAGTATATTCTACCCTTATATTAATGTTATTTGAATGTGAATCTGACAGAGAATGTATTTTCCTTCGCTTAGTATTCTGTTGAAAACATTGTTAGTGTGAACAGAAAAGTTACATGTCACACTGTGCCATATTAATGCTGCCTTCCATTTGTCTGCCTCAGTCGGTCGCCTTGTTGTTTTCCCGAGCCACTAATCACTAACTACTAGGGGCACCTGCAGGAATAAAAACTATGGTATGGCCCCCGAAGTTGTATCCCGACTTGATCAGCTTGTTCGAACCCAAAGCACCCGGAATTGAAATTCCAAGATGGCAGCCCCCATTAGAGTAAATTATGTTTATTAGCAGTCTGATTGGTGTCTCATTTAATCAGTCACTGAAACATTAATGTCCAACCTCTATTTGCCGCTATATTGCTATGACATTTGTGTAAAATACTGTGTATCGTTACAAACTGGCATTAATATGGTAACAACTGCTAACAACAGACAATTGCTAACAAACAGTACCACTGTTCTCATGACTTGTTGACTAACTGGAACCCAACCAGCTTGTGGAATGTGGCATTAGTTAACCTCATACAGTAAACTTGAACTTAAACTTTAACACGTTACCAAGTTACAATGTTAAATACACCAGATAAAACAATACATCAAATAATGAAAAAAACAAACCATAAAGAAACAAATAGATAAAGAGAGAGATAAAAGGAAATGGGGAGAGAGAGAGAGAGAGAGAGAGAGAGAGAGAGAGAGAGAGAGAGAGAGAGAGAGAGAGATCAGAATGACCCCTTGCCCAGAGCAGAGAATGAATGGAAGAGTGAGTAGAAGAGAGTGAGGTCAGAAATATCTCAACCTTTATCCATCATGCAGGTCAACCCCGACCCCGTGGGTGTGTCAATCGCCTGAAGTTCTCCAGTTCTTATTCTACAACAATTACAATGAAACCATGATCAGGCTGTTGCTCACATTACAATTATTTATTTACAGTAAGACCAAACATGAATGTATTACATTCATAACATACATTTTACAAGTATTTCAGAAGTTGTCAATTTGACTTTCACTGTAGGCTATATGGAGGAAGTGGTGACGGCTGCTTGATGGGGTGCTGGCCACAGCCAGCTAAAACAATAGCGAGCTATCAAAAGCTCACATAGATGTACATTTGCAACAAAAGGCATTCAGTTCTAATCTGCTTCAAAGGAATGTAAAAACTTGGCCTTACAGGTGAATAATTAGACATGTCTCTGCACCTGAATATGCATTTAATGGACATATCATAATATTAATATACATATGAATAAAGTTAATAATAGATTTAAGAATAATCTATGCAGGACAGCTATTGTCACAGGTTATGATGTGTCTTGTTGAATTTCATCACCTCAATGAATGCTACAGAACTGTGCTTGCACCCGTGCAAAGTGGTCATATTTTCATGACAATATTCATGTCTAAAGCCTTGCTTGACCATCCATCTACACCATACCATGGCCTCTCGACACCACAACAGAAAATTATATCTGAGTTTAGTTCTGTTTTTCCAACCAGAGACATGTTCCTCTGGCTGGCAGATATTAGCACTGGGACAGGATTTGACTTCCAGGAGAACTCAGATTGCTCAGGCAGTCTGTTAGGTCCCCAGTAGAGCTTTTGCTTCCAATATTACAGTCTGAAAATGAACAAGATGAACCGGCATGGGTCCACCAATCAATAAATTCCAATGGGGTCCACCAGGTTGCTGTTTGGCGTCTACCAATCAAATGAAAAGTTATGAGATGCTCAGCTTTGCTCAAGAACTTGATTCCCTTAAATCGCTCTCAGCTTACTGCTTCTCATTTCCATGAAACTATTTTCTATTGCGCATGACTCATCACATTTGACTACCGGCTAACACACCAGTAGATTTACATATGTGCATCATTACTGAATAGGCTGGCTCCACTTCACCCTATATAATGTTTATGATACAAGCTCAAATGAACTACTGTCAGCCAAAGGGCAGCAAACAAGGTAGAACAGTATATTCCCATCAACAGTATATCCCTCTGGAAAACTGTATGTATGTTTTACACACACATCATTCAGCACTATGTTCTCCAAGTCCCAAATCTGAGACACACTGAGACAAACTGGAGCATGTCAGTGGCACGTTTGGCAATGGTTAGCTCCTGGAGACCAGCAAAGTCCAGGCCAAAAAGATGAAAATGTTCAGTTCCCAATATACAATAAAAAACGGATAAATATAGTCTGGACTTTTATTAGCCTTTAATCCCAAACTCAATGTGCTTATATTTGGGACAGGCGTCTATATGGGCCAGTATAAATACTGTACTCACCTACTAAAACAATCTATCCAATCTAGTCTATCCAATAACATAAATTATGAATCATTCATTTGATCCATCTCCAACAGACAGTGTTATCTAGGCGAGCATGGTGAGTCCTCTATCAAATTACCTGTGGTCTGAAATCATGAAATCGAGGAATGGACACATATTCAGACTTTATGGCCTTTGAATATTTCACTAAATATGTAGGTTTTTGTGAAATGAACTGAACGATTGAATTGTGGAGAATCAGATATAACAGATCTAACGATAGCATTTCCACATTGCAGGAGTTTAAACATTTAGGAACTATGGCTACACTGTCTGTCTTTCTTCAGTCAAAATAAGTGTTTTGAGATGTGGCATCTACTCCAGCTTTTGCATGCAATCTAAGTGGCATATAGTTCAAGCAGGTGATCAGGGGTTCAAGATAGGGTGTCCAGACATCCCCAGTTTCAGGGGACAGTCCCTGTTTTTAGTTAACTATCCCCGGGAAAATATAGAAAAAACTATGTCCCCATTTTCTGAAGATAAAACTTGTATATATTTCAATCAGATTGATAGTCAAAATTTTTGGGATTATGTCCCTGGTTTTCGTCTCTTTACTAGCTTGCTTGAAGTCAGTAAACCAATTTCCTGGTCATTGACATGGCTGTCAACAAACATCTAAAGATGAGTGCTTTGGTTGTACCAAGATGTAATAAATACAATGCAAGCGAGTCTTAATGTCCGTAGGCGGATCTAACACTGCCGTGTGCCTCTCCTCTCGTCTGCCTGTCATTGTAAAAGCAATTTTAGCTTCTACATTTTCTCCTAAAAACGCCAGCCTATACGTGCAGTGGCGGCACAAACTTTGGAGGGAAGGATTTTCGGTGAGTTCACAGTTTGGTACAAGTGAAGCACTCCTCTTCAGGTCCTTGTTGATAGCAATGTCAACGAACAGGAAGCTGGTTTGCTGACTTCGAGTAAACTAGAGTACAGAGCCCGTGCAACCTAAAGAAAACAAAAAACCCTCCAGGAAAACCGAACCAGGAATTTTAAATTAGACATGCCTTTATTTGTCCAAACCTGTAGCCACACCAGGCCAGTAAATTGCCTGCATCTAATTGGAGCTGTTTTGGAGACCATCACAATCCAGAACACATTAGGCTTAGATCAACCTTTGACTTTTACAGTAATAACGATATTAGTTCCATTGCAATTTTACTGTGAAAAACCCTTTCAGTCCTATAGCTCAACTCCTCTGCGTATGTAAGGCGTGCACTAAGGTTGTGGGAGACGGGCTGATCTATGAGCCACCTCACATGCATTTTTAAAGAGTTATCCCTTTTCCCTCCTCACCTACATGTTGATAACAAAGATACTTTTGACTGTAATGTCAAAGTGCCAAGGATCCAGTCATTAAAGCTTAAATCTTTCATACACTTTTTTTTGCTCTCCCAACCACAAAGAGACTTCAAAGTGCTCTTGAAACCATGAAAAAATGGAGCGAAAGAGAGAACGAGAGAGAGAGAGAGAGAGTGTGTGTGTGTGTGTGTGTGTGTGTGTGTGTGTGTGTGTGTGTGTGTGTGTGTGTGTAGCCCACCTCTGTGAGGTAAAAAAGCATGTGCTGAACAGTTATTTTGATTTTTTGTCATAAACTTTGACATGAAAATGTAAAAAGCAAAAATGCAAAAAAAAAAAAACATTCTTTATATAAAACAATTCTTTACTGCCTACAGCACAGAGCACAACTTTTCAGTGCCATACACGAGTAGATGCCTTGGTGCGACCTGTGCAACCTATTGTCAAGAGAAGGAGAGCAGCATGGCAAAGCAGTAAAGCAGAGGCTTAAGCTAGTTCTCTGACAAAGCACGCAAACTAGAACTTCACAATCCACAGATCTTCAGTATGAGTATGTGTGGAGGAGAAACTGTGTGGGGGGAATGAGAGAGAGAATCTGAGAAATTATCCTACACAAACAGAAGCCTGGTGGTACCGAGCAGTTAATTTGCTAGATTTATATGAAATGTCTAAGCCTGCCAGGGGATATTTCTGATGATGACTACACCCCTTCCTTATCATTCAGGCTTGACCATGGCCTTTAACGAGCCATAAACACAGATGACCTTCGGGGAACACTGAATGTTCACATGAGGACTTTCTTCTCACTGAAATGAACTCTCTCTCTCTCTCTCTCTCTCTCTCTCTCTCTCTCTCTCTCTCTGTCTCTATCTCTCTTGTTCCCATAGGGAAGCATTCCCCTGACAAAAATGTTATAAAAATCTGTTGCATCCATGCGATTGACTATCTCTTGGGTATTATTGAGAGGGCATACAGCACGAAAATAATACGAGAAATAATCAGACTTCATTAATTTATTAATTTGAAGACATTTGGGAATATTTTAAATGCTGGTCCATGGCTGCCAGCTAATGATGGCAGGGCTGTTTGCATGGACAAATAATGAGAAGCTTTTTTTAATGTCACTTCAGTTGTCATCTTAAACTGGAAGGCTTATATTTAATTAAACAGCTTTTAACCTTTAAAGAAAATCTATAAGTGTATGTGTTGCCTCCCTCCCTCTCTCTCTCTTTCTGTCTCTCTCTTACAGACACACACGCACACACACACACACACACACACACACACACACACACACCCTCTCTCTCTCTCTCTCTCTCTGTTTGCTTTCCCAGTCCACAGAGAAACCTCTAGACAGAATTCAGAGTTCAGTTGTGGCTGGTGGGCAGAAGAGCGTTGAGGCCAGCATTATTTATCAGGAAACAGGCAAACTCCTTCCGAGTGGATTTGTATCAAGACTAGAGCTTGTGGAGGATATGAAAACATGCTTGTACATGTGTAGAAATGCACTCTAGAGCATTGTCAGTAATGTGTTTTTCTCTATTTACAAACAACTTTGATGAGGGATCTTTATCCCAAGTTTTTTTTTTCACTCAGTAATATGAAAGCATCTTGTAATGGTATGGAGGGTAGCAGTTATGGAAATAGCTGGTGTTCCTTGAAGGTGTTGGGAGTTTCTTTCAAATACCTGTACCAAGTTACTGTAAGACGAGTCCTGTGAATTGTAGTAACAGTCTTTCTGAATGTATTCTCTTTTGGCATTTGTAAATGAATAGGTGAGGAGACATCATCTTACTTCCCATTAGGACCTCAGCATGAAGACTGTCTTTGAAGACTATATGAAACATGAATTAGCTACATGGTACCTGACCAAAGGACGCTACACATTTCATGTAGCATTAAATGGAATTCATTCATGCGATACATATACATAAATCTAGCCTGAGTGTGAAATCTCACATGGTGTTCAACATTGCTCAATGCAATCTACTCCATCCCTGGCCAGATTTCCTCTTTTTTTTTTTTTTTTTATCAGTGCTGCAAAGCATGGCCATGGGCTCATATGAGCAGCCTTAACATGGAGAAGTCAGAGCCTCGGTCGTAAATTATTAACACTTTCCCGCATGGTAATAATGGAGAGGAGAATGAGGAGAGAGCATTATCAGTGTCGAGTCTCTGTGTCTCCAAATTTAAGAAAGAGAGAGGAAAAAAACCTTGCTTGTCAAATCAAATTAACCTCTTTCCCTTTTGTTTAAAGGAACCCAAGCCACTGTGCATTTCCACTGTAATCTCTTCACCCGCAGTGGATGGCAAACTTTGGTTTCCTCCGAATCACTCAGCATGCCGTTTCTGTCTTTGATTCCTCGAGGCTGGAGGGGAGTACGCTATCTTACATTCGTGATAAGCCGAAGGATACGAGTGTGTGTGTGTGTGTGTGTGTGTGTGTGTGTGTGTGTGTGTGTGTGTGTGTATGTGTGTGTGTGTGTGTGTATGTGCGTGCGTGCGTGAGTGTGTGAATGTGTGTGTGTGTGTAGGTGTGTGTGCGTGTGTGTGTCTGTATGTGTGTGTGTGTGTGTGTCTGTATGTGTGTGTGTGTGTGTGTTATGATGGGAGAGCGCAGATGGAGGGGCAGAGAAAGAGGAACCAGCTCCTAACTGCTTTCCCAGATGATAAGAGTTTATGAAGTAGCTGTCACTCTCCAGTCGCTCTAACCCCCCCTAACCAGGCTTTCGGGCTGGAGCTCGGGCTGCCACTGAGATAATTGGCTTTCTAACTGTGGTCACAAATTGAGGGCCGGTGAAAGGGAGCCAAATTTGGTGACTCTTGTGAGAAGCTTAGGGCACGGCTAGTTTTCACTCCTGCAGATCGCCACTGCAGTCATTTGTCATTAGATACCAACCCAAGTGTGTCCTACCCTGAGCCTTTTTAATCATCTCAGGGGACGTGGACTCATATCATTTGTGTCATTCTGCTTCATGCTCGTGACCCAAGTATATAAGTGTATGTTTTTCGGACAATGACAATGTCCACAGTGCAGACATTTTTTTTAGATAAATTATAGGAATCTAATATTGCATTATAGTTTGTTTTTGTAACAGATGATAGATTTTCTTCTTCAAATGTTGAGTTAGAACATCCCTCACCTGCATTAATGCTTTATGGAAGAGGACATTGCACTAAATAGATTTGATGGCAGTCATCTCATGTCTGAAATCTTCAGTCACATCCTATTTGAATCAAGGTGATAAGTAAAAGAAAATGCTACTTTTTCCCACATATATTTTCATGTTGTGGCAATTATGTTTTCCATGTGCTCTGATTATATGCCAGAGTAGTCGTTTGAGTGTTTGTCTTGCTAAAGGTATCAATTTTCAGTGGATATTTGAAGGCACTCTCCCTTGTAATAGGTCCTATAAGTGCAACTTTATTTGTTGCGTTTTTTAATTTGACCTTTATTTTACCGGGAAGGTCCATTTGAAACACAATGTCTGTTCTGCCAGAAAGTCCTGGTCAAGACGGCAGCATTGATTTAAATAACCACCAATAACACAGAAGACACAGAGACAACAGAGGCTAAGGGGAACTAAACAAATAAGTTAGAATAAGATAGAGCACTACAGTATAGACACTGTTAAGTCAGTGTAAGCTGATTTTAAAGTACTTGTAAAAACATTCAAGGAAGGAATACTTTATAGCACTTCTGCCTTATTTTTCTTTTTGTTAATACATATTTTTGGCATATAACAGGACAGTAGAGAGTGACAGGAAGTGAAAGGGAGAGAGATCAGGGGTGGGATCTGGAAAGGACCACTGGGCGGAAATTGAACCCGGGTTGTCGACGTAAGGTGTAAGTGTCCCAGCCAGTAGCACCACAGCTGGGGCCTTCTGTCTTATTTTAAATGCAGGGGAATGTATCTGTGTTCCCAGGGCCCAGGGTCCTTCTGTATGTGCAGGGTCCTTCTGTACAGTATGTTCCCAGAGTCCTATATTACCACTGTCCTATATTCCCAGGGTCCTACTGTATATTTGCAGGACCCTATATTCCCACTGTCCTATCCCAAGGGCCTATATTCGCAGGTCCCTATACTCCTTGGGGTCCTATGTTCTCAGGGTCCTATTGGATTCTGGTTTTGGTCATTCCAATTTTCTGTAATTCCAAGAATGGATTTGAATGTGAAGATAGCCAGTTCTGCAGAGCACATTCAATTCTGCTCACATACTCACCCTGTCAAGGTTTGTGCGTGTTCTAGAGTTTTGGCTGTATCGTTTTGTCTAGCCTATCAATCATTTTCACTCCACATGCAACATTAAAGTGTTAAAGACAGCAGAACGTGTGCTTGTTTAATTTTCAAGGATGTTTTGTGTGTGTTGAGAGCAAACACGCAAATGTTATCCTCATTCCACTTTACTCAGCGCTGCCATTCTTGTTTCCCCCTCTGTTTACGCTCCCTTGTTGCTCCACCACTCTGGCTGTACATTGATGTCGATCTAAAGCACAGCAGGGCCGCCGCCTGCTGTCTGCCATTCTGTGCACAGTCAGTTGCATCACGTAACCCAAACACAGCACTTTGGAAATGAGCATTAATGTTGACTCGGTGGCCCTATAGCAAACCCAAAACGGTGCTCACTGACTGTGAATGAATGCAAACAAGGAGCAACAGAGGGAGGTGGCCAAGATGAAAGGAATCCTGACAACAGCCTTGAAATCAACAAGTCCCGGCAACAGACTTGAACTTGGCCAGACTTACAGCACAATACAGGGTCTTTCAAGCATGGCGCCTTTTCTTGGAGCCTGAACAAGAACTCAGCAGTAAGACTGACAGATCTATTCTTCTAACTCTGCCTCCTCCTCAATGTTCTCAAAGGAACCTCCCTCGTGAGATGTTCTCATGAACACACGGTGGTACTTTCCAGAACCTTTGCCATCCAGGCAATTAGCATTCTGCCTCCAATTAAACAGCGCTTCTCTCATTTCTCCCCCCTAGTGTTTCAAAGACGTGGAATGGTTGATGACAGGGCTTTACTGATAGCCCCCATTGATCTACTGACACCTGGGAGCTCTGTTGCTCTCACAGCCTCACGAGAGAAACCCACAGCCTCCCCATCTAAAAGGTATGCAAATTCACTGTCATTGCCAATAACCGAACAATGATCACAATTAGAGATAGAAATGGTGTAATTTAGCCACACAAATAATTAACTCCAGCTGTTGACACACAAATACTATTACCCTTTTGTGTTGTTGTAATCAAGCAGTAGTCATGTGTAGTGTGCGTCTGACTTGATATTGTAATGCTAATTGCATAATTGGGAGTTTGACTGGTTTTGATATCGTCTCAATTCAGACATCACAGGCATGAAGGACAAAGACAGAGAAGAAACTAGAGACCTAGCCAAACCCAGTGGAAACAAACAACAACACGTGTTGCACATGAAAGCACAAATTAAATGTGATGCAATTATCTGCATAATTACATGGTAATAGACAACCTCAACAGAATTTAGCTCATTCTTTTATTGTTTTATTTGAGTTGAACGAAGTGGCTCTTTTGGGTCCAGCAGGTTTATGCCAACAACACAAAAGCTGTATTTTTTTGATTTTGCTGAAGGTAAAAGCTTGGTACCTCCGCCCACGCACAGAATGGATTTTGCAATATCAGTTATCACCATAGCAATAAGGCATCTGAGTGACAAAGGGACAAAACATGGCTTTAAATGGGGTAGATAAATGAAACCAGTACGTCTAACGCAAGGTCATTTGAAGATATTGTATTATGTTTCTACTGGCCAGTGACCCTGTATGCTTCTACAGAACACATTTTCAGACCATTTTCCCTTCAGTCGTCGTGTGTCCATCACAATGGGAGTTCAGTCTTTGACATTTCAGTGCCGTCATTATCCTCCAGAGTTTCGTCAACATAACTTTTCTTTTGTTTGGTTAGTGTGCGGCATATGCGTTTATTCATTTGAAAGAAATGTTTTTTATTTGTATATATGCGCACATACAGTAATAACTGTGTAGTGATGATGATGTGACCTTCCTGCAGCAGGGATAAGTTCTATGACATTGTCTCCTGTATTCATGATGAAAGTTTGTGTTTTGTGTGTACAGTAATGTTATCACGACTGCAGCTGAGTGAAATCATATCATACATAATTATTTTAAAAACCTTTGCAAATGTTTAGCATATTATGGATGTTATATTATGGGATCATAGCTCAGCGTTTTTAGGGACCGATGATGTACTTTATAGAGCTGGGGAACATAGGACCCTGGGAAAATAGCCCCGGGTAATATACAGTAGGACCCTGGGAAAATAGGCCCCTAGGAGTATTGGCCCCTGGGAAAATAGGACCCTGGGAATATAGGACCCTTGGAATATAGGACCCTGGGAAATTAAGCCCAGGGAATATAAGACCCTCGGCAAATAGGACCCTTGGAATGTAGGACCTTGGGAGTATAGGACCCTAGGAATGTAGGCCCCTAGGAATATAGGCCCCGAGGAGTGTAGGCCCCTGGGAACAATGGCACACTCCCCCTCCATGGTTAACTGATTATTTAGAAATGCTATTGGACCATGAGCCTTTACTGGTTACCTTCCAAAAATACACATCACATCTGTGCTCTTTCATCCAAAGCAGCTTGCAAGTGAATCTGTCACTAAGACACTGGGAAAATGAATGAGGGAAATTACGATAAGTGCTGTAATTTTCACCAGGCGCAACTTTTTAAGACAGCTGCAGAGGTGTGAGCTGCTCTGCAGCTGTGCATGAAGAATACAAGGGATTACACTTCAAGCATTTTTCTTAAAGGTCAGAGACATTAATAGATTCCCACATGTTCATGTGATCACAGACAAGCTGGCTTCTCACCAGACTCATTCTGCAAATCGAAAAAAAAGGGGAAAAAAATGCTCTCAGCTGAGCAGGTCAAATGGGCCACCTTAAAAACCCATTAAAAACCATTTAGATTGACAGGCTGTTCAGAGATACCATAGCACTGTGCAACACCAACACGAGGCACTGTTCAGATGCTTGTGGAGTATAGATCTTAATGAGACAGCTCACATATGCTGATGTGAATCATATGGTTATCATATGGATGATTGGGAGTTAGATATTTTGTGGGGAAGAAAATCTCCAGATGGAAGCATCTCTGCAATTCCTGCTGTGCTTTTTACTGTGAGGGTTTCCCAATTATTCATTCAGCAGATGTGTTTTTTTTTTTCAAATCATTAATCAATCCCGGAAATGAGTTGACTAAGAAGCTACCTGCCATTAAAATGCACCTTGGGTGCATTGACACCTACAGTACTTCCTGTGGTCAACCACTATTCAATTCCAATCTCACCACCCTACACTGTAAATTTTGATAAGTTGACTTTACTTAAAAAATGTACGCAAACTCATTGCCTTGAAAAAAGTAAGTTCAATGAACTTACATTTTTTAAGTGAACACTGCTTGTTTATTCTGAGTAAGTAACACTTAATAACTTACACTTTTTAAGTGAATACAACTTATTTATTTTAATTAAACTGTACTTAATTAGCTCATGGTTCTTAGTACTCATATACCTAGAACCCATAGTTCTCATGGAAGCTTGTTTTTTCTGAGTAAATAATACTTAATTAGCTCACATTTTTAAGTGTGTACTACTGACTTGTTCTCTGGTTCAGTTTACAATGTCTATACAAGCAATGTACTGTATGTAAAAACATCTAACAAAAAAAATGAAATGAGAAGGTTGGTTTAGGTTAATCATATTTTTTTTTTTTTTTAATTATCCAGCATTCACATAGCAAACTACCCTGCCATTCAACATATTTAAAGTAAAATAAGAGTGCTTGGACTCCGCAGTAAAATAATAATAGTAATAATTATTAGTAATATCAAGCAGAAAATGAATATTATATTATATCAAGCAGAAATAAGGTGCCACCATAACACCTGACAGCAGCTTGGACCCTGGAAATGATGTTAGCCGTCAATCTCCCCAAGAACAGTGAGCACATCAACACATGAGATGGTCCCATCCGTCACAGCGTCCTGTGAAGACACATATGCAAAAGAAAGTCTTGTTATCATGTGTTGCTACAAAGCTGTGACCACAAAATGAGTCCACCTGAACACAATCTACTTTCCAAGTGTCAACACTTACCAACTGTCCTCCTACCAACTCCTCCAAACCCAGCACGAATGACAGATTAACCAAATGTGACAGTTCAACGAAACCTTATGATACTGGGTTGGAGGAGCTGGTAGAGGACAAGTTGGTAAGTGTTTTCTGTCATAAACTCCGGGTTCGCTAACTACGTTGTTGGTGCTTCCTTTTAAGTGTAGGGACCCTGAGCAAGCTACTGATGAGGTTTGGTGCTGTTTTTAATATTATTGGTTAAAATGCTTTTTTGGAAGTGTTTGCTCACCGCCAGAATAACACTTTAAACTATTTTGGAAAATGTCCAATGGGCCCCCTCCTCACCCAAAGACATTGACAATATAAACATGCGGAATAAGTGGCAATTTCCAATGTGTATTGCATAACATACATACTGTACATACATAAATAACCATAACTAGATATGATAACTTGCTTTATTTCTTCTTATTATTATTTCCAAGTATACTTACAAATGCTGTGCTGTAGAATTCGCTGGACTTGATCCATGTAAAACAGGAATTCCCTTCAGGACAAGAGTGCGTTGGGCTATCACAGTCGATGTCTAATGATAGAGACAATAAAGATTAAGACATTCACAAGACACAAACTGCTACTTTAGCAAATAGCCTTATCAGCACGAAAAGTGCAGTACTTACAAGTTCATTCAGGGATTTGGTCTGCTTGACAACATCTCTATAAGAGAAAAGATCATGTTAGCACCAAGCTCAATGAAATGAACTCATTTATATAAATAGTAAATAGCAAACTAATGTTTTTGCTCAGACAAAATAGGCCTACTTTGTATTGATATGAAATAACATAAATCAAATCAAAGAATTTGAAAGCAATTCCTGTAGCTGCTACCATGAGGAAAAGAACTAGCTAGTGCTAACAAAGCTCCGCTTTAACCCTCTCTGGTGCTAATGACCAAGCTGCAATAATTCCAGTTGAAAAATGCTAGCTAATGTGGAGGTCGAACATACTAATCATGCTTCATACCATTTAGCTGTTACACATGCAAACGTGAAACTGGAGTTATTGGCTTTGGAGTTTTTAGAAATAATCGTTTTCAGTGATGAAAACACATGAGCCACGTCCGAAAAGAGTCTTTGGTAGATCTACAGTTTAGCAGGTACACTGTGTCTCAAACCGCGCACTTCTGCACTTAAAATACTTAATTTGAGTGCGTGAGGGCGTTCACACTGAAATTTCGAACGATACGAAGGGCACTGCAAGTCCCCGGATGGTGCACTCATAACGGTCAAAAAGTTGAGTGTGGAACGCTGGACACTTCTCGCCCTCAACGGACGCCATGTTGGCTAACTAACGGAAGGGGAGGGAGTATTTTCAAACTCGTAGAAATCGCGGTAGAGAAATCTGAAGCAGCAGCGGTGGAAAACACACTTTACAGAGGTACAAGCAAGTTACAACATAAACTGTTCATGTTTTGACACAGTACAACCATGTCACGGTGGAATTGAGGACACCAATAAAAACATATTTAAACGTTACGATCGTCATTTCCGTGAAGTGCACGGAGGTTAGCGTTTGATATGAGACGACACTATTCTGTTAAAATGTGCACACTATGCCAGTAAGCACACAGGGCACATAGGGTGCTGCACGAAAGTGTACTCACGGAAGTAGTCGGTTTGAGACAGACTACTAGTGTTTCTAACAGATAACGTTAGCAACAAACGTTGGGCTAGCGATAGCTAGACGCTAAGCTATGATACTTACTGTAACATCACGGCAGGCACAAGTCACATAGACATTGACATATGCTGAACAAAACTTAACTAGCGTTGAATGAATAATACATAAAGAAAGCAAATCGATTTCAAACGTTTACTCACCAAATGAGCCTGAAAAGTACTCCAGCGATGTCCATGCTTGTTTAGTCGTGTCGTGTCGGTTGGTTTCTACTAGAGGCTTCTGCGCATGCCCAAGTGTTGGACTAGTATTTTGTGAGTGACCTGAACTTAAAATGATTAAGTTGGTTTGACTTTTCGCTCCCAAAGTACTACTAACTCAAATAAAGTGAGTATTCTCGACAGATTGGTCAAAACTAAGTCAACCCTACTTAATATTTCTTATTAATTTGAATGTTAGAATTTACAGTGTAAACACATTTCACTGTTATATCAGGTGTACTGTATACTCTCTCCAGCCAAATAGTGGGGATTTCATTAAATATGTGATGACAATTTGCATTAAAGGACAATTTTGAATCCCCCCCCAGGGCCATGTTGTTAGATGTCTTTGAGTTCCATTGTTAGAATAGGGACACAATCTGCAAGAAACAGCTACAATACATATGGGAGAAGACGTTAACATCAAAGCACATCATCGCTTTTTATGGTACTGAAGAGGCTAAAATACAGTATATCATTATGAGAGCTGAGCAATATGGACAGAACCCCTACAGGGATGTATCATTTTTTTTCCAGGCAGTCACATATCTCTGTATACTTCAGTTGCTTCCGGTTAAGTCGATTGTCAAACTCCTGCCTTTCCCCATTCACACAGAGCTAGACTTGTGCCCAGCCCCATCTGCTCAATTCATAAGGATTGTTTCCATTTTGTTACAAACTCATTACAATTGTTGTAATCAGTTAAATGCTCGATCAGATACACATATTCTTCTGCCCCCTTATGGATGTCACTGTTTTGACCAAGTTGATCCATTGAGAACAAACAATCAATCAAGCAAACAAACCGAAAACATTTGTTTGATTGGGGGAACACTCTAAAATATATCTAAATACAGAGCATCATTCCATGTTGTGCTCATGGGCACAAAACCATTCCAGAAATGGCACCTCTTCCCTCTCCTAGGTGCAGCACTGTCGAGCAGTGGCAGACTCTGGTGTTGGTGATGGGCTGGGACTGTCTCCGAGTTCAAACGCAGCCTTTCGCAGCCTCTGCACTCTGCCTGACTCTCTAGGAGGCTCTGTCTTGTTTTAGAAACAGCGGCGAGGCAGCTAGGAAGGACGGATGCGGACAGAGCCTGGAGGCCCCAAAACAAAGCTGCTTTATTACTGCGATCGCCAGGGAGTCAGCACAGATGGAGCGATTCCTTTAGCCCCACTCAAACGCATCACCTCCATGAGACCTTGATTTGGGGTCCACATATCAGAGAGAGAGAGTCTTTCATCTCAGCAGTTCGGAGCAGCAAATTGTGATTTAGTTTATGTTCCTGGATGCACTAGTGGTTTTTATGGACTCTCTTGTTCAAAGGTTTTGGGATACCAATAAAAAATGAGGGATACCTTAGCAGGCAAGGTTTGAAAGACATAATTATAATTTCAAGTAGTCACGTCTAATCTTGCCAATGACTAAGCATGGTGCAATATTTCCTATTCAAATCACTAATTTTCATGTTTGTTTTTATGGAAAACAAGTGACACCAAATGTTTCAAAATAGAAGTGTACCTCACATATTACCGCTGCTATTTGAGTGAATGACTGTAGCTGTCCTTCTTGAAACCCTAGTTTTATATCGCCATTACAGTCCTTTCACAACTATCTGTGAAAGATGTAATCAGGTACTCAGAGAGCAGCACTGAGTGAGTTGAGGCAAATCTTCCGTGAACAATCTGGGCAGAAATATAATCATTTCAGAGTCCATTTTAGATATACTGTATAGGTGAGCAAATTCAAATGGACCTCAACTCTGGAAAAAAGAGAGAGTGAAAATGGCTATGAGTCAATGAATATGATGGGGAAAAAACCTTCTGTTTTGTAGAGTATTCACATTCACAACGCGGTCCTCAGCCAGCGAGCAAATGTGATCAGTCACACATAGACTAATATGCAGGTGAGGCACTCATGCACACCGGCACAAACAAATAACACACACATGCACACACGTACACACACGCACACACACGCACACACACGCACACACGCACACACACGCACACACACGCACACACACGCGCACACACACACACACACACACACACACACACACACTCACACACAGCAGAGGGAACTGTTGTAATGTTCTACATAAATTTGTGCAGCTTTTAATCTCCAAGCCTGTACCAGCTCACACCTGTATCCCTATGCACTAGTACCAGTAACTGAAAGAGTGACTAGTTTAACACTGTATTAACACAACGCTGTTTCACAATGGAACTTTTCAACAAGTTAGGACGAGATTGCAGACTGATCGCATAATGCATTTATGGCCTGCTTGGCGCTCCTCCAAATACATTCGCACATTAAGACTAACTCTGTGGCTGCGCCATTTGTTCTTCTTTCCACATATAAAAATGCCACAAACAACTTGAACAGACAAATATAAACTCAGACATATGTGACAGCAGAAACAGCAACAATACCATAGGAATGCTAATTCTGCTGCTTACTGCTCACTGAAATACCGCCGTAATGAAATAACACACCTTCCCCAGAGTCGTAAATAGACGACAAAAGCCTTGGATTTCACAAGCCTAGTTTCTCTGGGGTTCTCCTATGGGTAAAGGAGATTTGCCACGGAGAATGCTGCGGCGAGGCTGTTATTTCTCAGATGTAGACATCATCACAGGAGATACGGGTCTCCGCAGTACTGCCTGGGTCGCGTCTTAACGAGCTGTGTGACATGATCTGTTGTGCTCACGTTCCCATGCAGATAGGGCCAGGTAGGGTAGGGTAGGCTTCCCATCCAGTGGGGGATACACACAGCAAATGGAAAAATAGACACAAAGTGAGTGAGGGATGTTTCTCTTTGAATGTTACACATATTTGGTGGGAAAGACAGCAAGATGTCGGCTAATGAAGATCGCATACCGTTGCGCAAATAGGGCTGGGAAGTAATCGAATAACCAATACATAAATTAAAATTATGAGCTCTTAACATTTTTGCACACAGCAGATTTTAATTATGCTGTTAAAGGCAATTAACGGTGACGTGTGTCGATGGCCTCCACTTTTCACTCCAAAACATTTCAAAGTCGTTTCCAAGTCAACCTGCTTTGGTTTGTTTACCTTGAAAAAAAAAAAGTGGGAGGAAGCATTTGTTCCATCCGTGAGTAATTACAGAGTACTTAACATTCCTTGTGGCCCATCTGTGGACATCATGGCTTTCAACACCTGTTAGCCCCCTCCCTTTCCATCAGTAAATAATGCATTGTTATTAACAAACTGCTTGTATTGAAACGAGCTCCCAAATTGTCAATCCGGCTGTATCAATTGGCTGCACTGATGTGTTTTCAGTGAGATACGTTCAGACTCCAATGTCTTGATTATTTTATATAGTGTCATAGGGATTTATATTCATTTATATTCATTTTCACTTTCATATTGAATTTCCGTATTCAGAAGCAAGTGAACGAGAGTGAATGAAACATCACTCAACATTTTTGTCTTCACAATTGCTTGGATAATGTATATATATCACTATGTAGATCATATTAAATTAATCATGAATTTGAGGTCCTTTAAGGAACACGCCACTGTTGAAAAATTGGGTTATTCACTGTCTCCTCTAGAATTACACAAGTGAGCTAAAGCCTTGTCTCCGTGCATGCATTGTCTTAGTCCAGCCCAGCTTAGTATAGATGGAATTTCTCGTCACCGTTTAGCATGTCATGCAAAATCCTGCATTACTTCTTGTGGCCTATTCACAACAAGTACAAATGCCAATGCAGATTAAGACGAGGCAATTTCCTAGGCATTGACTTGGGACTACTGTACAGTATATTGGGGAAAAGCACAGGTGAAGCACTGCTACAGTACTTAGGCGACGAGAACGTCCATGCTAGGGCGAGTGAGACAAAGTACTCATGTGTTGCAAGATATCTCTACACCCAAATAGCAGTGCTTTGCTTGCAGTAGTGCATCCGGACCAAGACAATGCACGCTAGGAGACAAACATGCTTTTGGGTTGAATGACCCAAATTCATAAAATGGTGGCGTGCTCCTTTAAAGAGAAGGACTAGGCTGCAGAAGTTGTAGTACATCTCAACGACAAATCCACTGGCAGGGTATATGGGACCGTCCGAGCTGTCCACTAAACACAGACCCGGGCTGCATAAAACCAAACAGCGTTTAAACAACCGAAGTAAAACTCCTGGCAAACCAGCGAGTGCAGTTGGAATTAGCAATCGTAAACCCAACCCAATCCAATCTAACAGGACATCTTATGTCCAACAACCATGTGGACTATAGAAAACGCAGAATACAACATACTAATTTGTTTCAAATAAATGGTTTATTCTTATTGCCTTTATGTGACAGGACAATGACAGTTGAGATTGGAAAATGCCCAGGTGATTAGACCGGCTGGATTTCTGCCACATGCACCAAAGCTCAACCCTCCAGAATTCAAATTGTAGTGACAAGGGGATCTATTTTCGTTTCAAGACATTTCAAGTGCATCCTTCTGATCTGACATTATCTCGAGTTTTTCGGCTTGTGCTATATCACGGTTGAAATCCATCTGCAAATCCAGAAAAAGCCCATTCTGCTTGTCAGATGTGGCTGCCGCTGCTGCCTAGGAGAGGGTTCAGTTTGGGACGGCTATTCTGACACGGTGAGCATATCATATCTACCTTAGGATCAAGGATGCAGTGACAGATTCATTGCTTTTCTTCACAGTTCTCAAACCTAAGGGGCGTGAGGTGACAAACACACACTTACTCTGCCCCCCCCCCTCTCTCTCTCACACACACACAAACACACACACACACACACACACATGCACACACACAAACACACATACACTTATATACCAACTGCTATTCTCTTGTCACATCATCACATACAGAGGAAGAAAGTGATATTTCAGATTACCTGGGATGTAGGCGTTGCAATATTTCCTGATTTCTGTTTAAAGATAAAAAAAAAAAAAAGATTGTCCGAGGAGCATTCCACTCCCAGTGGGACCTCAGGGGGGGTTTAACCCTTAACTGAAGCACTCTAAGCCCCTGCTATCCCCACATATGCATCATGTGCCCCACACTTGGGAATATGCCTACTGATCATTTTAGCTCTCCGCAAGTTTATCCATCTCCCTGGACTCCTGACAAAGGCTGGATGTTTTCAAGAGTGTGTGATCAATACAGAACTCCTGTCTGTGGCGGGCCCCCTCGCATCGCTCAGCTATAGGAATGTGCTGGTCAGTCACCCGGGGACCATCTGCAAATAAATCTTATAGATGTGGGCACTCAACACTTGCTCACCTCACTGATTGGTGTGTGTATGTGTGTGTGTGCATGTGTGTATGTGTGTGAGGGTGTGTGTGTGTCTGTGTGTGTGTGTTTGTGTGTGTGTGTGTGTGTGTGTCCTTGTGTTTGTGTGTGTGCATGTGTTTGTGTGTGCGTGCATGCTTGCGTGTGTATGTGTGTGTGTGTGTGTGTGTCTGTGTGTGTGTGTATGTGTGCATGCGTGCGTGTGCGTGTGCGTATGCATGTGTATGTGTATGTGTGTGTGTGTGTGTCCTTGTGTTTGTGTGTGTACATGCATTTGTGCGTGCGTGCGTGTGTGTGTGTGTCCTTGTGTTTGTGTGTGTGTGTGTGTGTGTGTAGGGGCTTGCTTGCTTATACAACCACCCTCTGATATGAAGCCCTGTTCTCAGTGAGGCGAATCGCAGCACGGGGGCCCGCTAGATGGAGAGCAGCCCCTAAAACAATAACACGGATTAATGGGTCATACAGGACCACCTGAATCAATAGACTTCAAAGCTGGATCTCTCCAGTGAGCATACTGTAATTCAAACATATAGACCTTGCATGAGGGTTTGAGGCTCGGTGATGAATGGCCAGTATTGTTGTGTTTGTCATGTGTTCAGCGCAATACCCAGGACCGTCCATGACATATTTATACCATGTCACCGTTTCAGAAGGCTTTGATTATTACCACTACAATGGTTGTGTCTTGGTTGAAAGCCGGATTTTTTTTTTATTTATTTCTTTACCAGCCACTATATTTGAATCTTATTTTCAACCTGACAAGATGCATCATCACAAATCCACTCCCCCAGAAAATCAGGGTGGATGAATACCTCTTTTATCTCGCTGAATGCTTACTCGATGCAAGTCACAGTGATGCATTTCGTGGCTACATCGAAGGACTTAAAAAAGAAGACCTGAAATAACCCATCTGCAGGCATCTCTCTCTCTCTCTCTCTCTCTCACACACACACACACACACACTCACTCACTCTCTTCCTCTTTCTCTCTTCCTGTTCTCTCTCTCATACTATTTCTCTCTCTAACAGTTTCTCTCCCTCCCCACTTTCCTCAATCTGTCCTGGCCAAAAGACAGCCAGTCTCTGCAAGTGGATCGCTCACAGATTGATGGAGGGATGGGTAAAAAGACAATGCGGTGACATGACAGTGTGATCGATAAATACATTACGAGCCGTGTCGTCGCGAATTGAAGCGGTCGCCCCCCCCTTATCGCACTGAAAGCAATTAGATTGCTGCGGGATCACCACGTACCTGCGTGTGTCTAACAGGTGTGTGTGTGTGTGTGTGTGTGTGCTTGTGTCTGTGTTTGTGCTCTTATGCGAGCATCCCAATTCAGCCGACTGACAGGTGTAAAAAGCCTACACAGGGAAAAGCCACTTGAAAATCTCAGGGCGCCATTCTGCCTGAGCGAGAAGTGAAAGGTCAACAGGGATCGTTACAGAGCTTGGAGATTGCTCCAGACATCAGGGGGGAAGTCTGTGGAATGATCCATTTCCTGTGAAATCTTTAAAACCTCCATCTTTGCAGATGGACAAGCCACAAATGGAGATATGTCTTTTGTTTTCCCTGTTGCCTTGTACTACTGTAGGACTTGACTAATTAAAAAGTAATAGCTGGTCATCTTGTCAGCTGGCTACCTCACTACTACAATCATCATTACCTCAGGGCAAGTGCCTCCTGGTGGATCAGAGATGTCAGAATCTAGTGAAAATCATGAATCTGATCTGACAGAATACGTATCATGGGAACAACGGATTCAACAGCAACCTCAGATCAGTTGTAACGCAGCAAGCTAAATTGGATTGTGCTTTGAAGTGCTTGCAGCTTGACTTATGTTTCGAAGGGCTAATATTCCTCATACCAAAGAGCCCATAGGTGATTTTGGTTGATACAAAGAGGAAAGTGAGTTCACTTTCAATCTATAACCACACAGATGAAACTGTGTGAAGACAGATGCTGCATTTGGACCTGGTTTATCAGGGGTCGCATGGTGAAAGTCATGGAAAATTGAGCAGAACATTTGCCATTCCTGAAGGAATTGATGTTACACGCTCCTGTTTGTGCTTAGTTCAGTTTGACATATCAACTGCTTCTGTTCAGCCTCACTCCCACAGCTCCCTGTACATGACGTGAATTGATTCAAACGGGATTTGAATCAGTGTTCATAAGCAACATCTCTACTAAGACCTGGCAGGAAACCAGAGGAATGTTACTGGAACAAAATAAATGTCTTTTCTAGTGATAGCAAATTTCCCACAAAAAAAGGAAAATAATTTGAATGGATTTTTTTTCGCTTACCATGAAATCGCCATAAATTCAGTCAATTAAATGCTTTGAACAAATCCGAGTGTGTGACAGCTTCAACTTCTCTGTTCATACAATCAGTAGGTGTCTGAATGTACAGTGCTATTCATATCATGGTTATGGGCCTCTCATAAATCCAATCAGACGGGAATTACTCTTTAAACATGTCTGGGGTCTGCTGATGAAGGGTTAGCACATGCAGAGAATAACTGGAGACGCTGGCTGTGTCTCAAACCGCCTCCTTGCACTCTTCACATACTTCATGCAGTGCAGATACTAGCAAGTGGGCACAGCACAAGTAAGCCCTTAGTGCACACTAGCAGTGTAGCCTACTGATGGAATCATGCGGTTTGAGACACAGCCTCTCTCACGTGAACCCACTAGTGTGGAAATTGGCTTGATTACAGCAGAACTGGGATTTGGACATCAATCCCCTATTGCACAGAGCTCTTAAACATGCAACACTGCTTCAAGTGGCTTGGCCGTCACTGAACCATGAATTGAGACAAAGGGGAACCGCTTGTGTTCGTGCAGACTTAACTCGAGGGGAAAAAACTCTGTTAAACCAATTAAAATGGGAGATCCAGCATTTCCTTTTCCACTGGTTAACTTTCCCTGATAAGTGCCAGGGTATACTGTGTTCTTTGCAGTGGGTATCGTTTCATGAAAAAAACTTAAACTTATATCTGAAATATATTCACATAATAAACAGCAGAACACAGAAATGAAATAAGGTAGTGAAGAGCCTGTAAATGTAGGTTAAGAAAACATGTGCAACAAGTCCCTTGTTTGCTCTGTGACAAAAGCACAGCACAGCAAGTAAGTGATATGATGTTCAGCATACCACATTGTTCAGCATACCACATCAGTATAGTGTTATGACTTTTAAGAGAAAATGTCTGTCAACCACTTATTATGGAATCTGTTTATTTTGGATAATAATGGAGATGGCAATCAATAATGGAGGCACGCCAACCCACCAGTTGTATTAGCCAGACCTCATCTAGTACATCTGTATTTAGGAAACAAACTAAACATTTAAATGTGTAATGACCACCAGTCTTGATAAATAGTTTACCAAGTTAATGAATCATCTACTGTAGTTGCTAGAGCACACATCTGAAAAAAAGCTGAAAACATCTGAAAAATATATGAGTTCCATAAAGCAGCTCCTGAACTGGATAACCTTAGAAATGAAAAATAAGTGAAAAAAGGCAACAAGTAGATTATTACCACTGTCCTGAATATGCATGTTTAATGGAAATGTGCTATTGATACATATTAATAACCTTTTGTTCCCGACCACACTAATGCAGTCATTACCATCTTGAGTTAGTTATTATAGCCTGTGGTCTTTTCAGCAATTGAATGAGTTATTGCCCAGACGATGACCCACCCAGCCAATTTTCAGCTTTGTAAAGTGACTAAAATACACATTATTCAAGGGAGAGCCAGAATAACTTAACTTTTTGAAACATTGTTATTTCCAGATTATGTAGTGGTGGATCGGGTGTATCTTACTTAGTATTAACGTGAAAATATAATACACACATGCTAATGAATAATTAAATCATTGATACGTTGATGGGCATGTTTTTAGGAAGGTATCAAGGACATATTTTGCTCACAAGCATGTCTAAATGTAACTACTGGTCCCTGCTACAGTATATACTCTTATAGTCAGTGGTGTAGTCTAGTCAGCTGTCGTGGATATACTGTGATGGAGTAGTTAACTGTAGTGGATATACTGAGATCAACCCCAAATGTACAGTACATACGGAATCCTTGGCTATTTTAAGTGGGTATACTGAGTGATGCCTTTTAAGTGGGTATACTGTGTAGTCCTGCGTATCACGTAGACTACACCACTGCTTATAGTTGCTCCAGTAAGCAGTATATGCGGTGTAGTGCCAAGCCATTATCACCAGCAGCATGTGTGTGATTCCAGTGTGCGCTAGGTTTAAATGTCAAAATAAATACTCTTCCATCGGTGACCGAAGCCTACAGATGCTCTGCGTGAGCTCAGTGGATCAGATGTTGTAGCTAGACAGATGCCTATATCTCTCCGCTCCCTCTCATAGAAAGTGTTTTCATGCCAGCAGAAGGCCCTGCTGCTTGTGAGTATGTGTGTGTGTGTGTGTGTGTGTGAGAGAGAGAGAGAGAGGAAGGGGTGGGGGGTGTTTAGTGTGAGATGAGGTAAAATTGCAGGGCGAGAGCCCTGCATTTAATGTGAATCGCTTGTCACCACGAATCCGTGGCTGAGACCATTCTGCCAAAAAAAAAAAAGGCTCTCGATCTTGTTCATTCATCCTTGTCAGTGAGGCCGAGACAGGGAAAATAAATGTGGACCAACAGAAGAGGAAATGGGCGGAAACGCAGCAGATCAGCCAATTTCCAGAACAGGAGTAAAAAAATAAATAAAATACAAGCGTCCTGCCGCGCCTGTAAACAAAACCCACTACAGGGAGTTCGACGAAACAATCGGGAAGTTGGATTTTTTTTATTTCTCGCCGAATTCAACTGTAAACCTCTCTGCCCTCCTGGCTAGAATACCATTACTTATTTGTAAGGTATATCCTGTTGAGGCATCCCCTCCGTCCTCCTTGCACATTTCTCCAGATTAAAAATGAAAGCATGGCCACGGCAACAGTGAGGAACTTTCCTCCCGGTGTTGTTTTTCTCCTCTCTCTTGCAGCAGGAGCCATATCGACTCGAGGACACTAAAAGTCTCAAACTTCAAAGGCTTTAGTTTAGACAGTGAGTCTGAATGCAAAAAATGCCTGAAGACCAAACACTGCTGTTGGTTCGTCTCTGAGAATAAGTGAGGCCAGTTAGGTGATCCAGTCTCATCCAGTAGACTGTAAACAACAGGGTGAAGGTGATGCTGCATTAATGCAAGGAGTAGAGTATCATATGCATGAAAAAGGAGGCCTACTCTCAAGGCTCTCTATGGATGATGCTCTGTCCCAGTTTGTATGACCGTAACATAAAAAGAAAGGCTGACACAAATTCAGGTTTTTGATGAATAAGATAAATAAACCAATACAGGAAATGTTTTTTTTGTCAAGGGATTTAAGTCTTATTAATAACAGGAAATAGAACAGTACAAACACATATGTAAAACAACACTGGGGTATTCAAAATGCACACCACTCACCCTCCCAAAAAAGTAAAGACACATCACAAAAGCCTGCCACTTATTTCCAGAAAGTTGCACTGTCCACAACAATATATGCAATATCCCACCACAGAGCGATGAGTCACCAGCTGATAGTGCCCTGTAAACAGGATGGGTCTGAGAGGCATGCAAACAGCGGCCGGGTCCCAGTTGAGCTGTGTTGACCTCCACTTAAGAGAGGGGACTGTGTGTGTGTTTGTGTGTGTGTGTGTGTGTGTGTGTGTTTGGCTGAGACTCAGTGAGTCACGGTGGGGAGCACAGCATAAAGAGGGTCCTGACCTCTTCCCATGGCACTGACTCACCCCTGTCCCTCCCTGAGTCCTGCCAGGTCCGGTGGCTCAACTGTGTGTGTGTGTGTGTACAGTATGTGTGTGTGTGTGTGTGTGTGTGTGTTTGTATATGTGTAGTTTTTTTTTAGCATAAAACTAGCATTGCCATCTAACTGTCGAGTGAGATGAAGTGTCATTATTCATGTTTACACTGCATCTATACATATGGGTTATGCTGTTAATTTAAAAATACTGTACCGTTTTAGCAGTTGACATAACAGCAGCCAAAAAAAACAAATTAAAAATACAAAACAAACAAAGATAATTGTTTTGGAAAGAACATAGAACAATTTACAGAAACCATGTGTTCCGAGTTGCGTGGTGGTGTTTGTGAATCAGAGTGGCTGTGAGCCAAGCGTGGCTGCGTTTGCCAGGGTCTCTGCGGAACCAAATGAACCCCCTCTGCACCCTTTCTCCATGGCAATTGTAATTTGCTGCCATTTTTCCAAGAACTTCATTTAAAACAATTAGCGCTGTACCAAGGAGCATGGAAAGTTGTAATTACCAACAATGACTCACAAATATGCTTGCTGTATTAAACGGAGGCACAAAGGGAGGGAGGGAGACGGAGGAGTTAATCCTTTAAAATGTCCCGCGTTATGCATTTCTCGAGGAGGACTGGGAGCTGAAGCTGATCTGACGACTGACTAAAATACATAAAATCACATCAAATATCATCAGGGCGAGATGAATGAATGATTAAACAGCACTTTTGCTGAGCTTTTTCAGATTACACAGCATATTTCATAACTCAGCAGCAGCAGCAGCCAATGAGAGGAATACTGTATCAGCCTCATGCTATAAAGCCCTCCTGGACTTTATTAATTTTGCAGCCAAACTCGCATGCCCTTTGTCATTTTCCCGAAACAGACAGAGGTCACGCTGGCAAGTAGAATTTACAGATGCATATATATATAAACTTCTTGGCGGGGGAGATTATTGACTTCTTCTTCTGTCTGTGCAGAGCTGAATCACCTGCCCCATCTGAAGCACAGCGTCTGCTGCTGCTCTGTATTGGAAAGAGATCAGTGTGACATATTAGCATGCTTGAAATACGCCGCAGAGGTGCTTGTTTCAGCATGTTTCTGCGTCCCGGGTAGCAGAGCAGTACCTACAGTATGCACGTGTGAGGGGCCGCATCGATGCAGCTCCCCCTTGCTCTAAGAACGAGACAGGTCAGAAACTAACACGGCACGGCTGACACCTCATGAAGACATTCCTCACGGTCCTTCGGGGGGGCTGATGGCGTGCATATTGAGTCGACGCTTGAGATTCAGGCCAAAGCGGCGGCAGGGTTCGAATTTTGAACAAATGGCATATCATGATTGGCATGCCTTTATAAGTACATCATCTCTGAGCTTCTGGCTCTTTGTGTTTTGACAACAGTACATGAAGGGGAGAGAACATGCTTGAATAAGAAGTAAGACCCTCTACATGGAGCTGTAACTTGTAGTGGTTCATTGGAAGACCAAAACACACTGTTGCATCTTTCAGTTGAGATGTTAAATGGAGGTCCTGATACACTGTAGTTAATGAAGATCCTATGGCACTTACTGCCTGGACTGTCCTGGTGAACTTCCCACCCTGGTACATTCGATCTGCCCCCCTAATCATCCCACAACGTCGAGAAATGCTCGAGAATGCGCTACATAAATGCAAGTTGTTGTTGTTGTTGTTGTTGTTGTTGTTGTTGCGTAGTCCAAAGGTCTGGGGCCTGTACTACGAAGGGAGCTCAACCTACCCATATGTAACCCAGGGTTACTTTGCTAAACCGGGGTTGACAAAACCTGGTTATCTTCATTGGTGTTAATCGGTACTACGACGCTGAGTAAGAAGATGATTTGTTGAACTGGGGTTAACCTCATCGGAGTTGGTGCGCGTTCACATAAAATGGGCGGGTTGCAGCGCAAATCATCACTTTTAATGATGACGCGATCACGTTATTTTACGGATAAGCAATGCGCAATGATTATAAAAAGTGCGAGGAATTAAAACCCACTTTACTATACATCAAATAGCCTACGTCGGCAGCAAACAAAGCAAAACAAGGCTGTTGGCAACGTAGGCTATTGCAGATCGGATATATGAAAGTAAAGTTTTAATTCATGTTCCTTAAATAGCCTATGTGTTACGCAGGATTAATAGCTTGCGGAATGTCTGAAATGTGTTGATTGAAATAAATACATTTTGAGTTCATAAGAGTCCTACAGATGCAACACAATTCATGCCATGTAGGCTATATGAAGAAATATTAATAAATGATAATTGAATGTTTAGCCCAATTGACTGATTTAGTGTATGCCTATCCTGTGAACATTTTAGATGCAACGGCAGTGCCGCTGGCGGCAGGTGAAAATGAAACTCAAAAACATTCAGAAGGTTTATAGAGAATGGGAATGTGACGTCGCGGACATTTCGCGGTTGCGCCACGGTGGCGTCTGGGATACATACGTGAGGCCACTTGTACGCTGCTGCCAATGCTGTACCATTGTAAACATCGTAAAACATTGCTAACTCGCTGTTTCTAACACTGTTTTTCACACATCATGGGACGAACCTGTTGTTTTGTTTGATGTAACGTCCGTGCCCACGATCGTCAGGTAAAAAAAATCAACAACGGAGTGTCTTTGTATTACTTTCAGGGTCTCACGTCCACTCTCCAGACGGTCTGTCATAGGGATCCATGTTCCCGATCAAAGATAATTTTCTATATAACGTTTCCTCGCGTCTGGCAGGAGCTTGTCTCTGTACGGTCCATTACTACTTCTACTACTAGTTTTTAGCATAGTAGCCTAAATGTTTACATCTAGTGTTACTGTTTAGGCTAGCCGATCTTGTTCGAAATATCATAGGTTTCCATAGGTTTCTTGTTTATAATTCGCGCCGCGGCCTCACCTAATGGAGGAAAACGCCCCTTTTGTCCCAGAATGCACTGCGCCGCTAACTTCCGTTCCCATTCTCTATAGGCCTAGTTATAGCTTGCATTAGTGTGTCTTAATTATGAAAATGTTATATTGCCAATGCTTATAGCCTCCACTTTGCCTCGATCAGCTGACAAATGCAACGAATTCCCTCGGCTGAGAATGTATAGGCCATCTTTCATAGAGAATATTATATGGAGAAAGATTCTGGCGGTCTTTAAAAACCCTCGCCTTGCGAAGAGAGGCGCTTACAATTTGCGCTCCAATAATGTATCTTCCAAGTAGCCTACGTCGACATTGTGGGGTGTGGTTAACCGCAAACCTCGGGTTAACCAAGATCATAACCTGCTCGGAGCAGGTTTGAGATGCAGCGTAAATTGCCATGGCAGCATACCTCGGTTAAAACCTATCCACCTTTCGTAGTACGGGCTAACCGGGAAGTTACGCCACACGTGATCAACTTACTCTCGAAGTTACCCAGCTAAGCCAGTAACCCCGCTTCGTAGTACAGGCCCCTGGTCAGCTGAGGACTACATTACCAGCTCATGTTGTGCGGCCAGGCCTAATATTTACTGTCCTTTGCTCGGCCTCACTTTGCCCACGCTGTGAAACCCTCTCAACACACATACTGTAATTATGAACCTCTACAAGGAGTGGGTCATTGCGGACTCATTGATGCCAGATGATCTTGTTATCTGGATGTGATGCATTTCCAGGCAATTCTCGCAACACTTCTCTGCCACCCGGTAACTGTGCCCTACATACTGTAATCCACACACACACAGTCAGTCACACAGTCAGTCAGTCAGTCCGTTAGTCGTCACCAGCGCCACACGACTTCACACCAGACGACTCATTTCCATATTCTCCTCTGAGCCCGAGCTCTGAGGCAGCCAGGCGTCACTCATTTTCACCTGCCCACTCCAACTCTCAGCTTAACGGGGAGCTTCATTGCTGCTGTGGCAGAGAGAGAGAAAGAGAGAGAGAGAGAGAGAGAGATTCTCTGTACCATTTGAAAGAAGTACAATCACATGTCTCATGAAACACATGGCAAGAAAGCCTTGTCCTAACTAGCCTTGTGCTAACTAAGTAGCCTATCGCACACAAATTAGATCCCCTCATACCTCCTATAGTGTGAATTACGCACATCACAGTAATGAATGATCAGGACTGGGAAATGCTGAGGTGAGCACGCTAGAGCTACTGTATACCTCTGGGGGGGTTGTAGAATTATTGTCTGTCATTGGGTTCAAATTTTCTAGCAGCACCCCTGGAACCTAGTTGAAAACTACTTCAGCGTTATCACTGGCAGATTTGGGTAACACTTTATTTGAAGGGGTCTACATAAGGGTGTCATGTAACCGTCATAAGAATGACATGACACATGTCATGCACATTAATGACACATTATTGACGTTTATGACTGTTGTCATAATGTGTCATTCGGTTTTTGTTATGTCAAGTTGACATTGTTTGGGCGTCATCATTATGACAACTTGACATTAGGCAAGATGACATTATTTGACGGCATCTTTATCATGACAACTTGACATTAGGCAAGAAAATGTAATCCGTTTACAATATTGTCATGAAAACTTGACATATTACTGTGTTTGGCCTGACTTATTTTCTAGGTTTTTTAAGTGATGAGCCTGAATAATTGGCTGTCATGACACCATTATGAATTGGTCATGAATACTTTTCTTGACCTCAACTACAGTGGTACAGTTTTGATTTGTCATTAAGCTGTCACAAAGAACTATTACTGACCAAAACAGTTTTCTGACAGTGTCATGAATACTTACCTTTGACCTCAAGTACAGTGAACCATCTGAGATGTTTCCTGAACATGTCATGAAGTGTCATTACACTGTCATGTAGGTTTTCATGTACATTTTACATTTCTTGAACATTGAGTCTAATTTCAAGTATAATAACAACAAACACCATACTCAAGTCATGACTTCAAAGAGTTTATTTCAGCAATGAATCTTGCAAAACCATAATACATTGTAGCGCCTCGTTGCCATGGGTAGCTATCCTGAGTTCTTTAAAATATTAAATAAACAAATTAATCCGAGTGTTCATTCATCACCTCTGTGTGAAATACAACCTTAGCTTAGTGATCCCACAATTATATGCAAATTCTATTTACTCTTATTTACACATTCATCACACATGCATTACACTCAATCTTCAATAGTTTTCAATAGTCTAACTTTCAGTTTCAGGTATCAAATGTAATACAACCAACATCCAAGCAAACAATGGTTTTCACTTTAATTGAAATAAAATACCAAACCCTATACTTTGGCCGGCAGTTATTAAGTAAATAAATAAGAAATGAGTAGCCTAGGCTACCCAACCAGTTGTCAGAGTTCATGTGGCAGGCCTGTAACGTTGCTAGTGTGCGTTGAAGCCTAAAAACCAAAACGGCTCTTTCACGCCACTCCAGCACATAGCTCCAGTAGCGCAACAAAGAAAACTCAGGTGTAGGGTAGATGTAATGGATGGACCAGATGGACAGACGTCTTCAGCGAGGCTGGTGGAGGTTCCGAGGATAAGTGGCCGTGCAGGCTATCTCACGCAGTCATTGACAAGTGGCATCGTGCTAGCAGCTAGCTAGGTCTTGCTGACTAGTGAAGGCTTTATACTCGTGGGAAATTCTCGTCTCGAAGTTTTCACTTCCAACACAACTTCACCGTCTAGCAGTAATGTTTAAGTAAGCGTTTTACCCACTTCACAAAGGCTATATTTGTGTTAGGCTGCAGTAAACCTTTCCCGCTCAGCAGTCGTTCTCTCTTCTTCTCCCTGGTGTTGTTTCTTATTTCCTGATTACCCTTGACCTCTAGCTCAATTCTCATTGGCTCAAATAATACAAATGTAACATAAACTACACATTTCTATCTTTTTCACTTTTAGAATCAAAACATAATATCTTGACAACATTTCAGTAACTAGGAAATTGTAAACAAATATATATTCATCTCTAGCCTACTGGAAACGTTGACTCTTGTGCAGGCAAGTCATGTTTATTCAATTTCATGGTTATGTACGGAAGCCGAGAGAGGCCACGTCATATCATTATTTTTTTAACCTCGTTATCTCGATATATCGAAATAATTAATTTGTGATCTCGAGAAAACGACACAATTAATTGGTGATCACGGGAAAACGACCAAGAAACGTAACTGCTGTTATTTTGCCTGATGAAGGCGGTGGCGGTGGGAGCTCGCGGTTAAGTTAGCTTGAAATTAGACAGTCGCCAGAAATTCAAAACATCGCTAGTTCTCTATCTCATTCCACGCTGAATAAACTAAAAGTGCGATGTTCACAACTAAATACAAGTAGGCCTGAACATCGTACCTTGAGTAGGCTAGGCTATTATTCAGGGTGGAATGGAGAACTAGCGATGTTTTGAATGTCTGGCGAATGTCTAACTTCAAGCTAATTTGGCCGCGGTTGAAGGGAGTAGGACGTGATTTATGATGCTTTGAGAGGGGTCAGACGTTACTTTTAGGTCTATGAGTGAGACGTACTTAAACTTCACAAACGTTATTGAAGGGGGGCATATCTGCAGAGAGGGTTAAAGCGAGTAAGTCAGTAATTAAGGATCTTTGATATCTGTGCATAGAATTTAAGCATCCCGAGTGACATGGAGCCCAACCAAACGACACCATGCTCATTCAGCCATGAAGCCCGACCTGGCTTGCATCTGCTTCGAGATTAACCACCTCAGCTGGATCATTGTATCGCCGCTGATAAAGATGCGGAATTGCCGTGGACTAATCTTAAAATTATTCCCAATTATGAGACGCAGTGCGTCAACCCCTGATCAAAATGTTCCCATCAGCTGGTCGATTAGCCTATTCCAGACAAGCCGACGGAGCCTAGGCTACAAACTAGCAATAGCCTAGCAAAAAGGGGGTGTCAGTCGTGAGAGCACTAATGCGTTGTTTTCTCGAGATCTCGACTTAATTGTGTCGTTTTCCCGAGATCACAAATTAATTATTTCGATATCTCGAGATAACGAGGTTAAAAAAATAATGACATGACGTGGCCTCTCTCGGCTTCCGTAGTTATGCATTGCTTTAGATGAATATATTTTGTTTATAATTTCTGAAATGTTGTCAAGATTTTATGTTTTGATTCTAAAAGTGAAAAGGATAGAAATGTGTAGCTTATACTGCGTTCATGCAGCTCGGAACCTCGGAGGACCTGCCTTTAAAAAGTCCCGACCTACGAAAAAATTGTGTTCATGAGATCAGTTCGGAAAATAAATACAGGAAACGCATAAATACGTTATTACAACTGCTTAGTATGGTTGAGCAAGAATGAAATTGTCTTGGGCGAGTGTTTCTGTCTGTGTTGTTAATTTAGTGACAAATTACCTTGCCTATTCGTAATGACAGTGAAATTCACGGCTGCATCCGAATAGTCAGTACATACTAGCTTCGTTTAGAACGTACTACTCAACCGTCAATTTAGTACGTTATTTATGTATGCGAGCGAGTAGTAGGCATACAATTCGGACGTACTGGGCAGCCATTTTGCCTGTCCTTTGACCCCGGATGTTTACATGTGACGCGAACACAATGACCGACGCATGCCGCGAAATTTTAAATTTTAAAGCCACCTCGGAGAATTGACCTCAGAGCCGTTTATTCGTCTTATTTCTCTTTAAACCGCTGAACGTATTTACGAGAATGACCTCCGAGCCGTTTATTCATTAAGTTTTGCTTGACACAACTGAACGTATTTACGAGAATTTACCTTAGAGCAGTTCATTCATCTTGTTTAGCTTGACACGACCCGTCTCCATTTTTGGCCGGGGGAGTCCTGTATTTTACCCTTTCTAGCCGTCCACCCGCAGTATTTCACCGTAAATCTCCCAGCTGACTAAACTGGCTTCATATGTCAACGTGAACTTGAGATTTTTACCGGGAGACGACGGCCCCTTGTCCCGAACAGTCCTGCTGCAGTTTGCCTGACGTGACTCGCGGGAGACATCGCGGAATTTTGTGTGCAATAAAAATAACTTTCATTACTCATTATAATGAGCATGCATTACTGACTAAATAAATTGCTATGATGTAGTTTAAAACAAACCACTGTTGTAAATAAGACTAGTAAACAGGCCTGTATTGTAGCACATTAATTCAATAACAAGTGTGTTTCGTACCTATTTAACCAAACAGCATAACATGACGTGCATAACAGTATCTAAACGTTCAGTAGGCTAGCCTACAATTGTTCCAGAAATCACACATGAAAAGGTATCCCTTCGATTTCAATTCATTTTACATTTTGCACATTCCAACAGAATAACCCAGGTGTGCCTGACCTCAGTAGTTCTTGAATTCCCCCCTGGGGATCAATAAAGTATCTATCTATCTATCTATCTATCTATCTAATCACAACCCAGCTAGCAATTACACGCGGGCCGCTTCCGTAAAACCTCCGGCGCTATCGGCTGAGTTGCGGCATCGGCGCCCTGCTAGAAATTAGGAGCGGGCCGCTTCCGTAAAACCTGCGGCGCTGTCGGCTGAGACGCGTCCTCGGCTGAGTAGTGGCAACCACAATTGGGCCGGGTCATTTTGCCACCTGCAGGCCGCTGCTCGACAGCTGTTAACTGGGCGCTCGGCTCAGACCCTTTTTACCAGTATGAAGCCGATTTCAACGGCTACTGCAGCAATCGTCAAGCACACAGTCAGCTCAAGTCATCACTGGAGTGTGCATAACTTTGGATGAGAGAAGACGCCTGACTTCTGCTGATTCTGCGAAATACGGTGAACTTGAGGTAAGTCTTGTTTAACATTCCCTATAAAGCATCAACAATTGAGTTCCCTTAACATTTTACATAAACTACTACATTCGTGTTATTACTAATGAAATGTTGACCCACTTTGTCCGCTAAGTTCCTTCGTCCTATCCCTCCAGATGAAAGAATTCAGAAATGTAATTCAATTAACAATCAGACAACAACCGAAAATTCTTAATCATGACGGATTAAAGTATAGGCTATAAGGTGTAACGATAGCTGTTTAGCTCAAAGGTAAACATTGGCTAAGGGGCTAAAACTAGCTGGGGTGTTAGCTCATATTTTTTGCAGCTTGGATGCAATATATGGGTTATTTACGAGCTCAGTCTTCGACTTGTGGAAGAAAATAAATTGGAACAAAATCCTACTACTGACTTATTTCATTTTTATTCTGAAAACTGGTGTCTCGTGTCTCTTTCTCATACTTTTGTACTGGTCCAGTAGGCTAGCATATTACGGTTACAGAGACGTGCTACACTGAATCAACTACTAGCTAACATGCTGCCGTCTTTTTTTTCTCAGATGCAGTCCGCCGGAATTCCCTGACTAAAGACTCCACAGAAAAGCTCTTCAGCACCAGGTGGATATAGCTGACCTCCGACAGAGATGGTGAAGCCAGAGCAAACCGGTAGACATCGTAGATACGTTTCAAACTCAAATGCAGTGGACTAGTTAAATGTTTCAAAGTATTTGAACTGTTGGTTTTACATGAATGCTGTGATATAGTCCAATAAAAATGCTTTAAACTTGAAAACTGTCTATGATTTATATGCAGATTAGGCATATATCTTGTAGAACTGCTTAGCAATTCTAGTATTAACTTGACACGAATGGAAATCAATAAAACCCAGACAATGAACTGGACGGGGGGCTTTACATCGGGGTTCCGCAATAGGGCCTCATTACAGCCGAGCGCTCGGAGAGCAATCGGACCTAGATTCATGCCGAGGATTGGCCGAGTGTTTTTCGCCTTAATCGGGCCGCGTTACAGCCGAGCGCTCGCAGAGCAATCGGTCCTAGATTCATGCCGAGGATTGGCCGAGGGTTTTCGTTTTAATCGGGCCGCGTTCGGCCCGCACAATTTTTGCTGCCTGGGAATAATCAGACCACCTACCAAAAGTACTTGAAAATTCACACAAATCCAGTAAAATCCAAATCTAGTAAATAAATGCATAAGCTTTTATTAGTTTAACAAACAAAACCTAGCAATTGAAATTTTAAGAATGATACAAGCTTTTACAACAATCTACATGTAATAATAAATATTTGAAAACTGTATAATGATTCAAATAAATAAAGTAGCCTATAGTTAAACATAGGTAGTGTTACATAAATATTTTAAGAAGCTTTTAAAAGAAGCTTTTAAGTGTTAAGAACTTCTTAGGAGCGTTCTTTGAGCGCTCCTAAGAAGTTCTTAGCACTGAAGAGCTTCCTAACGAATCTGGGAAACCCAGCCATTCCATTGTCAGTAGTTGTGGCTTGTGATTCAAGTGTGGTGTGGGTGCTTTAAATTCTGTATTTTTGTACCATGACCAACCCAGTTACACACATGCTGACATAAACGCACGCACACACGCACGCGCGCACACACACACACTCTTGGCCACTGGTCTTCCTTTCTGGTGCCTCTTCTTCATTGTTGTCTCCACCTGTTTCAGCAGCAATACCAGCCGGGGGTTGTATCCAAACTGCATTTAGATATAAAGTAATATATTTTCAAGATCATTATGAGGTCTAAAGCAAGATTTCAACATGTCATCTGTCAGAGAAGTTGTGTTTGTCCACTCAAATATATCTACTGATAGCCACCTTATCTCTCTCAGTTGGGGGTTGGTCAAAGAGTTCTTTCTATGCATCCTTCTCAATTTAAGAAGCATGGACAGCATATAATTAAAAGAAAAATAATTATTCATCATTTACTGTCTGACCTACTATAACTAAAGCCCAGTCTTGCAACTTAAGCGGTCATTAACACCTCTCTTGTAATTATTTTGAGCAAACAAGACATTGTGTGGTTGTTAAATGATCATGTATTGAAGAGGAGAGAGGAAACCGCACACTCTTGTTCTGATGCCAAAATGTATTAAATCAATTTATTTAAGAAATGTTGGCATCAGAACAAGAGAGTGCGGTTTCCTCTCTCCTCTTCAACTATTACCGTGATCAGCACCTCGCTAAAACAGGTGTGCGCTGCTCTCCCTTAAAACAAAATGATCATGTATTACCAATGCCAATTACCAAGAGCAATAGATATGCGTCAACACATTTGCACACCTGAAGCAAAAGGGCTTGTGGACTTCCTTCACGAGATCCTTGTGGGTGCTCCAGTTGGCCATGTTGTGGATGTGGTAAACCAAAAGTATCTAAAAATGACAAATAAAAACAACACAGGCCTAGATTAAAGCTTATTACTATTATTTGCCTCATCTAAACAAACATGTATTACATATTCGATTAAATCAATGTACAACTTACTAATAACTCTGCTCTCTTGTCTTGTCACAAGAATTGGTTCGCAAATGCAGCCTTCTTCATCCAAAGGGGTGCAGGTAGCTGATCAGTGTTGCCTGGATTCAAAGGTGTATATTCAAATGAGTCATATAGTAGGTGGTTGGAAGGCTATATGTTCAAACTTCAAACTAAGGATATGTTCAAATTGGCTACATGATCATAAACAAGCTCCTAGTACAAAACAAAGAACTACCAAAATATGCCTAAGCTACTGATTTGATTTGTATTAGCTTTACAGTACATGACTTCAGTTCTAACACACACACACACACACACACACACACACACACACACACACACACACACACACACACACACACACACACACACACACACACACACACACACACACACACACACACACACACACACTGAAGCAAGCTGCATAACGTAACTATGAGGTGCCAATCGCTAGATATTCTTCTTCCAAGTCCTGCTGGTTAATGTTAATCCATCTCTGTAATAATTAGGTCACGGTTCACTTTGAAAACCATAGAATTTAGCAAGTATAGCTAATATAACATTACAGCGAGGTTGACTAACCACAAACACTGTAACGTCAATTAGCCCAACAAAGTAGGCTATGAAATCATAACGTTACGTTACCACTACTGAGTGAGGCGGCGTGTATCCTCGTTCGTCCATGCAGCATTAAATAAAGAGACTTCGTTGTACTACAAAACTAACGTTAACAGATAATCGTTTTCTTGACGGGAATACACACGATATTACCCTCGATACACACAGCACAGCTGTCTCCAAAATAACAAATGTACCTCAGCTCACGTAAAGCATTGCTAACGTTAATCAGAACTCCAAAATATAACGCTAGCTTTAACCAACAATCACATTTAACGTCGTACACGACAGATTTACCAACGTACATAACGAATTTCACTTTAAAGTTGATAGTAAACTTAAAACTTAAGCTACAACAAGATTAATAGACCAACTAAAGCAGACAGATAACGTTAGACAGGCTAACATTTACATGAATTAATGTCTTCTCCCGATAATACAATCGCAAATATAACTTACCTCAACTGAATTGAACTGATACATAACGTATTTTCGAAACAGCCAACGTTTAAACTCAACATTTCTACTAATATACTTACATTTATAAACATCGGTTGAAGTTGTCGCTGTCGGCCCGTCACCTTTGATTTTCCCGGCGGCTTGTCTTCTTCTACGGTTATTTGACCCCCGGTGATTTGTGGGATAGCGTAGTGACCAACCGTTGTATACTGTGGAGGTAGTAGGCCATCCGGGTACTTTTCGCCTACTAGTTGATGCCTACTAAGCATTCGGACGTACTACTACTGTGACGTACTGCGTCTCGCCTACTGATTAGTACGTTAGTATGAGTATTCGGATGCAGCCCACCTCTTGTGTTGTTGCAAGGGAGGCCGTCGTGGTTGGAGAATATGATAGTGACGTCAAGTCGGACACCTCGGGGCACAAAACTTCCGCACGAGTCTCCGAGGAAAAAATCCCACCCGACCTAGCGTTCATGTCATTTTTCCGCTATCGGAGGTCAGAAATTTCCGAGGTTCCGAGCTGCATGAACGCAGTATTAGTTACAGTTGTATTATTTGAGCCAATGAGAATTGAGCTAGAGGTCAAGGGTAGCCAAATCAGGGAATAAGAAACAACACCAGGGAGAAGAAGAGAGAACGACTGCCTAGCGGTTTACTGCAGCCTAACACAAATATAGCCTTTGTGTTTAGTGGGTAAAACGCCTACTTAAACATTACTGCTAGACGGTGAAGTTATGTTGGAAGTGAAACCTTCGAGACGAGAATTTCCCACAAGTATAAAGCCTTCAGCTAGTCAGCAAGACCTAGCTAGCTGCTAGCACGATGCCACTTGTCAATGACTGCGTGAGATAGCCTGCACGGCCACTTATCCTCGGAACCTCCACGAGCCTCGCTGAAGACGTCTGTCCATCTGGTCCATCCATTACATACTACACGCTGAGTTTTCTTTGTTGCGCTGCTGGAGTGGCGTGAAAGAGCCGTTTTGGTTTTAGGCTTCAACGCACACTAGCAACGTTACAGGCCTGCCACACGAACTCTGACAACTGTTTGGGTATAGCCTACTCATTTTTTTATTTATTTACTTAATAACTGCCGGCCATATAGTATAGGGTTTGGTATTTTATTTTAATTAAAGAGAAAACCATGTTTTGCTTGGATGTTGGTTGTATTACATTTGATACCTGAAACTGAAAGTTAGCCTATTGAAAACTATTGAAGATTGAGTGTAATGCATGTGTGATGAATGTGTAAATAAGAGTAAATAGAATTTGCATATAATTGTGGGATCACTAAGCTAAGGGTGTTTTTAAAGAACTCAGGATAGCTACCCATGGCAACGAGGCACTACAATGTATATGTTTTGCAAAATTCATTGCTGAAATAAACTCTTTGAAGTCATGACTTGAGTATGGTGTTTGTTGTTATTATAGCCTACTTGAAATTAGACTCAATGTTCCAGAAATGTAAAATGTACAGAAATGAAACCTACATGACAGTGTAATGACACTTCATGACATGTTCAGGAAACATCTCAGATGGTTCACTGTACTTGAGGTCAAAGGTAAGTATTCATGACACTGTCAGAAAACTATTTTGGTCAGTAATAGTTCTTTGTGACAGCTTAATGACAAATCAAAACTGTACCACTGTAGTTGAGGTCAAGAAAAGTATTCATGACCAATTCATAATGGTGTCATGACAGCCAATTGTTCAGGCTCATCACTTAAAAAAACTAGAAAATAAGTCAGGCCAAACACAGTTATATGTCAAGTTGTCATGACAATATTGTAAACGGATTACATTTTCTTGCCTAATGTCAAGTTGTCATGACAAAGACGGCGTCAGATAATGTCATCTTGCCTACATGTCAAGTTGTCATAATGATGACGCCCAAACGATGTCAACTTGACATAACAAAAACCGAATGACACATTATGACAACAGTCATAAACGTCAATAATGTGTCATTAATGTGCATGACATGTGTCATGTCATTCTTATGACGGTTACATGACACCCTTATGTAGACCCCTTCAAATAAAGTGTTACCCAGATTGGTTATTAACTTACATTTTCCCGTTAAGCTCCCCACCTGCAATTACTACCTGGAGCTTGTACCTGCTGAATGTGAAACCCTTATTAAAATGGATTACCTGCTTGCTTCTCATTGCACATCGCTTTAAATGAATGTATCTGCCAGTAAACGCCACACGTAGATAGGGGGTGACACAGGTTTCTAAGCTTCCCAGTGAGCTCATTTCCATTTTAAGTAATTTGCTCGGGCGATCCCCAGGGGTCTCTCTGCTGGCCTGCTGATTACTGGCTTGGGCTTGGGCCTGGGCTGACACCTGCAGGGTCCAGCTGCCAACAGTCCCCCCCGTGGGGGGTTGCAGGCCCGTGACATGAGAGGCTCCGAAGGGACTGACCCAGGCCCGAGTTCCCCGTTAAACAAGATACGCCACTCACCGGTCTCCTGAACTTGAAAAAATGCCCCTGAGGCCGTCTCTCTTTCCGTCCTCTCTATATTTCTTCTCACACATTTTTTCTTCCAGGAGCTATCAAAAGTCTCCTTTTGGATTGTCACTTCTCAAGTGGAACAGGCGCTTGATTTTAAGCTCCCTTTAATGAGGAAGTGCTATTTTCTCCAGTGTTAAGAGCAAGGCTGTTACTGAGCAGTGATATTTGGCTGTGGAATGGATGATGAAACATCAATCTTGTTCATATTTGGAGACATTACTCATGACAGGTCAGGTCACACTCTAAGCCTAGCCTATGTCATGGTTATCTTGACAGGTTGTAAGTATGGATAAACAAATAAAGCATACAGTGTCACCTTGCACATAGATACAGTACATTGCACTAATATGAGAAAGGACTATAGGGTTATGTTAGACCTTATTATGAGGAGTTAGTGTTAGAGTTCACATCATACATGCATCCCACAGAGTACAGTATGTGTTACACATGATAGTTTGATTGCAATGTAATACATGTAAAATGCTTCTCAAAAACAGCATTGTGTGGATGTTGTTATATTATGTTATGTTACTCTGTGTTAAGATACATTATCTGATGTTACATTATAATATAATATTAAACTATTTCTATGACAGGAATGTTTTTACCTCAGTTTGGTTTATTTAATATAAACCTCTACTTTTAATTTTCCTTTTTGGCTGCCATTGTAAATGGTCACTGATGCAGATTAGCATTCCTTAATAGATAGTGAAATCATTGAGCTCTTGCCTCAAACGTTGTTGGCACCATATGATCTGACACTATCATTACATGGTATCACACACAATCTAAATGCCCACTCCTAACGAATGATTGACCACAGCTGATGCTAGCGTGATATCTGTGAATTTTATTTAATATATATTTTTACTTTTTTTAATTCGGGACTTTGATGAATTTCAAACAAAAAAATTAAAAAGTCGAGATCAATAATCACATCTAGACGCCCGCAGCTACCACTCTCCTTATCAGCCAGCTCTCTTTCCTCCATCTTACCAGCTGCTCAAAGCATCTTGGGTGATTTAAAAGGCTCTCTGCGTTTCCAAGCACTGGGCAGGGAGAAGGGTGGGCAAGCTGACTGCACAGCGCTACAGCCAGAAGGATTTTTATGCGGCAAGGCACCTCTCTCTGGTCGATGCCAAGCATAATTCAGGAACTCTCCCTTCTGTCCCATATAAATATAACATGAAGACTTCAATCTTCTAGACTGAATTTTTTTTATTTTTAAACTATTTTTACATTTTATTTTATTTTTTTTCTAATCAAGCATTCTTTTTAAATTAGCCTTGATGTTTTGCACAAGAGTGACAGTAACTGTGACTCAAGTGTGAAAGGGATTGTCACCATGGCCCCCAAAAGAAAATGGTGTTTCGAGAATAAGTCATGCTCTCTTGTTATGATCCAGTGGGACCTCGGAGCTCCCTCTTTGTAGCTGATTCCACCATGAGGTCAGTCCCCTTGATAATGTTTGACATGCGCTAACCTTTCTGGGATGAATAATTGAAGCTAGACCCAAGAGCATGAGCTTGTTACCGTGGAGGACACAAGGACATTTGGCCTCAGTTCCGATCCGTCCTCATCTGCCTTCGGAGAATTTACTTAGTGATACGAAAGTGTCATCATATTATGGGCCGAGGTCACTGGATTACCCAGGGAGTTACCGATGATCTCCAAAACGATGCTTAAACTGCATGTATTGCTTCTGAAGTGACACTTTGTTTTGAGATCAGCAGTAAAGCTGCAGTCACGTGCTAAAGGAAAAGATTATATTTTCCATTTGTGAACTGGTATTTTTACCAGTGTGCTTTTGTTGTCGTATTGTTGGGAAATTAGTAAATTCCCTGACCATTCATCTCCTGAGACTCCTATTTGCTGCTAGCTATAGCATCGCTCTGGGTAGGTAACTAAACTATAATGGTATTTATAAAACTGACACTGACTGTTGATGCATTTTATTACAATTGTCAATGGCACACCATTGTAGGCCTAGGCTACAAAAGCTATCCGCTAACAGTAGCAACAAATGTTTGGTAAGGTACAATGCTACCATTCACGACTCTTCCGTTGCTCTCCACTATTTTGAAAAAGGTCAAACTTGATCTCATCTCGGCAACCCGTGCATCAAAATATTCTACTATTCTAATATTCCCAGTGGAAAATACCACATGAGGGGTGTTCATGTGCATTTTTCAGGTCGGCTTTTGGGATTTTTACCATAATTACCATAGCACATGAACGCACAGTAAATCCTGAAGCTACCTGGGTAAGCTAGTAACCTCACTTCATAGTATATCCCTCTGGACTGTACCACATATAGTACACCCACATCCAAACAGTACTGTATACGTATTGTGGCACCAGGAGGCAGAAAGCAGACAAGGCAAGTCGAATAGGTCAGGTGTTTTGTTTTGAAAGACAGTTGCGTTGTTTTCAACACATTTGTTTTAAGAGTGTACTGATGATGTGTTACTACAGTTAATACTGACTGAGGTCAAGCAGGCACATTTTTTTGTTTTATAATGTATAATACCCTGAATGTCACTCTTATAAAAAAGTGAATCCTACAAAGTTTAGCACAAGCTAGAAATTATACTTTTTAAGATATTTAATGTCCAAATGGGGCTCGCAAGATCCAAGGGCAAAGAAAATATGTAAACAAACTTTGAGCAAAATCTGAGATGGTGCTGCAACCATTTCAGTCAGATTTGACATGGAATGAGCCATTTAGTAAACTGCAGTGAGTGCTCTCAAGTGTCGAGCGACGTCACTTTCTGGTCCTTCGATGTCGACTCTTCCTATCATTGTGAAGCAGAATCCACCAAGCATTGGATTGTTCACCCACTCATAGGGAACGCAAGCTGAGTTTAGACCGTCGTGAGACAGGTTAGTTTTACCCTCCTGATGATGTACTGTTAGCATTGGATCTGCTCAGCCACGTCTGAACCTGTGGTTCCTCTCGCACTGATCAGGAATACCATTGCAAAAACACAGCATCAGTAGGGTTAAACCATCCTGTCTCATGATAGTCTAAACCAAGCTCACGTTCCCTTTCAGTGGATGAACAATCCAACGCTTGGCGAATTCTGCTTCACCGTCATTAGACAGGTTAGTGTTACCCTTGACCACTTCGAAACACTGGCAATGACAATTATTATATTATTATATCAATCAAACAACAGATTTCTTCTCCTCATTTGCCTGGTCAAGATCCTTCTTTTGCACCTCAGTGATGAGGTCTGATGCCGGGTAGGTGGAGCAGCTGATTGTAGTCCGGTGTGGGTCTTCCTCTGGACCTGCCCCTGGACTATGCTCTGGTGTTTGTTTTGCTTCAGGCTAGATGGGAGCTGTCCAGTCCTTGGGTGCTGAAATAACCTTTGTATGCCTGAAGGACCTGGCATGGCACAGAGACCACTGTGCCAACATATACATTATGTACATAACATTGCAATAAAATACAATATTTATTATGTTATTTTTTATCATAATAATTTAAATCATACTTGTTATCATTATTCGTATCATACTTTATGTTGACAATTTCAGCAGGGATAATTAAGCCTCTCTGTCTGACATATACATGATAATCAGTTTTAGAGTAAAATTGCATGCCTGCACCGTGTTCACCGTGACATCCTCAATGTAATTACATTGCATGTCAATGCAATGTACTGTTATCACTGTTCTTCTTCTTATAATTATTATTATATCTTCCGACCAAAATCAACGATCAAAGGCTCTAGAACCACTGAACCGTTTGACGTCATTCAAGCACTCCTACAAAGGTCTCGAAACGGAGATTTGTTCTATTATTTTTCACATTTGTGAACTTTATACTTTTTGAGATATTTACGATAAAAGATTTTAAAATTCCCATAGAGTTAACGTTGAGACCCTTTGGCGGTAAAGATTAACTGTTACGTCAGTGCTCAGCTGTCAGTAATCAAGGATCTTTGATCCAAATGCCACCGCTGCACCAGGCTGTAACAGCTATGAAAACATTCTACCATGCCACTGCTGTAGGTTAAACCAGGACGTTATCGTCTAGTCTCCTGCTACTCCTTAGCCTACTAGGCTACTTGATTTGTTTATCGTTACAGTAACCGGTTTGCTCTCGGTAACGTTATCAACAGCTAAAGACAATCTAACCTAACGTCAACGTAAACACTGTATTTAGCTAACGACAAGCAAGTTACTAGCAAGTTACAAGCAACTAGTTGCACGATTTAGGTTCAAGCCTTCTTACAGTCGTCTCTAGTACAAACTGCATTGCTATCATTTCACGTTTGTTTGTTAGCACGCTAGTCGTTTCAGCTATAGGACTTGCCAGCCAGGCAATCATTTAAAACTTTCGGCATCATTCACAAATTAAAAACCTTTGTTAACAGCGTATTGTACATTCCTATTAGGACAATCACACACCTGGAAATACTTCGAAGAACATACTAGCTCATCCTGTAGGCTAATATGTGTATCCTACATAAAATATCCTACATTGCTAGATATCCTACCTGTTGCTGCATCATCGTTTGGCGTTGTTTGAGATTGTATTCCGTGTTCCAATGGTGTCTAAATCTATGGCCTACTTTTAACCTGCATTAGTATATGATTTTTTTTTTTGCATTAGTATATGAAGGCTATGTAAGCTATCCTATCAGTCGTCACTGTGGGCTACTAAAGTGTCAGCTCTTGCAACTCGTTTTAAGTAGGCAACTTCATTTCAGTCTTTTAAAGAGTTATTTTTCCAAAATAGCCTATATCCACAATTTTGATGCATTTTCATAAAATCACTTTTTAAATGTGACTTTCCAAGTAATTTCAGTGGAATTGTAATTGGGTTATTGTTATGGCAGAGACTATTTGCACCCGGGTGTAAATAATGAACATTACTATTTACACCCGGGTGTAAATAATCAACATTACTATTTACACCCGGGTGTAAATAGTGTAATAATCAACATTACTATTTACACCCGGGTGTAAATAGTGTAATAATCAACATTACTATTTACACCCGGGTGTAAATAGTGTAATAATCAACAATACTATTTACACCCGATGTCTAACATCCATGTTCTCTGTCAATAGGCCTGTGTATTTACCAGCTCTACAGTAGGCTAGGCCTAATAGTTTTGAACAGTTTTTAGCTGTTTTGCCATGTCTGGGTTACTTGGAAGTGATTATACAAATATTAGGGTAATGAGTGGTCATGTGGTAGCTTCATCAAAGACAAGCTACTTTAAAGAGTTGTTTTCTGAGTTGTCTTCCAGGCAGCGCTGCCACTGTTGACTTAAAAACACTTAATCCTACTCCTAACCTTAACCCTAACCTTAACCTAACCTTAACCCTAACCTTAACCTTAACCCACGCCTAAGCGCCTTCCAGGCAGCGTTGGGGGCTCAAAGTCAAAACACAACCTTTCTAACAACTACTGAAGCCTACTTCTACTTAACTCTACTCATAACTGAAATAAAACCAGTAAATCTTTGACAGGTTCAAAAAGCACAAACTCTTATTTGCCGCGAGGTAACGTCATCTAAGAAAAAAGAAGTCATGGTGCGTACTTTGGCAGGCAAACAAAAAAAAAAAAATTATCTGAGGTTCGAACCCAGCACCTCGAGCATTGTAAATCAGTCACTTTACCGCTGTCCTGCGCCCCGTCGTAGAAAATGGGGAGAATACTAATTATTGACTCACTTGTTGGGGTTGCTAGGTAACGGTAAACAAAACAAAAAGATCGTGTTTCTTGATTGTGCTTGCAAACGGACGGCTCTACCCGTTCACTGAATAAAGTTTGTGGAAATTTAGCACCACTTTACCATCTCAAATATAGTTTTAATAATCCTAACTTGTTAGATTTAGGTGGGCCATCTCCTGCCAAGATGGTCCCGCTATGTTGGATAGCACGCATTTCCGGTTTGGGTGCAAATAAGAAAATGCCTCCATTCCACTATTTACACCCGGGTGCAAATAATCACTCCGTATTGTTATTTATCTATTCTACTGTGTAGCCTAGTTGTCTTTTTAACTATAGGCCTAATACAATGTTTTACACAGTCAGCAACCTTTTTGCATTTACATGCAATGGTAATTCCTTCCATGGAATTACATTTTCTAGTTAAATGTTTTTATCTTTATTAATTCACTATTAAATGCATTGATACATTCAGTATAACAGCTGAGTGTATTTGTTTATATATATATATATATATATATATAGAGAGAGAGAGAGAGAGAGAGGGAGAGACGATCTACGATTTGAGAATGGGTGAGGAGAATTTTTCTTTTTCCTTTTAGAGAGCGAGAGAGAGAGAGCCAGAGAATAAAATATTATGAAAAGTAAGAGTTGCCAGGCACCACGTTGGCAAGCCTTCACCTTAGAAAAAAATACAGAGCAGAGGCTCAACTCCTAGTCTATTTCACTGAGTTTTCACTGAGTAGCTTCCATTTCCATCATTTCTCCCCGCCCGGTTTCTGCAGGCTTTAATTTGACCCAGTCTCCCCACACATGCTGATGCGGCCTCATCATCCTCTCCCCCGTGGCTCAGGGGAAAAGTCCCCCGCTGCTCCCTCACCAGCAGTGCGAGCTGGGAGCCACCCCTACACAAGTCCCCGCTGCTGGCAATTAGGACGGGTCCAACATGGCCCACAGCTCTGATGAGTGGGAAATTGCCTTGCTTTCACTCACTGCTCAATTGAGTGAACATTTCTACAGCAAGAGAAATGAATTTCATTTATTGACCCTCTGAACTGAATGTTCAAGGGTCTTGCCTCGAGAGGCGTTTCAATTCAGATGAAGTATCTATAAAAAAAAAAAAAAAAAGATGTAATGTCGGGATGTGATTTCTCTAGGATGATAAGAACTGCTAAGAATAATTAGCCTGGAAGCCAGCCCACAACATTTTAGGTCGGGAAATTCGGCCTGGAATTGTCCATTGAGGATCTACTATGCCCAAATCAGAGCTGTACGGACCAATCAAATTGTCTGGACGGCCTTTGTACGATGATGGACAGATGAGCTAGCCTGGCTCTGCCTTCCTACATACTTCCGCTCAGTTTTCATTCCCGGTGTATTCGCGGGTTTTCTCAAGACAAAAATGTGCAGGTCCAATCGTCCAAACGTCACATCACGATCAAACGTTAGCGATTAGTTATGGCAGATCTGACTGGCTCTGGGCAGATCCAATAGTTTTAAACATCAACAGAGTATCCGCATTCAAGGAAGTTCACGCCTGGTAATGGAGAGTGGTCAGACTCTATGTACATTATGAATGTACCAGAGTATGGTAGGATCAGGCTACAGATGAGCAACAGTGCCTCGTCTTATCACGTCATCTGAGCAAGCTTTGGTCGATTTTGCTTGCAACTAAAATGCTGCCGCTAGAAGCTAGACAGATGGCTTCAATGACCCTGTTTACACGTAGGAAAAACGTATATATTTCCAAACAGCCTTTCACTTACAAACAGTGTGTAGGTATTTGTGGAGAAGAAGGATGCTGGTTCGGGCGTTCTTCCTACAGCTCATGGTAAGCTATTTCGTTGCTCTGATTGGTTAGGTCTATCCAATTGAGGGCATTTATTCATCATACCAGTTGAAACATGTCCCATAATCACGTCCCAATGGAGCAGCATCAGACTCAAATTCTGACTAGAATTAAAGAGTTACTTCACCCCATAACTCCACCCACTTCACATTTCTGAAAAAGGCTTTCAAAATGGGCGAGACGTTCTGAAATTTGGAGAGGGAGTGCAGCACTTCTGCAACCAATCAACCGTGGTGATTTCATGTCAATCTGGGAATGAGTGCTGCAGACAATGGCTTATCACAGGTAGGCTAACGCTACGCTAGCGTCAGGGTAGAAGGTGTTGGGGCGTTTCAGTCCTAATTTGTAACGACCCGGTGACGTAGTGTTGGACTAGAAGTGCAGGACAACGTCAGCATTCCAATAGTATTTTGGACCAACATGCCAAGGCATGTTTCAAACTGTAGTATGCGCGGAGAGCAATATCTCCAATACAAAATCAGACGAAATGTTACTTTTGTCGAGAAACACGATTTTTGTCAATATTGACCCTGGTAATAGAACAGTTCACCACTTATGACTATTTTCAATCAATCAACAGCTCAAAAAACCTATTTTAGGGTGCAGTGACTCTTTAAGTATGGCGATGTCAGGCTAAGGAATATAAGTCAAATGGGTCATTGGGGGTTATTGACAAATGAGGACAACTGAATTCTACAGTTAAAACCAGAAAGTCTGGTTCTAGACATGGGCTTTGGCACAATTCTCCCACAGTCTGTTTTTAGTCTAATCACTATTTCTGGTGTTGGTGGGTTGACATGTCACACTGTGCATTCGGTTGCCTAATTATACACTCCAGGGACTGAAGGAAAATCAACAAATGTGGTGATTCTTCACAATTCACGTTTGACAGTCACTCTCTTCCACATGAAACCTGGGCTGCCAACACCTTCAAAGTCCAGCAATTTTCCTGGGACTCTACAACACACACACACACACACCGCCAAAGGAACACTGAACATACAGAAGTGACGCTCCAACTGGCTCAAGGGTTGAGTCATTCGTTTTTTTTTTAATCGTCATAGCAACAGAAGAAGTGATTCAAGAAAATGTCTGTACTTGACATCAAGGAGAGCAGATTTCCTCCGAGGTTTTTGTGGCACATCCAGATGACCAGCTGCAGCACCAGATCGCCAGGGGTGAGACAAGCCCAGCCCCATCACACACACTGTTCCCCCAACACACACAACATGGCATATGTTGGCACAATATGAGTGAGCTTTCTCTTCTCTGTTTTATTTTCGGCAGTGTCTATATGGCCAGCGGATAACGGAGGGGAGAGAAAGCCGTGGCTAAGACGTGTGTCCCTCTGAACCTACTTTCTTTCATTCTTTCCAGTCTCTCTTTCTTTCAGCTCTTTTTTTTTTTTTTTGCCTGTGAGGCTGAGACCGTGTTCGGCTTCATGCTCAGTGGCAGCTGATGCGAGTCCTGCAGGGCACCGTTTTCCAACTTCTCTGGACTCTCTCTCTCTCTTTCTTTTTTTTTCTCTTTCTCTTTCACCTTCTCTCTCTCCAACGCGCACACACACACACACACACACACATTCTCTCTCTCTCACCTTCTCTCTCTCTCTCTCTGTGGGCAGGACTGAATTCATGCTCTTTGAAAACCTCTTCTCTCAGTTGGCTTCAGACGGTAAGGGGAAGGGAAAGGAAAAGCTTCCTCCATGGCACGCTTCCATGACAACCCCCCCCCCCCCCACACACACACACACACACACACACACTCGTGAATGGAAGTCTTCCTCTATCTCTTCATGGCAGGAACATCCAAAAGTCCTCTCTTGGGGATCCGGCTTCCTATCTAAGTCAGCTCTCCGGCTTCTCCAGATACCACTGCAGGTCCGTTTGCTCTCATTCTTGCCGTGTGAGGCTGCCACTCACAGTAAGTAGGTGGGGTATGTGTCTCACTGGCAGCCCCTCAATGGGACCATCACCATCAAATACGCTCAATGGTGTGCCATGCATCCCACTACAGACATGTCTTTTCAGTTGGGTTTTTTTTTCATGCTGCATCTGCCAAACCCAAAATAACACCACCTCAGTCTCCCAATTGAAAGCCACCGTCGCAATTTTCTTTCTAATGGCTCCTGGCGGGCTATTCGTGCTCTGATCTAAACAGTAATGCACAAATGTAAAAATCACTCAATAATGTGGCAAATGTAGTTCACACAACGTCATGTAATACACATAAGTGGTCCATGTAAGTGCACTCACCAAAGCATTATGTTATGTACAATCTCTGGAAGTCACAAGGCCTTATAGAGAGCTCACAGGCTGTACTGTTCTAATCTTAATTCTTCCCATCTGATTGTGGAGTTTTGCATCCTGTGTTCAATATTCTTGTTTGATTCCAGAAGTAGACAGTTAGTCTTTGAGTCGTTCTTTAATAATGTATCAGTTTGTTTTGGCATCATGCTGCTTCACGGCTTGCTTTTGAAGTGTCCCTGTCAACAGTGGCCTTTGCTGGAGACGGCCAAGATAGGGTATCGTTTCAGAGGTAGTGTCACAGACAAGCATGGATCAAAGATGGCTCTCAGTGCTGACGTCTACTCTAGGTCTGCATCATTACCCTTGCCCTCAATAGGGGGGAGTGTGTGTGTGTGTGGGCACATGTGTGTGTGCTTGCATAACTTCAAAATAACTGATTTGATCAGACAAGGATCTGCACGCCAGATATGAAGGTAAGTCTCTGCAGTGGCCTCACTGCTTGTTGACTGCTGTTGTTTGCTACAGAATAATCTTTAATAAACTCTGGCTGGCCTCTCTTCCTCTAAGTTTGTGAGCCAAAGTCAGATCTTCGCCTTCGGCCTACTGCTTTGCTCAGTCTCGCCTCTCCTCTCCTCGACCAGCTCAACTCTGAGTCACCTGCACCAGTGTAATTAAGTTTGGAGCTGAGAAACCCAGATCAAATGTGATGTTATCCACATTCTTTCTTGCTGTTATTTTCCCCCTCACATCTAACAGCGCAACCTAGATTCAAATAATGAAGAAAAAAAAAGAAAAAAAAAAACAGTCGAATGCGTAAGGTGTGGCAGATACTGCAACCGGTCCCTTTCATCTTCTCGCAAGTTGGCTGAGTAAACAGTAGTGCTTGGAATGCTGGATCCAGCTGGAGCCTGTGCGAGCCCTCAAAACGATCATTAAAGGCAGAGCCAGAGAATAGCACAGTGCTCTGAAAGACATTTACAGACAACATCTTTGAATGTAAGGGTGATAACAGATTGACACTGTTCTGTCCTCAAAATTGCCGGCATTTGACAGAAAAGATGTTGACATGCTGATAAGTTGTTATTTTGGGTGATTTGGAATGGTTAGCCATATCTATCTTTTTTTTTTTTTTTAATAGAATCAATAAAAATGTTCTAACGCTGGAGCAAAGCACATTGCCTTCATGTTTGGTCATTTTATTGCACTGCCAAACAAATGGGTTATTCAGCAGCATTCTGATGCTAATGCTATGGGGTGGGTATTCATATTGCCAACGCATTTGCAAACATTTAGCTGCGCTTCTGCTGCAGCTTGTCAACATGCACAGGTGGGGAAGAACAGCACCACAACATACTTCAAACAGATCCATAGAATACTTTCAATCAATGCCATGGTTGTTAAAAGAACAATAACCTTGGCAGATTGTTGAGGTCAGCTAGGAGTTCTCTGAAAGCCGCTAAACATCTTCAAAATGAGGGTCCCAGCTCTCAGAGGAGTTCAAGAAATGCTAACAACACTAAGCACATGAGTCCTAAACATCTGGGAAAAAATATCACATTTGACATTCGCCTTACAAAACAACTTTGATGTCTTGTATTAGCATTTGTTTATCGCCTGATTGACATCCTATGCCAAATGTAATTTGCATGTGCGGCACGAGGCACGGTATAAAACCTCTCTGACTACTCTCTCTGGACCATTTCCCCTAGACACAAACTGCAACTGATGTATATATCTCTCCAACTCATTATCGTGCCGCTGCTTTCAATGTTTCTGTCCTACAAAGCAGCAGTGTCTATCCATCCATCCATCCATCTATCCATTCATCCTTCCATACATACATCCATTCATACAGTACATACATCCAACAATAAAGTACATAGAACGCGCTCAACTCACGAAATATTTAAACTGACTGGGTGCTTGTGCCCATACGGAATAAATCAAAGAAAGCGAGAGTACAGCACTCCTAGTCATGCATAACTTTATTTCTCTTTATTCTTGCCCGTGACCAGACGTTTCGGGGTTCTCCCTTCTTCAGTGTCAACCCATCCATCTATACATACATCCATCTACAGACATAGACGCGTAAATATATACTTGTGTGTGTACATGGAGTATGTAGCGCCATGCTAAAGGGACAAACATCAATCTACACACATGGACATGTGCATACATACACACTGTAAGGATTTGCAGTTTACCCTGTCAAATAACATCATATGTAATGTTGTGTCCCACATGGTGATCATCAATATAACACTCGCAAGTCCATGTTATGACCTAATCCAGGGCCAGGAATCATCCTTAGGTGTGAATGCAACCAAACCACTGCTAATTTGATTTGGGGGGCAGCCCACTGACTCATCCCAGTCAGAGTTGTGTAAAGTGTCTGAAACTCACACTTGAGTAGGACTTTTGATCAGAAAATTACTTAAAAGTAAAAGTGATCTATATAAGCATGCCACTTTAAAGTACCACTTTTAAGCATACTTTAAGGTCTTAAAGTATCTATTATTTATAGCATTTAAAGCAACACTAAACTCTCATTTTTGTCTCATTAAATCGAACTAGACCCTGTTACGAGTTGATGAACCACTGAAATGATTTTGGAAACATTATTTCAAGGTACGAAAAGCTCTTCAGTGTTGCTTTACTGTAAGTATGACAACAAGTATAGCCCATAATAAAACATACTAAAGTACTGAAAGTAGAAGTGGTAAAAGCTTTCGAGGCCAAGTGGGGTGACAACCCCCTCCCGTGTGTTTTTAATGAAGAAGTATCAGTCAGAACTTTGGATAGGCTTTTAAGTTCATGCAGTACCACGCACACGCACGCACGCACGCACGCACGCACGCACGCACGCACGCACGCACACACACACACACACACAACACACACACACACACACACACACACACACACACACACACACACACACACACACACATAGACAGATGCATACACTTCATAGACAATGTCTTTGAAGCCTGAACAAAGGTATGGCTGCCATTCATTTTTCGCTGCTGCTTCCTTTTATAAGCTTATAATGAAGTTCATCCAACATGTTTAGAAAGGCAGCTACAGTACATGGCATTCTATAAACACACCTTGAAAGCCTAAACAAAAGTGCTATTGATGGAAAGCAAGCAGCTCCTTCCAACAGCCTACCTAGGACTTGGTGTACAATGCTGTATTTGCTAGGCCTTTACTGTGTCACTGTACCTCCCTGCATTGCTGTGTCTTGTGATGACATCAGGTCAGAATATCTTGGGGTTACAAATATGCACAGTAACATGTTGAATGGAAACTGTGGCTTTGGTTTTTCATTTGGACATTACTACTTTCTACTTAATGCTTAATGCTTAAAAGTACAGACACTCTCTGTTCATACTAAATTACTCTACTTGAGTATTTCTGCTCATCAAAGTTGGTGCTGGGAATATGTCCCATGTATTTCTGTGATATCTTTTTATTGGAATAAAGATTGAAGCTGCATTACTGTAACTGAACAAACATCATTTCCCCTATGAACACCTTGTATTTTTCTAACAAACTTGTTAGCGTACATGCAGTATATAGCACATACTGTATATGTATACTCCCAATTAGAACATTCTGGAGTTCAAATGGCAGACCACCCTCAGATATCTGCAAAGGCTGTGCCCATTTCTTTTGATTTCTCTTGGAGTCCACTGGCTGCCCACAGCATTAGCTTTCAAGGCCCATGCTGTCCTTGTTCTGTGTGAGAACCTTTCATGCTTGCTCCCCTTTGGCTTGGCACATGCACCCGCACCCTTCCACCCCTTGGTTCTCCTCCCTCCTTACTCACAACCTCTCTTCGAAGGATGCTTCAAGTAAACACCTTTTGTAGAAGTACTGTATGTGTGTGAGAGAGAGAGAGAAAGAGAGAGAGAGGTTGCGGCTATGACTGTGAGTATGTGTGTGTTTTCTGCCATGCGAGACCTTCAGAAAGAATTATTCAGTTCTGCACGGAGACCTTAGTTGGAAACTCAAGACAATGAATTCAACTAGCCTCAGCTCCTTGTGTGGGAGACTCATACACTGTGGTGCCAATCTTTAGATCAGTACTCATGTGAAAGAAGTGCCATTCCTTCTCGTTACAGTAATTTCCTGTGTATATTAGCTGCCTCGTGTATAAATCTCATCGCTTTAATCAGAAAAGAAGAATTGAGAAGTTTATTTTCATGTAGAGCCCGCCCCTGTGTATTAACCTTAGAGCTGAAGAAATGTTCCAAATCAATGTATAAACCTTGGATAATAGGCATGAAACTATAGTAGATTGTTGATAATTGATCACCTGAGAAAAGAGGGTAGCCAAGACAGTTAAAAAGAGAGGGAAAAGATAAAAAGCTGTATAACAACAATAATAATAATTGAATGTTTGCGAATGCAGTCCTTTGGTGATTTTTCTAGTGGGTGAAGCAGGAGGGAACTCCGACAGCTTGATCCACAGTTGGCTCACTGGAACGCTGGCTATTGAATATTGAAAAATGGGAGCCGGGGGAAATTAATCGACGATGATGGCCAAGGGACCCACTGGCGTCGCCACCGCGCTAATCACGAAGGCCACGGAAGCCGGCGCCATGGCGCCAGCCAATAGCGCGTCCCTGAGCCCGAGTGGAGCCTGGCTGAGCGAGTGTTCTTTTGTATGGGTGGCCGCGGGCGCTCCTAGGTGATTGCGCTCCCTCCTTTTCCCCCTCCCCCCTGCCTTCCTGTTTACACACACAAAAGGCTCTGCTTAAAGATCAACAGCTGCTCACCCTCAGGTGATCTGTAGGGTAGAACACAGAGCCAACACAAGTTTTTGTTTTGTTTTGATTTGTTTGTCGGTGGGGGTGGGGCTCTCTCTCTCTCTCTCTCTCTCTCTCTCTCTCTCTCTCTCTCTCTCTCTTCCTGTCTCTCTCAACCTCATATGATGAATGGGGAGAATGCTCTCTCACTTTAGGTTGTAGGTTTTGAAGCTGGCACAGCACAATGAAGTTTTTTTAAAAAAAATTTTAAAGGCTCTTTCTTTGTCTTACACAGCATTGAAAAAAAGAACAAAGAAACCGTGGACAGGTGGAAAGTCTTTGTGTCTTCTTTGCTCTTCAGATCACCAAATCATTGAAACAGAAATAGAGCTAGAAAAAAAACATGAAAACAAAACCTACAGTACAGGTCTGTACTAGCACTAGTGTGGACTAAGAGAATGAATATGGTATATTGAATAAAAGCAGATTCAATGGCGTCAAAACATTTTTTTCCCTTTTTTTGTAAGTATGAGAAAGAGTATGCAAATGAGTATGAGCTTAACTACGCAAAAGGTTTTCGGGCTTCTGCCTTGGTGATAATACGGTTGTGGAGCGTGCCAGGAGGCAAACGGGAAAGTGAGATGGGGCAGGAACAGAAAATGGTCGGAAGGTTGAAATCGAACCTGGGTTACCATGGACACCGAGACCCAAATGGGGTACGGTGCTGCCACTTGCTCCACTGGTTCTCTTGCATGAGCTTTTTTATATTATATTTTTCACAGGAAGAATAAACTCTGTGGGCAGTGGGCGCAAACAGTATTCTTGAGAGTATGTTGGCATCAGTCTGCAAAAAAATATATATATGTGTTTCTTTTATTCTTTTTCTTTGGCCTTTATACAAGGAAAAGTTCAGAGGAGAAGTAATTTATGAAGAAATGGAGAAGAAAAAAAAACATACTGAATAGATTTGACCAGTGATAATAATGGCGTATCATCTATTGTGTGGACAGCCATTAGTGAATGAATGTGCTCGTGTATTCATCAAAAGTACAGCATATATCCACCATGGTGTAGACACCTTTCTTGTACAAACTTTTGAGTTCCTTCAATACCTGTCATCTGGGCAGTCAATTTCCTGGGCAGATTCAGTATTCTTGAGTGTATGTCTGAGTGCCAAGCCCTGCAAGACACGGCTGTCAAGCAGGTCTGTGCAGAGTATGTGTGTGATCCACACGCACTGTAATATATGTTGACATCCATGTGTACCAATGTGGGTTTGTATTTGACTGAGCTTGCATAACATGCACTCTGTTAGAGGCCAACAAGCTAAATGAGATGGAACACAACAAATAAACTGTCTTTGAGTGGTGTGTGTGTGTGTGTGTGTGTGTGTGTGTGTGTGTGCGTGCGTGCGTGCGTGCATGCGTGTGTGTGTGTGTGTGTGCGTGTGTGCTTGTGTGTGTGTGTGTGTGTGTGTGTGTGTGTGTGTGTGTGTGTGTGTGTGTGTGTTGTAAACAGAAATGGGGGGTAGGAGGGCATTGCACTAAGCACACTCCGCAGCTGTGCGTTTGGTAAATACTTAATGAAGAATGACAGCACATACGAACGTGCACATTGCATTAGGTTTCCCTTTCCAACCTCACCACTCCCCCTCCTCCCCCCCCCACCATCACCCCGTCGTCTCCCCACAAACACAGATGATGGAGGAGGACAAATCTCTCGGAATCACTGCCAGCTGTCAGCATTACTCGAGCAACGCACCTATCCGCCGCCGTCGCCGTGGCCACCGCCGACACTGTCGAGCAACAATGTCGTCTGAGGACGCCGCCGTGAAATGTGACTCATTACTCGGTCTCCCATCAGCGGGATGAAATATGGCATTTCATTTGGAGATGTTTATAAAGTTATTTATTTTCGCCCCGTCTCTAAGAGGGAAGAATGTCCTTTCCGTCTGATGAGATGTAATCATTAGTCAAGCTGGAGAATGTCACTGAGAGACAGATGACCTGTTTTTTTCTGTTTTTTTTTTTCTGTAGGATATTTTTGCTGATAATGTTCTTTGGAGGTAAGAGGCAAGAGCTAAAATAAATATACATAATACGTCAGGGAAGAGCATTTAAAGTTTAAAGTGTCTACTCGCAATGCGTTGCACATTAAATATCAAAAGAGAAAAGCATTGGATAAAAGTGTCTGCCAAATGCAGAAATCTAAATGTAATGACAATAAATGAATACACTGGACATCAAACATACCGGTAAACAAAATTACTAAATTCCTAAATGACAAAATCACAAAATTGCTAAATTCCAAGAAAAATCCAAAAGATGTTTGGTTTGGTCAGGCCTATGAAGCGGTGTGTGTGCAGTGTGCTGAGTGCTGTGATTATGACCAGCCTCGGCCCTTACAGTCCCCTATCATCACTGTGTGCATCCCCCTGCAGCCTCAGCTCCTGGCCTTGCTTCTCACACAAAGGAGGTGATTCAACAGAAACCACTCTCTTCCTGTCTCTGTATCACTCTATCTTTCTCTGTCTCTCTCCATGGTCACTCTCTCTCTGTCTACTCGTCTCTCTTTCTCTCTCTCTCCATTTCTCAATCCATCTCTCTCTCTCTCTCTCTCTCAGAGAGCTGTTGCTGCTGCAGTGCACATGCCATGTCTGTTCACCAGACCCTCCACTGGGCTCTCAACATCAAACGCAGTGTTGCCAGGGGACATCTCCTGGTCTTATAGGATGTAGGATTGCTGTTCCATTGCCTAGATTAGTGTGTACTAATCCAAACCAGCAAAAAAACAAACCACCCAAGGCTGTTTTAATAACGCAATGTTTTTTAAAATCCATGTGGACACACCAGATTAATCTGTGAATTCAGCCTAAGCAATAACAACAGCTTGTACAATAAATTGTATAATTAACCTTCCTGTTTTGTTTGTTTCATGCTTACTAGTTTTGTGTTCCCGGTCAAAAATGGCCGCTGCATTATAACTTGTCATAAATCCGTAATAGCACATATATTATCATCTAATGGTGTGATAGACCTTTGCATCAACTTAAGTTCTTTTGGATTTCACCAGTTTTGAACATCCATTCGCTTTTTATGGCCTGCAGGCCTCATTTACCTGAGCTCATGCAAGTCAGGAAGGGGAAGATACTACTGGGGAAAAGGTCATGGTGGGGGCTGGCATAGAAGCAAAGAGGGGGAGTGAAGGTGTTTTGTGTGTGTGTGTGTGTGTGTGTGTGTGTGTGTGTGTGTGTGTGTGTGTGTGTGTGTGTGTGTGTGTGTGTGTGTGTGTGTGTGAATGTACTGCAGCACAGATACAGTCCATTCGATCAATAGATATGTACCTGGACTCAATTTTGTACACTGACCATTTTCTCAACGATTCATTTTCAACGGCCAGTCATTTTTGATCAGGAATGCACATAGGTGTTCTAATGTTAAATAAAACACCTAAGTTGTTATGACAATTATTCAAATGTGTCTTGTGTGTTCAGTACTAACAAAATCCTAGAGCCTCATGATAGCCAGAAAGAACGTAATTGAATGAATAATATTTTTGAGAGAGGAAAAAAACATTTTGGTCAAAAGGAGGATTAAAGAAAGTATACAAGAAATATTGCCATAGATAAAACATCTCAAATGTACGCACACTTACCATAGAGTATCACAGAGAATGCGCCAGTATTAAAGTCTCACGAATGCTAGCAGAACAGCTAATTGATTGCAAGCTGAAGTCCTACCATTAGCAGTGAATTACAGAGAAAGTATCTGGATATTTTATTCATGTCCACCCTGTGTGTCAGTCACCAATTTAAGTTGACTCAAGGGCAAACTCACTGGCTGCTGTGGGTAGGGGACTAGCAGTGACTTTTTTTGCAGTAGCATTCTGCATTGACGTCAGAAGATAATTGCGAGGAGATTGAACAGAGCCTCACTTCTGTCAGGTGTAGCACTTATCGCGGAGGAATTTAATGCATACTTATCTGACCTATGTACTGTGGATTACATGCCTGCTCCTGCCTCCAGCTATGCCAGTGGAATGCGGGGGGTGGGGGGATTCTGTGTCGGTGATTACCGGAATATGGGCAACCTGTGAAAGAAAAGGTGACACTTCAGGTGGAAAAACAAATCTGTTTTTCTAGGACTATCTTGAGGGTTTCCATATGTAGAATTCTCAGAGGGGTTGCTTTTTTATCCTTTTAATTGCCCAAAGCATCTAGGCTACTGCCTATGTGGAATTCAAAACAATAGTGAAAAAGAAAAGGTTGGTAAAAGGACACATGTTCGGTAGATAAAGACAGAGAGAGAAAAAAATGAAAGAAAAAAGGAAGAAAAATGTGTAGATGTCCAAGCTGCCAGTGTTGAACCTCATCATTGGCGGCTCCTTTCTCTTTCCACAGTCTAGACACATTCACATCACTCTTAGCTTGTCATTATCTAGCCGCTGTCTGCGCTGCTCTTTCAGAGTGTACTGAGACCTGCTTTAATAGCCATCTCAATACCAGCACCCTCACCGCTAGACAGAGACTGCGGACACCAGATGACCCATGCTCTGGTCTAACGCTACCAGGATCTGCCCTCTGCACTTATACCGGGCATCTGCGCAGCAATCATGTCAGCTGAGCAAATCAGCTCTATAGCGACGCTGGAGTCAGTGAGGGTGCTGTTTGACACGCTGCGACGGATACTAATGTGAGGCCTGAAGGCTTCTCTAGGGCCATAGCATCAATAAGGCAGCTGTCTAGCGCAGATAAACAAAGACTACTCTTCATACCATTTCTGGAAGTATGAGGAGATCAGTTTGCACTGTATGCAGACATCCCCTCTTGACTGTGTGTGTGTGTGTGTGTCTGTCTGTCTGTCTGTCTGTCTGTCTGTCTGTCTGTCTGTTTGTTTGTTTGTTTGTTTGTTTGTTTGTCTGTCTGTCTGTTACAAGCACAACAGACAACAGGTCTCATCAGTAATGTAGACAACGATGCCTCTGGTACCAATGTGCTAGCAGAGGTGGCAGTGTGTGTCCCTCTGTGTGTGTGTGTGTGTGTGTGTGTGTGTGTCTGTGTGGATAAGTGCTATTTCGCTTGTAAACATCTGGGAGTCTAAGGGAGACCAGCCTCCCAACTAGTCACACACCTGGTGTGGTGTATCTTTCCCAATGCCATTTCAAGGTTGCTGGACAACTTCAAAACACTGCACCAAAACAGTGCCTCATACAAAACACACACAGCGGGAAGGTTTCTAATTAGCTCCTTAATTGACTACATGCTACACATATTTATTTCCTAATCGTGGAGATCAATCAGTGTCATATGTCATTATGACACTGACAGATGGATGAAATACACAAATAATTGTAGGTTTAAAGGCATCTTTCAAGATCTGTGCTTTGAGATGGCCATTTTGAAGTTCAGACGCCCTTGGTTCCTTCACCTTGACCATTGCTTAGACAGAGTCCATGTCAGAATCGTTTACTCCTCTTTCGTAACCCTAGGTGGTAAAGAAATAAAAATGTCCACACCACTCACGACAACTTGTCAACATTTACTTAACAACAACAACAACAACAACAACAGCTATCATCACAAATATCATCATGGGCTTACAGGTTTTCTTCTTCTCAGAACTGCTGTAGGCGATGCCATTGCACTGTGTTCCCTCCATTCTCTGTGATTTAGGCGTTTCACACCAGCGTTGATCTCATTGTGTGCAGAATCCTGTCTGACAGGCGTGAATCCTGCCTCAGCTCGGCTCAGTGTAGAGGAGCACTGGACACACACACACACACACACACACACACATACCATCACCACACACACACACACACACACACACACACCATCACCACACACACACACACACACACACACACACACACACACACACACACACACACACACACACACACACACACACACACACACCCCACACACACACACACACACACCCCACACACACACACACACACACACTCACCACAGGTGGAAAGCTGCCTCTGATGAGGGACTATTTGTTCGCTTATTCATGTCACACCGGCTGACAGTGTTCAGTTGCTTCGAGCAATTAGGCTGGTGCAAAGGAGGTGAGACAATGATTAAACCACCTTTCGAGCTCACGGAAGAATAATTTTTCCACAATCATAAACATTAGCGTTTGTTTACTTTGTAGATGCTTTCATCAAAATCATTTTTTTTTTAGGTACACATATAACCATGTTAGGCAGAAAATCCAGCCAATATTGGCCCAATCACATGGCCAAGGATGGCATCTTCTCTAAGGACCCACAGTGTCCTTGTTTAGATTCACAATGACCTCCATGTGGGTGGCCTGACCACAGCCTAACTAACTACTGTACATTCACATGGTTTACAGTCCCTGTGGTCAGACAATACAACCACTGCTGTGATTCGCAAGTTACAGCATCTGTGATGTACGCCACAGTATCAGATGAATGTAACATATGATTGGTCTCAAACTGATCCTGCTGATGTGGGCAAGTGATCATGGTCTCATTACAATCCATAGTATCTGTGCAATGACCAGAGTTTTCACTGCAGTCTCCATTCAATTAGCATTTGACACTTTCCATGCTAACTGACCCATTACGTGCCAGCTTAATAGGATTCGTTGCTACTGGTTAAAGAAAGGGTCTGATAACAAAGCAGACGTCTTCCTCTGACTGGGCTCTTCTTCTCTTCCTGACAGCTGGAGTGAGGCCTTCTCTTCCCTTTGGCCTTTCCCCCTTTTCCTCTACTTGCCTCCACTATGACCTCGTTGTTTGCGTATAATGTTATGACCACGTATAACCACGGGATCTAAAAGTGAAGTGAAGGCTCGGACATTATGTATTATGCAGATCGTGCATTATTACAGTGTTACAGTAATACTAATGACTCTATAACCAGGGAGGCTACACCAGCCAGATTAACTGAAGTATTCCATTTGCACATTCCATTGTGTCTGCTGCAACAATTACTGAGATCAGTGGAACCGCCTACACTACAGATGGTACGGGTTGAGAATGCTCCTTTCTTTCCCGCACATCGGGACTCCCGAAGCATCGGGAAAACTGCAACCGCAAGGGGGCAACATAGACCGCCCTAATAATATGAAGGTTCGGCTCATGGAAAAACCCGAGGACACCGCGCTGGTGACGAGCGGAGAAAAGAGACATCACGCTCGGCATGTCAGATTGCAGTTTCAGAGTTTTCGAATGTTTTACAGCCTACCTCACAGCTGGCTCTCTCACTCGACGTAGCCTATAACTCAGTCAGTCCAGCAGAGATGCCAGAGCAACGTTTTGGTCAATGGAGAGGGAGAGAAATGCTCCGCATATCCGTCTCATTTAATCCGTCTCATTTAATCATTAAAATGAAGGTGATGACTGGCGAAATTATAATCAAACGACGTTTCAATAAACCATTGTTGAAATTAATGAAAATGGTTTTAGAAGCCTTCAATTCAACCTGAAAGACTCGATAGGCAACCTTAGATTAATTCATTAATTCATTACGGTTACAAACCGCATTTCCGTGAATAGGCTATTATTGTCAAGGCGAAGACGAAAGAGATGGACAAGATGGACATAGGCTACATTTATGCTAGGAATACTTAGAAATGTGTAGGCCTATAGGCTATTTTAAAACGGAGGCATGTTCATTTTAACCGGCGACGCTGGGTAGCTTACCCAGCACTTTATCACAGATTTTGTCCCCACCACTTTTGACAACTGAAAATAAAATGTATTTAACAGAAATATCTTTAATAGGCATACATGCCTATCATGTCACTTTACTTATAACCGTAGGCTACATGCATGGAGAAGATCGCGCATTTTGTAACATTGTATGGATGGTCAGATATGCGATAGGGCAGTGAGGGTGATTCATTGTAACCATCGACTAGTAGGCCTAGTTCCGCAAAAGAAGTTTCTAGCAACTTAGAATATATGGATCTCGTTATGCATGTTCATGTTGATTCAGAGATAGACATAGACTACCGTGGGCTACTGTGCGTCAATATAACAGCATTTTATCATGTGGTGAATTAATGACTAACGTCAGTTTAACATGTCAGAACTTTTGATCGGCGTTTCAAGTGCATGCTGCGAATAAATGAACTCGACTGACTGAATCCTTTATATTTCTTGGCTAAGTGCGAAGATATTGATACTCGAACGGTGGCGTAACTGGATGAGGCATCTTAATCACACGTCAGCGACCGGGGTTCAAAACCTACTCTATGAACCTCCGGAACCCATTAAGACAAGAGGCATTATTTTATTAAAAAGTTTTGCGATTTTTTTTATGATTGCGATGTTTGCTGAAAAGAAAAGTTAATATGTGAATTCGTGGTTCAGCGCGCGCGCGCGCGCACACACACACACACACACACACACACACACACACACACACACACACACACACACATTTTTACATTTACATAATAGGGCTCGGGCACACGCCTTGAACTCTAGGAATATCGCCGCCATTTGGTAGCGCACTGAACGTAATATCCATTCATTCAGATGCACAAGACAAGAAGCAGAAATATAGTAGCGATTTATTCTTTTCCTCTTGCGATCGTGGGTTGCACTGTTACACCCCACTACACAGCAACATAGGCTACGACCAAGAAGGCAAAAACTAAGTAACAGGAACACACTAAAAGGCGGGAGTAAATCCATAGTAATCCATAGTAAACTAAGGAGTGAAGCTGCCAATGTGGCTGTGCCTGCTAAGTTTTGATGTCATGATCCCGAGCTCTAGTGTCAGGAAGTGTCTGTCGAGAGAGAGGGGGGAGGGAGGCAATCGTCCTCAATGCAGCATATAGGTAGGCTATAATGCCTAGTGAACTGGTTAGACAAGTGTGGGGGAGGGGGAATGATCGCACAAGACAATTGCTCTTCATGAAATGGGTAGTCTCACAGACGTTTGTCGATGTTTAAACGTAGCCTACTACATCACTTGCGAAATCGGACGTGGCACATAGAATTATTAGGCTACTGGATTTAATATAGCAAGTCCATATACTTTGTTCATCCTATATTAAAATGTAATGTGCTGCGGGGAAGCATTGGGGAAGTCAGTTTAAGTTGTCCTGTAACAATTTGCCTCTTATTATAATCAAGAGTAACACGAAAAACACAAATATCATGTATTGTGTCGTAAACAGTTAATGACTTCGTGGCCACTATGCGCAACTGCATCGCGCAGTGAGCTGAAGGATAGGAGGACCGACACTTATTAACACAAAGCTTTGTAAAGCACTAACAACCACCCCTCAAAGTTCATTGTCCATAAGTCCAAACAATAAGTATAAAAATTCGACAATCCAAAACGATAACGAGATCTCCCAGAAACGAAAAACAAGTTTGTTGAGTAGCCTAGTCCTTCCAACAATCTCAGCTTTTGCGTTTGTTAGATAAAAGGCATTCTGTCCTGCTGTATTCCAATGAGAAAAAATCATCCACAAGGTAGGCTAAGGGTCACGGTAATGCAGCATGCAGGAATCTACATACGCACAAAACGAATGAATGGGTTATATCGGCCAAAACGAATGAATGGGTTGGGAGAGTCGTCTGGCTGTGTCAGCAGACTGCAGTCGGTCTCGAGGGGTTAAATAACGCACGTACTTGAATTTTAATCTGAAGAAGACCACACGGTCGAAACGTCATTCCTTTGTGATAAAGAAAATAAAATAAAATCAAAAAAGAAGGATTTCAAGTGTGCGAACCTTTTTCCATTTTTTTATGATTTAGCCTACTCTTGTTCTGCACCTTGACCGGGGATGTGCACAAACTTTTTTACTACACTTGAATTTTAAACCAACCATCCTATAGCCATACTTTAATAATCAGATGTTATGCTCATTTTTGTAGGCTACACCTCACCGGCAAGCACGCACGCAAATGCTGCTTTTATTGCACATCTACAATATTGGCCAGGCTATATAGAATAGGCTTTTAGGACTGTATTTTGCCTTCGTGCAACTTTAGTTGTGCTCAATCTAAATTATTGTCAGTAAGAATAGGTCATATTACCAAATGGCGAACCTCGAAAATTATTTAGGATATAGAGCCGTGTCCATTACGCATGCAGTTATTTTTTAGGCTATTGTTTTATTTTAGTATTTTTGTCTACCATGGCAAACATAGTTGAAACGTTCGCTCTAAACTTATGTATTTCCAATCGGCTTTCACAATCAGCTACAGCTTTGCATGAAAACTTGCAATGTCTTTACAGAACTGCTTTCACTTCCCCGAGTCGCGAACGCAACATGCACAACAACCGATATTTAGCAAACACATGCATTTCCAGCTCTCAAAACCGATGAGGTCCAGATCTCAGTGGACTCAAAGCTGCCTACAGCCATGCATAGTAAGCCTAATGATAGCCTAATAGTTATGACATTAATAGCCTATTAATGTTTAGTGTTTAACTTTCTGTTTAGTGTTGACAACACAAAGGCCTTCACGTTGTGTGGCAGTGCTTGCTTGCCCTTCGATCCATCCCAGTTGGTGGTTTTGCACCTGTCCCTGAGTTATAGTCTATATGAGTAAGCGCTTATGCTCTAACCGCATAATAAAAGAAGCACCTGCAGCAGTGCTTATGGCAAGGCTATTAACACCTGTCACTGAGCTATGGACAAGCAGTTATGCTCGAAAATTATCATAATAACAGACACACCTAATTGTATGGCTCTATGTTTGAACACATCAAATTAGCAAGCATTTCCTCCCGATAGCAGCAACGTTTGCTTTTTTTTTTCTGTCGGTCCGCGGTTGCTTGGTCAATTGCGCAGCAAATTATCAGATGAAGCGGACCTAATTTCACTCCATGTCTCGCGGACCAGCAGCAGTCTCCACGTTTCGCGGCCCATAGTTTGAGAAACGCTGCATTAAAGTGTCATTAAGTTGTAGGCTATATGTTTAGTGTTTTCTTTGTGTGTTTTGCATTGTAGTGTGTTTGCATTGAGTAGTTCCTTAAAATACGGAACAAAGAGCGTCCCGTAGGCTATCTGTTCAATACAGAAGAAGACTTTTACTTATATATTTCTTATAACGAAACGCGAAGAAAAAATACGAGGACTGACCATCTCGCCTCTCCGCGTTTCCCCCAATATCATGGCGACAAAGAGAAATAAATATGATTGGACATTTTAATGTTTGTAGCGCGCCAGTTTACCCAGTGTGTGTGCATTGAGTAGTTCCTTAAAATACGGAACAAAGAGCGTCCCATAGGCTATCTGTTCAATAAAGAAAAAGACTTTAACTATTACTTATATATTTCTTATAACGAAACGCGAAGAAAAAATACGAGGACTGACCATCTCGCCTCTCCGCGTTTCCCCCAATACCATGGCGGCAAAGAGAAATAAATATGATTTGACATTTTAATGTTTGTAGCGCGCTAGTTTACCCAGTGTGTGTGCATTGAGTAGTTCCTTAAAATATGGATCAAAGAGCGTCCCGTAGGCTATCTGTTCAATACAGAAGAAGACTTTAACTATTACTTATATATTTCTTATAACGAAACGCTGCATTGAGTAGTTCCTTAAAATAGCCTACGGAACGAGCGTCCCGTAGACTATCTGTTTAATACGGAAGAAGACTAACTATTACTTATATATTTCTTATAACGCTGGCTGTAGGCGATTTCTATAACCATTTTCATTCATTTCAACAATGGTTCATTGAAGTGTCGTTTGAATGATTTCGCCAGTCATCACCTTCATTTTAATGATTCAATGAGATTAAGGGGTCGACTATTGACGGATATGCGGTCTTCATCATTAAATGCAGTTGAAACTTTCTGCCACCTGGTGGTTGTTTGGGTACATTGCCTTAGCCTCGAAAAAAATCGGCTTGACGCACTGCGGGATCTCTTCGGGAGTCCCGCGGGAGAAGGTGCATTCTCAACCCGTACCCACTGTAGATATGAAAGCTGCATGTACATTAAAATAAATAATAAAATAGACTTATTCTTCTAAGACTATGTTTGTGCATCATGAACGGAGTGCTTCAATTATGCGTTCGGTGTAGCCTCCCTGTAAGGTCTTTTGTTTACACTGAACAACCAAAACAATGTGTAGAGCAATTCAGAATGTGTAGAGCATGTAGAAACAACTGCATATTTGCTGTGTCTACTCAGTCAAAAGTGTATATAAACTCATAGCAGAGGAGTATTGGATTCGGCTCCAATTGCAAAAGAAAGCATATCCAATACCGACACTATCTAGTTCTAGCTATCATGATCACCCCTAATCCCACTACCACTGCGGTTGCTGTTGCTAGCACAGCCTCTGGCACTGGCGATCGCTCTTTAACTTTGTGTGGAAACAGCATCAGACACTCGCGGGAGCCGGTCATCAGTGGCAGTGACCTCTGCCCGTCTGGAGGCTCAGACTGGCCTGCCCCCGGCCTGATAAGCAGACCCCTCCATCCCTCCAGTGAGACAGCAGCTGCTGGTGCTGATGCTGGAGAGAGAGAGGGGAGGGGGGGGGGGGGGGGGGGGGGGGGGGGGGGGGAAGACAGAGAAAGAGAGAACAGAAAACAAAAGAGAGATAGAGAGAGAGAGAAGTAGAGAGAGGAAGGAAGAGAGAGAGAGAGAGAGAGAGAGAGAGAGAGAGAGAGAGAGAGAGGGAGAGGGGGGGGGGTGGAGGGGGAGAGAGGCTGTGCACTTCTTGCTCCTGGTGCCCTGCCCTGGCGCCCCCCCCCCCCCCCCACGGGGAGACATTAGAGCACATCGATTGGAGGCTGACCTGTGCCACGGACAACAGGGAGACGGACAGAGAGACAGCGGGCTTACGGGCTGGAGGAGAGGGGTGGTGGAGCTGCACACAGGAGTGTGTGTGTGTGTGTGTGTGTGTGTGTGTGTGTGTGTGTGTGTGTGTGTGTGTGTGTGTGTGTGTGTGTGTGTGTGTGTGTGTGTGTGTGTGTGTGTGTGTGTGTGTGTGTGTGTGTGTGTGTGTGTGTGTGTGTGTGTGTGTGTGTTTGCAATCAACCTGATGAGGCACTGATTTGAGACTCAGCAATACAGAGCAACAGGCCTGTCCAAGCTATGCAGGCTACAGCCTTACCGTCTCCTCTCTAGCACAGCCTTGCTGTCTCTCCCTCTAGCTCACTGGCTGGAGTGGTGCACCATCTACACACACACACACACACACACACACACACACACAGCACAGAGAGACACACACACAACCCTGTTTGTGTTGTAGAGTGGTGAGTGTGCAGGTTTCCCGTGGGTGGCATTTCACCCAGTGTCCAATTACGGCCCAGGAAACCAGCTGTCCGGTTGCTGAACACGTCCATTTCCGGCCGACTCAAGTCAATCCTTCTCCAAAGAGTACCCAGAACACAGAAGCACTGCAGGGGGAGGAAGTTTTAGTTCCTTTAAAAAAAAAGATAATAAAAAAAACATCCACTTTTGCATTCGCACCAACATAAACTTGTTATGGACGAAAGCTCTTTGAAAAGTCCTAAAATTTCTGTGAGCAGAAAGCCTGAGGGTTTTTGCCAGCGAACAGAATTCGTACTGTCAGTCACCAGTTGGTCGTAACACATCTGTAGAAAGGCTTGTCTACTCTTGCAGTGTGTTAGCTCTCTCTTTGTTCCTGATATCGATCAGTATTCATAAAAGGTGCCTCACTGTTTTTTTCAGTGAGTCACTCAGACATGTTATATGTAAGAGTCTGACATGATTTGTTGTTGTGATTTAACCTTGTATTTTTGCCATTCATTTATTATACAATCCTTTACAAGCAAATATCAACTACAGAGTTCCAAGGATGCATTCTTTCCAAAGAGGTATGAATCAGGCTCAGCGTACAACAATAAACAATCTTTTTTTTCACTTGAAAAATAAGAGGCTATGACAGAAGCTGCTTCCGTGAAGGTCCTATTCAGAGTGGGATTATAAAACATTAAATGTTGGATAAGCAGGTACGTGCAGGAACGATGGTACCCCACAATATACAGTATGCAAGGTGTGACACCCCGATTTTACCGTGCCATGTAATGTAATGTAATGTAATGTTTATTTGTATAGCGCATTTTAACGTGCACAAGTGCAACCCAAAGCGCTTCACACACAAGACTGATACATAGTGCCGAAATGGAGCGGCGTAGTCGCCATGCGTTCCCGTGACAACAAGACAAACAAACAAAATGACAAATGAAAACAAGACAAAAATGCCGGACGGAGCGGCGTAATCGCCAGCACTCCCGTGACACCAAGACATACAAGACAGACAAACAAACAAAAATCAAATAAATAATAAAAGCAAACCAAATCCGAAAAGTCCATGCCAACTTATAGTCTAGTCGTAATCCCCATAGGCCCAATAGTAAACCCAGAAATGTTGAGTACCCTAAAGTTTTATTGCATAAATGTAATCTATAGGCCTAGTGGATGAAATTCAACTTGGTTGCCTAAAGTTGCACTTTGGGCAATTTGCATAATTAGCATAAATATATAGCCAATTAAGGCGAATAGGGTGCAGGTGAATAGGGTAAAATAAATAAATAATAGATATCACTATGAAACTTTCTCAGTTGGTTACTTGTGTTAAGATGAGAAAAAAATGTATTGCATGTTTTTTATATTTTAATGTTTACATATGCAAATTAGGGCCTATCTCATAGAAAAGGCTCTAATTTGCATACACACAAAATGATAAAGCCAGGCTCAAAATGTTTCTTTTTTCCAAAGTAAACATGTATACTTGGAGGGCTGAATTGGTGAAAACCTTTAAAGGAACCTGGTAAGGAGGCAGTGTTAACCCATTGACCCATTTAATCCCAATGGTCATAATTGTGACCGTACAAAAACATTTTGCTCCTGTGCCTTTAAAATGTCATAGTTATTTTATATGTTGTATATAGTTCTTGTATATAGTTAATGTGTATGTGTGTATGTGTGTATGTGTGCATGCTGGATATAGTTATTTTGCACATTATGTACAGTTCTTGTAGGTTTGCGTGTGTGCATGCTGTTATATAGTTATTTGTATGGAGCACCTAATTTCTTAATCCGTCCGTCCATAGGTCAACACTGCCTCCTGACCAGGTTCTTTAAAGATTTTCACCAATTCAGACCCCAAGTACAAATGTTTACCCTTGGAAAAAAATATTTTGAGCATGACTTTATTATTAAACAATCTGATTTTGTCAGTATGCAAATGAGCGCATGTTTAATGAGACATGGCCTCATTTGCATATGTAAACATTAAAATATAAAAAACATGCAATACATTTTTTTCTCATCTTAGCACAAGTAACCAACTAAGAAAGTTTCATAGTGATATCTATTATTTAAATTTTGTACCCTATTCACCTGCACCCTATTCACCTTAATTGCCTATATATTTATGCTAATTATGCAAATTGCCCAAAGTGCAACTTTAGGCAACCAAGTTAAATTCCATCTATTAGGCCTATAGATGACATTTCTGCAATAAAACTTTAGGGTACTCAACATTTCTGGGTTCAAGAAATTACGACTAGACTATTAGTCCAATTGACTGCATCAGTAGACGGCCGAGAAAAGTCCCAGGGCAATGATGATGCACAGCCCCGTAGCTGATCAGACCAACGCGGAGGAATTCAAAATCGCTAGGCAGGCCGTCTGGAGAGCACCAGAAGCAGAGGCACAAGCAGCAGAAGCACCGAGCAGCCTGAAGTCGTGAGCGACCTTGCAGGTCAGCAACAGTTTGTCCCTGGCCTCCAACGTTAGCACTGCTCGATCCAGACAGACTCAGTCCAGGCAGCCGAGCATGGCAGCTCGCAGGCCAGCAGCAGCTCGGCAGTCGCGGCAGAATCGCCCGCAGTTGGTATATCGCCCGCAGTTGGTAGCCAGGTCCTCAGCTGTCCTGACCAGACGGTGAAGTGCAGCGCACGGATGGAGTGTTACGCCTTGACCTCCCTCTGTCTGCATGGTGCTCTTGGGTACTAGGCATGTTGTTGTTATCTTGTCTTGCAATTCGTCCTGCAGGAGGAGCTGGAGAGTTCTGGTAGCTAATGAGGGGGCGTGGCTCCGTGTTAATGGCCGTCAGGATAAAGCCTGGCTGTGTCTGAATCATAAGTACACACGCTGGGAAGCGTGCATTTTCCGGAAATTACGTCAGAATAGACTGTCCGAAAGTCAAACGCTCTCACTAGATGGGTACTTCGTTTGGCGTGATTTCCAAGCGTGCATCGATGCATCTTTTTTGACCTCAGATATCCCATAATCCATTGCGCAGCGCAGATCAAGCTCCACACGTCATGCAAATCGTCAAGCAACGCAAAACTAGTTTGTGCCTTCCAAATGTAGGGACGCATACTGAGGAGCAAGCTAACTGATACGCTACTGGAAAGAACGGTACTATCCAGCGTGCGCCCTTGACTTTTGGACACGGCCCCTGTGTGCTGTGGCATCCCCGGGGCTCTCGGTTCTGCTCTGGCCTTAGTTTGGCTGCAGCGATTCCCATTTGCCTTTTCTTTATGCGCTACACATACACATTGCTGACATGCATGACATTTTATGTGATCTTTTCTTGCTTCTCTCTTACTGACTTGTGATATTTGTAAATAAATTAAGAATTATTATTTAAACGTTGCCCGACCGTGTCAGTCTCCCTATGTCCTTACGCTTTGAGCCAAGGTGTTCGTGACAAAGGGTATCTGAAGATCCAGGTTCAAGTCTAGCTTCAGCCATTCATTTAATTTCAAATCAAATGGTCAACGCTAACTTGTGCTCTCTGTCTCTTTCATCCACATCATTACCATTGAATGTTTCCTTCACTATGCAACATCTGGAATTAAATGTCTACCCTCGCACATTTTATTACTTCTCATGTTGCATCTATAAGGATAACATTTGTGTGTGTGTGTGTGTGTGTGTGTGGGTGGGTGGGTGTGTGGATGGGTGCATGTGTATTTGGCAACCTGGTCTCTCTGGTATTTGGGTAGCCTATACGACAGTGTATGTGTATTGGTATCTAAGAAACAACGTGTGTCTTTGTGCACCTGCGAATCTGTGTGTGTGTGTGTGTGTGTGTGTGTGTGTGTGTGTGTGTGTGTGTGTGTGTGTGTGCACGCGCGCCTGTATGAATGTGTACCCAGGCTTAGCTCCTCGGCGCAGTGTTTGATTATGTTTGCCAGGATGCTGCTGTTGTTTATGCAGGCTGGTGCTCTGAGGTCCATGTGTGTGTGGGATGGGGAGGCCACCCTGGCCCAGGCTGATAGCTGGGCCACCTCACTGATTATAGCCTGCCTGCCATCATGCCATTGCGTGGGGGGGGGGGGGGGGGGGGGCTTCAAATGGGGCTATGCCAGAGGCTTTCTAATGAGGGGAAACAGCACTCAATAAATCCTCCATAGAAATCTACGTATGTAAATGGGGTTGGTGCGTCACGTCAATATGTCAGTTGTCTTAATATATACATTATCCACCACTTCTGCCGCCAAAAGCTGACATGTGATTACATCGTGCCCAATCATATGGTTGCACTGGCGCACACGATTGTTATGATTTCGCAGCTGGAGAGAGGGTGGTGTAGTGAAGCCTTGCATACGCACAAACAAACTAGTAATTGGCACATCGTTCACCTAGCGTAGCTTTACGACAGATGTAGCGAGTCGCTACGGAGAAAACCAGCCATGGAACTTCAAGAACGTCTGCCTGACAAACCTTGTGAGAATCACTGTGAAACATTACCTTGTCAGTAGATATAGCTATCTGGAGATTTTTGCCTGTTGTTAATCCTTCACCTCCACAACAAAAGCATTTCCATTGTGTACAAGGGGGAAAAGTCATGAGAAGTGTGCCATTTACAACAGTAGTAGCAGTTTGGTATTTGCTCTAGAGGGAGCTCTATAGTGGCCCAAAATACCAAAACCTGCATAAGACTTCGGAGTTTGACATTTTCTGAGAGCTCACACGGAATTTAATGAGCTGTGTGCATGACTTACCTTGTGATAATTAGGATTTCACAAGTTCCATTTCTGGAAACCTCACTAGAACACTACCCCCCCCTCCTCCTCCCCCCCCCCATGCATGTTTTCCTGATCCTGTCTCCGTAGCTGCTCCCCTGCCCACTTTGTGTTTGTATTTGAATGCCACGTGGAAAGTGATGCTGGTAGCAGGTGTGGGGACTGGCCCACATCAACACACACACACACACACACACACACACAAATAGACACACACACACACACACACACACACAATCATACGCTTGTCGTCACTGGGACACCTGGTATCACAATCCCTCTTTGCCAGGGTTATGTGGTGCCAGCTTGTTAATCCCAGCAGAAATCAAGATGTGGTGATTCAGTATTAACTGCCCCATCTTCACTCTCGGCCCTAGCAGCACCTGCCCCTCTCTGGCCAGTGGGGGTCGCTGGGATATGGGGTGGAGGTGGGGAAGCAGCCATGTTTGATGTTTGTGCTTGCTGGGCCAGATAAGACATCTGGACCAGTGCCTGTGTGTGTGCGTGTGTGTGTGTGTGTGTGTGTGTGTGTGTGTGTGTGTGTGTGTGTTTAAGTAAGCCAGTTGGTGCGTGTGTGTGTGTGTGTGTGTGTGTGTGTGTGTGTGTATGTGTGTGTGTGTATGTGTGTGTGTGTATGTGTGTGTGCAATCAGGCTCTGTTGCTTTTTGCAATTGGGATAACAAATTGTCTCCCCCCTTGTCATCAGCCTTTCCGTCCCCCGCCGCTCTCATCAAAATTCTTTTGAATGCGCCGTTGCCATGACAGCAGCAAAAACGTACCGCTGAGATTTTCCCCTCAGATAAGGATTCTGTCTTCTCCTGTAGCTGGCCTCTCTCTCTCTCCCTCTCTCTCTCTCTCTCTCTCTCTCTCTCTCTCTCTCTCTCCTCTCCCTCTCTCTCTCTCTCCCTCCCTCTCTCTCTCCCCCTTCTCTCTGCCTCTATCTCTTTTTCTCTCTCGATCTCAACATTGGCCCCTTCCTCCCCACCTCTCTTTCGTGCACTTCACTCTCTCTCTCCATACCCCCCCCTCCCACCCCGCCCCACACTTCTAGAAATACAAGTCTTTGGTCCCCCCTGCACAGCACGCTTTTAGAGCAGATGATTTATCTACCAGGCACTTTCAAAGTAATGAGGCTATAATAGAATAATACCAGGGCCAAAAATACTACATGTTTTGGATTATATTATGGTGGCATATTTAGCGGGAGTTGAGGCATAGAGGGATAGAAAGGGGTGAGGTGATGGGGAGGCTTGCTAATGAAATGAGGGAAATTATGGCTTAATGCTTACTTACATAGCCACCTGGTGTCTGTGTGTAAACTCTTATTTCCTTCTCAGCATATGCAAGCTATTATTTGGGTAAACCAATTGTGCGCCTCGCCAATATTGCCAGTCCCAGAAGGTGAGCGATCCCCCTGAACACAGAGATATGTGAGTGTGGCAGTGCGTGGCCTCACTAAATTGCATTTTTTTTTGTAGTTGATAAGCAGTTTCAGGCATTAGGGTCTCAATGTATTGACTGTGACATTAGAGTGAATGATGAAACCTAAATGTGTGCTGAAGAACATAAGTAAACAGGGAACATTTTGAGGAAGTTAGCTGATCCAAACTATCTCAAAGATCGATGTTACATGGTAGATGTTTATCAGCTAATGAAAAAAGGAAACAAATAGCTCATAGCTTTTGAGGTTTTGAGTCAATTTTGATAACAATGTCCACCCAATTATTTTTCAAATACTTTTTTTTTTTTTTTTCAAGATTCTCGTATCATATCTGGTATAGCCTGGATAGCCATTACACACTCTATGGGCAGAGAGAGCTGAATTATAGACACTGAAACAATTAGCTGGAGTAAATAATTGAATTTTGCCAAAGCCATTAAATATCGAGCAAGGGACAGATGAAATTAGAAAGTCACAGCCCACTGACTAGATATTTTAAATAATGCACATTTTAATCATGCAAATAACACTACAATCGGCCCAAATAATTATTCCGAATGAATCATCTAGCTACAACCTCCTCCTCCTCATTTCCCAGTAAATTCACATCCCCGGCAACTGGAGAGAGAGGGAGAGAGAGAGAGAGAGAGAGAGAGAGAGAGACATACAGAGAGAGGGAGAGAGAGAAAGAGATAGAGCGAGAGAGAGAGAGTGCAGCCTATCAATCAAGGCTGTTTTTTAGCTGTGGCTGCTGCAGACCTCTCCGACCAAGTGGAGACAAAGGGCCCAGGGATGTGTGGAGGAAAAAATACTATAACAGGGAAACAAATCCTTCACACACAAACACAAGCACAACACAAACACAACACACACACACACACACACTCACACACACACACACACACACACACACACACACACACACACACACACACACACATTATGCACGTACGCGCACACGCACACACACACACACACACACACACACACACATTATGCACGTACGCGCACACGCACACACACACACACACACACACACACACACACACACACACACACACACTCATTATCTTTCTGTTTGAGATGTGAGTGAAGAAAATACTATAACGAGAGGGAAATCACACACACACACACACACACACACACACACACAGACACACACCTACACACACACACACAAACTCTCTTGCTCGCTTAACTGTGTGCATGCCAACACACATACTCTCTCTCTCTCACACACACACACACACACACACACACACACACACACACACACACACACACACACACACACACACACACACACAAACTCTCTCTCTCACTGTCTCGCCCCCCACATGCACACACAAACACATAAACACACACATTCATCCATCCTCTCTCTCTCTCCCTCTCTCTCTCTCTCTGTTTCTCACACACATACTGTAAGAAACCATATGCCTGCAGACCTTGTTAGCCAGAGCACAACTGAGCTATCCGCACACACAGCACCCTGCTCTGCTCACTCACCGCACTGGGGGAGGTCTGAAAGCACACTCCCAAACTAGCCCTGACTTGGCCCAGCTTTCCCTGACTTGGTCCACCAGCCTCTCCAGATGAGAGGAGAAACAGCAAGAGGAAGCAATGTTTTTCTTCTCCTGCGGGCCCTATTCCCCACCCCCCTTCCGCCCCCCACAACCCCTCATGGTTTTGCCAGTCAGCACTTTGAGTGATGCCAACGGCTTCGCTACGTGAAGGGGCAGAAGGAGGGGGGTGCAAAAAGAAGCATTTTCATCAACAGCCGATTTTGTCATCAACCTCCGTTCCATCTCAGCGCCCTCTGAGGGCTTAATATGAAGGATCTCACCGTGTGAGGGATTATACGGTGTTGTCTGTCTGAACAAGTGAACATTATTTCGCTGATTGAAATTAAGCAGATGTTTACCCCATGCCAAGTGTGGATTACGTCACTTGAACCTGCCACGTGCATGATCGAAACGAAGATTTGAATAATTGAGTTGTGTAGCTGTAGACGTTCTAAAAACAGACCTTTCTCATTTCTCCCTCCCCTGTCGCACCCTATAGCTATCGCTAAGCTCTTACTTTTGACTGACGTCCTCTTATCCCAGTCCTTCATTTTTCAGGCCCAACTATCTTCCCTGTGGTAAAAGGTTTGCCCAGAAAGCGGAGTGGAGGACACATCTATAATTCCGCCTTTGGCACTGCAGTTAGCCGCCGGCCAGAGAGGCCTTCCAGGGACACGTCCCCATATTGAGATGCGCTTTAAAGCACATCTCCAACAACGCCAAAAACGACACGCTACCTACAACTTCCACTCTTGCTGCCTTGCTCCTTTCTTCTCCTCTCTTCTCTCTCTTTTTTTTCTCAGCTTTTCTCTCTCTTCTTTTCTCTCCTCACTTTTTCTTCTCTTTTCTTTTCTTCTCCTCCTCTCTTCTCTTCTCTTCTCTTCTCTTCTCTTCTCTCCTCCGCTCTTCTCTTCTCTTCTCTTCTCCCTGCATGTTTTTCTCTGTGGGGCGGTGCGTTCCCTAATATGAAGGGGAGGCGCTCTGTGAGTGGAGGGGCTGAAGATCAATACCAGCGGGGAAGTGGACCGGCGTTTTGAGAGTGATTGATCACAGGCGGCACTCCACCAAAACCGACGGCACTGCCCGGTCCAGCCTCCAATTAGACATCTTATCAAGAATGGCCGACACTCCGGGAGACGAGACCGCTGCCGGGGACCGTTGAAGAAAAGACAGTGTTCAGTCTTTCATGCCTGTTGACGTATGGAAGATGGCTGGTGTGTGTGTGTGTGTGTGTGTGTGTGTGTGTGTGTGCGTGGTGCTGGTGGAGTCTCCCCTCCAGGCTGTGCCATTGAGTGAGGGCCTACCACTGACAGGGGGAAAAAAATCCTCCTGCTTCCCCAACCGAGAACAAGCAATTTACACCAATATGTGTCAAAATGGTTTTGATGTTGACTGCATGGTTGCTGATGTTTACATTTGATAAGCATGTGAATCATCTGAGTTACGAATGCATGTGACTTACTCTGTAATTAAAAGAAATCTTTCATCATATATCCACACTGCTGTAAAAAATGTGGACATACTCCATATCTTCATTCCTATTCATACCATTTCTGTCTCAGATAATGAACATGTATCATAGTAACATTCAAATCAAAGCAATCTATCTTTGCTAAAAATAGGATTGGTCAGATTCACACTAACCAAGGAAAGAAACTATGGCACGCCTATGTCTTGTCTTGTAAGATTTATTTCAATATTAATGACAATCATACATAATAAAATATGAAGATAATGCTTATACAATAGCGTAATAATGTAATGTTATTTAAAAAATGTAATTATGTATTAAGTATTGTATTGAAATCACAACAATGATGAATAAAATAGTCCCTGATTTATAAAGCTACAGTGCACACCACCACTGAGATATGCGGCCTCTTGAAAACACAGACGTTGCATTCGCGAGGAGCATGAAGTCACAGCACCTGGGGAGAAGTGTTGCTGATGGCCAATGTCAAAGTGTCACGTCCTAATTGCAGCATCAAAGCCTACGCCATACATGTCCAACATCCTGTCTCCGTGTCCCCTCTCCTCCTCTCTTTCGCTCGTTTGCAGTACGACTAATTGCAACAGAGGAGGCACCAATCAAGTCACAAGTGCTTGCATAATTCGTTACCTGCTTGTTACACATGGAATATGCCAACCCCCTTCATTTATGCTATAACGCTGTGAGGATATTGAAGTTCATATGCATGGTGTTTGAGCCATCTGTTAAGGTGTTTGCTATGGAGGCTTAACTGCATTGTTGCCTTGACATTATATTCATATTCGGGATTACCCATATAAGGAGGTATAACATGTCACTCACAGTTTAAAATCACAGTTCAAAAACACAGCACAACATAACTCAAGACTACCCAAAGCAGTGCAAAAAGTAGGGACAAAATAGCGACTCAACCAGGGCTGTAATGGAGGCCAAACGCAAGCAAACAGTTTATTCACCTCTGAGATCTCAGAAATATAGTTTATCCACCTACTGAATAAGAGTTTATCCACCGCTCAAAAGAGTTAATTCACCAACTTTTAACAATCAAAACGCACACTTTTTTATCCACATTCACAATATGTACACTCATCAAGTCTCTAGGAACCATTCAATAACACTGGTATTGTTATAAACATTGGACAATAAATAACCTCCACCATCGACAAACATGTAACTATACTGAATGGCTTTTTTTTTGAAAATCCAATACCACATGGCGCAGTCCACCACCATACCGTGATCACAGAATTCATAGTTTAGCCACCTCTTTTCTTACCATACAGCCCTGGACACAACACAGCACCACACACAGTACATTGTGATGCCAATCAATAGGCTGCAATGCGCTACAATGCAACACAGGAACAAATAACACGATGAAAAAAAAAAAAAATCATTACGTTTCAAGGATCTCTGTCAGTTTCAACTGTCTCACTTGACAGAGTTTCAGCATATGGACGGGAAAGTCTTGACGACTAGAGGTGAGGTGAACATCAGTGCACTCATGCCACCTAAACTGTGCATCTATGCAGTATTAACCCTTAGATGCATAAGTGGGGTCAAAAATGACCCCAGAGGTTGTTTTCTTGCAGTATCTTCTTAATTTTACATTTTTTTCATTTAACCTTCCATGTATTCCTCAAATAGGTTGTCTTTGACATGAGGCCATTTGGATTTGTGTTTAATTGTTATATTTTTAAAGTAATTTCATGTTTTGTATCAGTACCACCGATCTGCATAGGTGGGGTCAAAAATGACCCCAAGCATTTTCTATGGAATTTCAAAAGTTAACCCTAGGATCTTTAGATTTTTATCAAGTGTGGCAGTAAGGTATACATTTACTGTTGATTATCACATCTCATGTCAGCAGTCTCACCATCCTGAAGGCTATTTGTACACAACAACATAAATCTAAGTATCATCATATAATGTGGCGGCCAAGCGTTCATAGCGACGTCGCTTTTTGATCCTTCGATGTCCACTCTTCCTATCATTGTGTAGCAGAATTCACCAAGTAATATTTACAGAGGGAATTGTTGATATAGCGTTCTTGGCCTGATTTGTATGACTTTTTATGCCTAAAAATAGGGCGAAAATCCATTTTTTAAGCCAATTGGCAGTATTTTCTGATGTACTGGATAACAAAAGAAGATATTCATAATCACCTCTGTAAATGTTATTTTATTTGATATATTAACACTACAAAAAAATAATTTTCAACCTGGCTTTTTCCAATGGTCAAATTCTTCGCATCAAAACATATATGCAAATTAGCGCATATTTAATTAGACATGACCTAATTAGCATATTTACACATAAATACAGAAAACTTGCAATACATTTTTTTCTCCTATTCATGTGAGTATTCAACTGGTAAAGTTTCATGAAGAATTCTCGAAGTTAAACATTTTACCCTATTCACCTATGTTGAGATCATTTTAGGATGTTTACCTTTTTTTGCCTTTCTAAAAGCTGTTTTGTAATAAAATGTTAATAAAAAGTGATACATCATATGTCCAACATGAAATAATATTTTTTTTGACAAATATATAATAAAAATCATCATCTTTAACCAAAATGAAAGACATTATTTGAGTTTACAGCAAAAAACGCATGCATTCTAATTGGGGTCATTTTTGACCCCACTCATGGAAGAGTGTAGGTATTGGTAGCCTATGCATCTAAGGGTTAACTGTGGTTTGAGTCATGCTGTTCGTCTTCCAACTCCTGACATGACTTTGCAGTCTAAAGAATGTATTCCTGCTCATCTGTTTATTTCAGTTTATCCCACAATGGTGGTCAAAGCACATTAACATAGTTGCAGGTCAGAAATCTTGATTAATTAATACATTTCATGTTGATATGTTTGAACTGACGAGCAGACTGAAATCCTTGTTTAAAATAGATGTTGAAATGTTTATCCGTCTAATATGAAACCCAGTTACTTTCCCCAAAAATGTTTGTTTACCTAAACAGAACAGGGATTGTTCTGTGACAGCAACAGCCGCTGTCAGGAGACCTTGTTCCTAAATTCATTTTCTCACGGTGGTGCAGGTTTGCCAACTGCGAACCTAATCCAAGCTAAAAGGATCAGAGGATTCAATCACCAATATCTGGCAAAGATCAGAAGCCAAATAAAGCTGCATTTGAACATGAACCAAGCAGCAATTCGTTTTTTTCCTTCCGGGAGGAAGTTGATTCACCTGACCATTTTTCATCCTGAGACACCACAGGCATAAGAGGAGGAGGGTCCCGCTTGTCTAATCTTTGTTGCTTGCCAAAAAACAGACAAAAAAAAGTTCCTCATATTTTTCCAGGATGATCTATTTCATGGATTCTCTCAGTTCTGAGAGTTCACACACTTGATTTTCTTCCATTCCCGCCGCTCTACTTTTTTCTTGTTATTTTGAGGGGGCGTTAGCACAAACAAACCAACACAAACAAACTAAAGTCATCAGTCCCAAAGGGAGAGGAAAAATGGTGTCGGTGGGGAAGAAAGCAAATGGCAGCTTCAGTTACAACAGGGACTTTGAAAAAGCATGCTCCTTTGTAGAAAACTTTAAAACAGACTCTGCTTCGAAACCCAGCTGTTCTGGTGGGGCATGGGCATTGCTAAGGGTGTTAGTTCTGTCCCCACAAAGGATGCATACTTTGTGAGAGGCAAACATTTGAGGGATTGCAAACTATTTTTAGCTAAACAAGAAACACATGCCATAATTCTGTTTGTGGTGTGTCTTTGTTATAGAGATCGCTAAGACATGTGACCAATGTCATCAAAACACAAAGAATTATGGGTAGGTTTGGCCCGCCTGGTGCCAGCCCATGTAAACTAGTGGGTCTGGGTCTATGATCTGGCATGATAATAATGAAAACTAAGCGTGAAAAAAATGTGTGAAAAACAGAACATAATCTTGCGCTTCCTTACTGCTGCTATCCATGCCATTCCTCGCCTTTTTGTCACCTCTGAAACATGGCGTGTACTATTATTTTTCCACGCTGGAAAATGATAAAAGATAAGCTTCATGTTACTCTATTGAATTTTATAACACAGCAGGTAAACGGCATTTCAACAACTGCACTTCGTTATTCCCGCACGTCAGTAAAACAACTTAAGTTTTGGGCCACCTATTCCCAAAATGCGTTGCGTTTTACGTCACGTTCTCAATCTCTATAGGGGAACTTTTTCTCGCCACAGGCATATTTCTTCTATTCAAGCCAGCATTTGTGCTTTCCTCTAAAAGGACATTATGCAAAAGTGCCAGCAATGCACAGCTAACCATTCACGCTTCCCCTTGAAGACAGTTCCTGCACCCTGCAGAGCTGCACTTCCACTTAATTTGCAGCATTCATATCATGGCTCTTCATACAAGATATAAAATACTACCTTCATTATGTTTTACTTGCCACCTGCTAAGCAAACTTTTGACCACCGTTCCTTAAAAGGTTGTTTTCTTTTTAAAAATGAATATAGTCCACTTTCAGTACGTCATTAAATACATGAAATGTTACATAAAAGAACCCCACCCCATTTTGGAAATCTGGCATGAACTCAGATACCTGGAGATCAAGAGAGAACTTCTTTTGCATTTGAACTCAAAGTCTCAGGGGGCCTCCTGAGTATATCTCTTTAATCTTAGCCTGTAAACATAAACATCTTCAATAATTCCTAATTACCGTATTCCCTTCATACACCTGCCCTAATTTATCTCTCTTTGTCTGTGCATCATGTAACCATACCCAAAACTAGCAACCAGGGCGGGGAGACATACACACATACACACACACACACACACACACACACACAGAGAGAGAGAGAGAGAGAGAGAGAGAGAGAGAGAGAGAGGAAAAGCTGAGTTAAGCACAAGAAAAGTGAGCACACTGGGGAGACGGGAATGGAGGTACAGTATGCTACAGCAACACTGCAACAACCTACAAATATTTGAGAGGTCAAAATTAATAGTTCACCCTGCTATATAAAGCCAATGTTAATGTTGGGGTCATTTTTCTGTGGGGTACCTTTTGAGCCTTGCAGTAAGTTTCATTGCTATTTTTTTGTGCCTTAGTCCTATCAATTTCATTGTAGTCAATATTGAGCATTGTTGTTTGATTCATATATTTCATATTTTATATTAGGCTACATGTTGGCCTCCACGTGACAGATACGATTCAATGCAAAAACTGCATTATCTAAAAACATGCTCGGCCATCACGTAGGCTTGAATTGGTTGTTCTACTGAGTAGTTCATTTAATCCTTGGAAATGGCCAATTGTGAATTATCATGACTTTGACAGAACATCGCTTATTTTAACCCTTAGATGCATAAGTGGGGTCAAAAATGACCCCAGAGGTTGTTTTCTTGCAGTATCTTCTTCATTTTAATTTTTTTTCATTTAACCTTCTATGTATTCCTCAAATAGGTTGTCTTTGACATGAGGCCATTTGGATTTGTGTCTAACTGTTATATTTTTAAAGTAATTTAATGTTTTGTATCAGTACCACCGATCCGCATAGGTGGGGTCAAAAATGACCCCAAGCATTTTCTATGGAATTTCAAAAGTTAACCCTAGGATCTTTTGATTTTTATCAACTGTGGCAGTCAAGTATACATTTACTGTTGATTATCACATCTCATGTCAGCAGTTTCACCATCCTGAAGGCTATTTTTACACAACAACATAAATCTAAGTATCATCATATAATGTGGCGGCCAAGCATTCATAGCGACGTCGCTTTTTGATCCTTCGATGTCCGCTCTTCCTATAATTGTGAAGCAGAATTCACCAAGCGATATTTACAGAGGGATTTGTTGATATAGCGTTCTTGGCCTGATTTGTATGACTTTTTATGCCTAAAAATAGGGCAAAAATCCATTTTTTTAAGCCAATTGGCAGTACCTTCTGATTTACTGGATAACAAAAGAAGATATTCATAATCACCTCTGTAAATGTTTTTTTATTTGATATATTAACACTACAAAAAAAATATTTTCAACCTGGCTTTTTCCAATGGTCAGATTCTTTGCATCAAAACGTATATGCAAATTAGCGCATATTTAATTAGACATGACCTAATTAGCATATTTAAACATAAATACAGAAAACTTGCAATACGTTTTTTTCTCCTATTGATGTGAGTATTCAACTGGTAAAGTTTCATGAAGATATCTCTAAGTTAAACATTTTACCCTATTCACCTATGTTGAGATAATTTTAGGATGTTTACCTTTTTTGCCTATCTAAAAGCTGTTTTGTAATAAAATGTTAATAAAAAGTGATGCATCAATATGTCCAACATGAAATAAAAACATTTTAGACAAATATATAATAAAAATCATCATCTTTAACCAAAATGAGAGACATTATTTGAGTTTACAGCAAAAAACGCATGCATTCTAATTGGGGTCATTTTTGACCCCACTCATGGAAGAGTGTAGGTATTGGTAGCCTATGCATCTAAGGGTTAACATAGCCTTATATTATCTGCCTGATTTACTCGTCCTCGCAGTAATCCGCTGTCGATGCCAGAGGAATGACAATATGAGAGGTATTTGCAGCGTTGAGTGTGCATGTAGGTGTCACTGTAATCCTTTCAATCCAATATTCTCAACCACTAGGGACCACCATAAACAGTGCCCAACGTCTGTCTCACGGTAACAAGCAGTGCACGTTATAAGTGTGTAATGACTTGGCCAGCAAGGAGTCTAAGCTGACTATGTTTTTATGTTTACCATTTAACTATCTGTGTAAAGCCACGCAAATGATTACATAAAAGGTCCTGTGGAATTCACATTGAGTTTTCACAGACCATGCACTTAGGATATAGCCGCTTAAGTGTGCAGGTGATTTACAAACGCAAAAAGCATAGAGAATGTTCTGATTTAGTCGACTTAAACGGGCCAGAATGCAAATGGCGAAATATGAACATCGCATAAAATCCCCAGTGATATGAGATTGCGGCAGTGTTCTCCTACAACTCCCCACGGGTCAAAGAAGCTTTAATCAGAGCGTGCCTGTCACTTTTATTTTAAACCGACAGTCGGTTACCAATATGCACAGACAGATGTGTTTTAGCCAGTCGTGATTCTACTGCCGCACAGGTGCAGGACAGTCCTGGGCCGTAGTATCGTTTGAGGTTTACAATCACAATACGAAGTCTTTGCATCCCACTGCATATTTTATTTCGAGTAATACATTAAAGTTCTTTACAGGCAGACCCCCATTCGTCCCGGACTAAAGCGATGCTGTTGGAGAAAGCACAAGCATCAAGCATGCGTAGGTGGGATTCCTTCGCTTAATTCCCCACAACACTGGCAACCTTGGAAAACATTCGAGATGAACATCTTATGCTGCCTACGGTTGGACGCGATTAACTCGTTTATTTCTGTCAAAGCACAAAGCGATTTCACGTTGTTTTTCTCCAGCAACTGAACAACGCGTGTATGTCTGCAATACCTTGGCTTCTTCGTCTTTTTCATCACAGTCGTCGCTTTGAAAGGATATTGGAGTGATGCATTCCTCAGATGGGATTGGTCGCCAAAACTGTACAGACGCAGACTGCACGACGCTGCAAGAAATACGCATCTGACTCACTGTAATGTTTTCTCGACATGTGGATTCATATGGCCTCGTTTTGTGTTATGGACCAGCTCTTCTAACCAGTCACCTTTTTGAAAACAAAACAGGATTTGGATTTCATTCACATCGGGTTCATTCTTCCAAGGATTGAATTTGGATTACGGCGCAGTGAACGTCGCAACCGAAGGGGAAGGTATAGGCTGATATAAGCGTCCGTCCTGTCTCTGAGATCAACCCGATTGGATTTTAAAAAGTAACGTTGGAAGATGAATTTGAGGGATTCATTCCTTCAATCAGTCTACATGCTATCTCTGTAAACCAGCGGAGGTTTTAGTGTTCATTCTGACTTGGGCTAATATCTGGTGGATTGTGAGTACTGTAACCCAAGACTATAATTTGGGACGGGGAGAATTTGGGCGCCTTTGTGGAGAGCCGACTGCCCCTCAACTTGGCAATCATATTAATGCTACTGGGCAAAGGTAATACACGTCTTTACAGCTACTGATCGCTACTGCATTTCTTTTAATGTCTTATGTAACCGCCGGTTGAAATTCATACCTTGACACGTTGAAGCGTTCACTGCTAAAAAAGATGTAATCGGTATATTTGAGAGGAAATACATCCAGTTAGTTTCTTGGAGTCTACAGATGGGTTAGTGCTTGCCATGAGATGTTTGCCGCATAGGCAAGCACAGATTATCTCCCCAAGACTTCATCTTTGACTCTGTTAGGCAAAGCCTTGCGCAATTCTGACAAGCTCTTTTAATTTAATTACTGTTTATTAAACGAGCCACCCAGCAGAAAACACCAAGCCGCGCTACGTTTATTCATTGCAGGAGGCTGAACTGCACTTATTCATAGGGTAGGCAACTTGATCGGTCTGTAGTTTAAAGGTTATTGCACACTTTTTGACGTCTCGAACATTGTTGTCCCCGCACGCATTCCATCTGACCTCAGGCAGTAGGCTACTACACTGGTATGTGTTCGATGTTCATGACCATTGTATTTCACGAAGTTTTATATATCCACAGTGACGCGAATTTGGCCTTAGATAACATAAAACTGACTGCAGCCGTGCGATTCAGTGGCATATAGTGTTCAGCATATGTCAATATTCAACACAAATTATAGGCAGGTTGAAAACGCAGGGCGCCAGACGCAATCGGCTATTTTTGGAGCCTTTTCCCTCATAATCTATTCAGCAACCCTACAACGGCATCTGCATGCTCGCAAGATGCCCTCGACATGCCCCATACTGTAATTCTTACATCATGAGCAGGGTAGGAGCTGTCCATGGTGCTTGGCATTGGACAGACAGGCGGCTGTAGCCCAAATCCTGCTACTATGCCTCCACGGGCGTGTCTGCGGCAACGCGACGCCCGTTCCAGCAAGTTAACGGCTGCACAAGTCGTTTTAGTGCTGGCAGCCACACCGGCCACTGGGGGACACTGGTAGATTACACAGAGTCATATAATTAGTTGGTCGCTAACTAGTTATGTTACTGTATAAGCCTTGTACCTTTGGAAGCTTTTTAAATAACTGAGCATAAGGGGGGTATTAGTCAGATTATTTCTGCTGGACGAGTTAGAGCTCAGATATCATGCTCAGAAGTGGCCTATATGGAGAGCTCAGCGATAACGTCTTGAAATGCGGTTTTTAAATAGCATTTGAAGGACGTAGCCTTAAGCAACAGCAACACCTGGAGGGAACGCGTTCTGTTTTTATCCTCGGATTTCTACTGAAAGATCATCCCCGATATCCCTGAATAATGACACCAGTTCTGCAATTTCAGAAGAACACAATGAAGCCTTATTCATGTTCAATAGAACAAAAATATCTTTAAGTTCAAAGCAATTATAAAACATGCTGCCGTGCAAAAATCTCTACAATGACTGTAGATGAACCCTGGTAGCTGTGACAGATGTGACACTGACACTCTACCTCCACCCCCTCACTCTCTCTCTCTCTCTCTCTCTCTGTCTCTCTCACAAACACACACACAGACACTCACACACACGCACACGCACACGCACACGCACACGCACACATGGTCTCCAGGGACTGTTGTTTTGGGCCATGTGGACTGTTCCATGCACAACACAACACACTGTCAGTGAGTGATCCAGCCACCCACAGCAGGTGTTTCTGCTTATTTGGAATATGTAGATGTGGACCATATAATTACCGGTGTGGCTAGAGAGCCTGGGTTGCTTACGGTGTGTTACAGAGATGAGCAAGTGTTGTGCTAAAAGGGGCACCTATTAGTCATCAGAGTCATGTGCAACAGAAGAGAAACAGTCATTAGGCTGTATTCTGGTCTGGCGACAAATAGGCTGGTCCAGAGTTATTGTTGGGATTTAGACGTGACATGAAACAGCGACTTCACTGGTCATACAGGTGGCTTAGAGTGACCGTAATGAAGGCATCCAGTGCCTCTCATTAGTGGCCTGCATGCTACTTTGAGAACTAGGCCTGTTTTGGATGGGGGCTCTGGAGGCCTGTGACGGAGCTGCTGCTCTGGTTCTGATGTTTGTGTGTGTGTGTGTGTGTGTGTGTGTGTGTGCGCGTGTGTGTGTGTGTGTATGTGTGTGTGTGTGAGAGAGAGAGAGGGCGAGAGAGAGAGTCTGTGTGTTAGAGCGAGATAGAGTGTGTGTGTGTGTGTGTGAGAGAGACAGAGAGAAAGAGAGAGAGCGTCAGTGTGTTACAGCAAGAGAGAGAGTGTGTGTGTGTGAGAGAGAGAGAGAAAGAGAGAGAGAGTGTCAGTGTGTTAGAGCTAGATGGAGAGTGTGTGTGCACGAGGGAGTGTGAGGGGTGTGCTGAGTGCTGAGCTGCTGAGACGCTGGAGACATTTGAGACAGCTAGATGAGCTCTGCACAGCCATAGATGTCACCGCCGCGGGGCTGATTATAGACTGCCCCGAACCGGCCCGATCGTCAGCGCCGGCCCCCAACCTCTGCAAACACACGTATCACATTAGGCTCTGGACGGAGGACTGGACTCTGCTATTGTTTTCATGGCAGTTTATAGCTGGACCAGTGTTACAGAACGTGTGGCCAGTGCAACATGGCAGAAATGTCCCAGCCGAGATAGTTCAGACGGGATTTCATGGCACTCACTTTCACTTAAAGCTATAGAATCGCGGCGGCCACTTCCCCCGGGGGAATACAGGTGACATGCCGGTGCATCCATTTAAGTTATTCTGCCTCAGGTCCCCATAGGTCTGAGATCGATATGGTCTTGCAGAACAGAGAGAAATAATTGACCCGGAGAGCAAGATGAAATACAGGCTGTTGGATCGTGCCAATAGCTGAGCTAGTTGTGCGCACCAACTGATCACACCCACCAGTTCGGTTTTAGGCGTTTTTGATTGAATTAGCCGTGTCACCTTCACTAATTAAAATGAGTGATTTATAGCGCTGCTGCTGCTATGGCTACTCCTATCACTGCTATCATTGTGACTCCTACTGACTATTAGAAGCTCTTCAGCTTTCACTCCTAATCTCCCCAAATATGAGGAATGATCTCAGATGCTGTTGTTCTCTATTTAAGACTTAGCGTTGTTTACGCCACTTAGTTCATCAAATGAGGTGTTTCTGGCAGCTGATATTTATTTATTTATTTTCCCTTTTTGGCTTTGTAGTTGGAGTCCTCAGAGTGCTGTGTTCTTATGACCCACTTTAGGCCCGGAGTGATTCATTTGGTCGCTTTTGGAGACTGAGCTAGCATTACAAGGCACCATAAGATGAGCTCTCAAAGCTATTACCATCCTCCTTCAGCTCTGATTTCAGAAATGGCTCACATTACAGGAAGTCACATGTACTGTATGAGATGCGTTTCCTCTCCTATCTCCTCTCATTAAACATTTTATATAGGAAATCCACATGTAGAAGTGGCTTGATACATACCTCGTGAATGGACATTATCAAGACAACAGCAACACTTAACGTGACTTATTTCTATTAAGATTAATTAGCCACTGCCAGAACGTGATTGATGTACTGGGAAGACACTGCCAAGGGGAACGTACAATGGGACACTCAAATCACAATGTGCTCATTCATCGTTGGCGGTCTAACGGTGTGGAGGTCTCACGTGATCTCATTATCCGCAAGGCTCTTTGGTTTTATGGGCCGTTCTCTGTTCCGTGCTCACCCATTCTGGCATGCTTTTCTGTGAGTCCTCAGGTCTCTCTTTCTTAGGCTTCTCCATGAGGCTGGATCCTAATGTAGACTTTATAACCAGGGGGACAACATTGATCGCGTTCCAAATGTAGTCATTAATTTGGCAGTGACACATGTTAGCACACATTTCACAAGGCACCATAGAGACTGTTACTATGGTGTGGGTGGTGGTGGCGGTAGCGTAGTAACCTTTCCTGGGCACAGGTGAGGGGAGCAGAGATGATAAAGGGGTTTTTTTTGTCATGTTTTCCACAGATTTTGTGACAGGTTATGAATGTTTTATATTGGGCAAAAGTGTACTTTACAGCTTTATCTCTTATATTTGAAATCCCTTCATAAAGTAGCTATAGAAACAAGTATTTGTTGCTGCAGAGGGTGGCAGTTTATGATCAATAGACTTACTCCCACAGATTGTGTCTAGGTTGTGGGGAGAATATATTACTCAGTCTAGAAAGAAGACAAGGAAGCTTGCATAAGCAATAGCTTAGCATTCAATACTATGGTAGCAGCACACAGAAATGGGTTGGGTAGGAAGCTTATAAAATGTAAAGAAGTTGTATTAAAAAGAACGACCTTCAATAAATTCAGTCCGCCTCACTGAAGTATGCGTAAAAATCAGGTGCGCTCCTCTCTCACGTTCCACTCTCGACACATATCCTATAACTAAAACGCCTCTAATTGCCAATTACAAATGATTACACTGGCGCTCACAGTCCAGCAGCAGAAGACAAGATTATGATAAAGGAATGCCGTTATTGTTCTAGATGTGTGGACAATACCATGCCCAGAATGCTAATAAGTTCTACTTAGCGGAATAATTCGATGCCTCCAGCTAGTATTAAAAGCCCACTAGCTCCCTGGTAAACGGCTTGTAGGCCCATAAATATGTTTGGCCCAACTTTAGTTATCATGTACCTGTCATGTATAATTTAGCCGTGCTGTGTTCAAAGGCTTGTCCTATCTGCGTGGTTGGCATGTGCTTGACTTAATCCGTCAGATTCATTGATGAGTTATTGCAGCGTGAGAGGACGCGCTAACAATGTGCGGACAAACCCCTCTGCACATTAAAAAAGACCTCCACCCCTTTTTTTTTGCAGCAGGTCGAGTAGAGAGGGGTTTTGCAGCCAAATGAAGCAGAGCTGTAATTTAGCTTATCAACTCGATGATTTGATTACGTTTGACCGTATTCCGCGTGCCAGGTTGTGGGGGGAGAGCTTCTAGGGCTGACCAGATAGCAGAACCGCTCGACTCCGACTGTGCCTCGGTGCCCAAAGGGAGCTGACTAACACAGAGGGGAAAACAAAGGCACCAGCATCACCGGCAGCCCAAAATACCCACCGGGGAAGGAAAACCGGTGGTGACATAACCTGCCCACCACTAATGTGACAGAGGATGTCAGAGCCTGTCAAAGCTGTCAGAGGCAACTTGGGGGCCGGCGGGTTGGGGTGAGGAGAGGGTGGTTTGGATGGGGGGTGCGGGGGGGTGGGGGGGAGGGGTGGTTGAGGGGAGGCTTTGCACCTGCACAGTCAAATGCAGGGTCAGACTCAGTGCTCACACCGTATTATGCAAGCGGGTGAGTAATACCAGGAACTGCATGTCAACCAAACCCCCCTGCCTAAAAGAGAGATTCCCTCCGCACAACTGCTGCTGCTGCCGCTATGTATTTTTTAAAACCCCCCACCAAACAACAGAGCCTGTGGAGCCTGAGTTGTTTTGACATGCCGACGGGGCTCTCCATCCAGACAGTGGCAGACTCGCGGGGGGAAGATTAGGGTGAGGATCCGGTTCAGATCGGGTGTCAGATGCGGACCTGATGTGGGTGGGTTCTGGCCCCCGTCTGCTCCCGGGGCCGACCAGAGGCCGGGGCCACAGTAAGAGGGTCACTTAGCCCTGTGGTGGTCCAGTGTGTGGGGTTAAACGCTCCGCTTAGAGCCATAACAGCAGCTGTCGGGCCGCGGTACAGTAACCCTGTGCCCTAGCAGGCAAAACCAACCCCCCCACCCCACCCCCACCCCCCACATCATCTTGGATGAATGCTCAAACACCACCACCCTAAAGCCCCGTTCTTGTTTTGTTTTCCATATGCTATGGTTCCATTCCGTGTGCACATCCATGTTTCCCTGTATTTAGATATTGATGCGTGGAAGTGGAATACTACTGACTAATACATAGTAATGTCCTGAGATGCTTGGCTTATGCTTTGGTTATGTACGTACTGTATGGGAATACTAGAACACACATTTGATGATGAACGGGGTTCACAATGCATAATACATATTTACCAGATTTTTGTAAAATTGAGATACATTGGAGATCATTATTTTTGAAGCTTTTACTAGGATCATTAGTTCAGGGACAACAGGGAGAGGGGCTTTTGTTCTTGTTATGCAGAACCCCCCGCCCCCTCCTTTTACACTGTTATACTTTTACCTGCAAAAGTGAGACGAGTAAATGAGTAAACAGTCTCTAAATATAACCAGAGGAGGTTAAACAAACAGACAGACAAAGTAGGCCAATGTCAGTGTCACAGGTGCCTCCGTTTCTCTGCCAGGTTGTTTAAAGTCTCTCTTGAAGGGCACCCAACCCTCACCCCGGGAATGACTTATTATACTGTTTCAGACAAAGTTATCGCTTTTTCCCGCACCGACTCTATCTAGACATAAGCTCTTTAAAAATTCATTTGGGACTGTTTTATTTCACTGGGCTAAAGTGGTACCCTGGAAATCCAGAGTTCTCGTGAGAGCACAATTTGAATTTGCTCAGCGAGTCACTCTGGCAATCAGTAATAACGCTCATTACCCATGCCGCTGGAGCCGAGCTGCACCAATCACATCGCTGTATCTGATATAGACGGGCCAGAAGCGAGCTATACAGATGAGGACAGCGCTGTGACGACAAAGTTCGGAATCAGTCAGTAAACATTGTTGTAGTGTTATCTTATTGGGTGTAGTGATGTTTTCAAATGCATGCTTGGTGCCACCCATCGAGTTGGGCCATTTTCATTACTCCCTATAGCCAGACCCTAAATCTTTCTAGATTTGGGTCTGGATTTCCAGGCTAATAATGTGGTGGCAAAAGTAAAAAAAATAATTCTCATAATCTTTGGCTCTGAATGTCCAAAACAAAGACACATGTGATGGGAAAAATCCAACCTAGTGCCCTGACATTAAAAGGTGTAAGCCACAGACAGAGAGCTCTTCTTCAGAATCCATTATTTGAATGGTACTACATTGGCTTGGATCAGATTATATATATATAATTAATGTTAATATCAGCAACACTCATTCTTTGGATCTTTACAGGTCATTTTCTCAAAATATATTTTCTGCCTGTACTCTCTAGCTCAGTAGCACTTGCGTTATACACCTGACATCCCAATTTCATTCATACCTGTACTTAAACGGTTTTATAGAAGGGTTTGTGAATATACTATTTATTGATAGCCTGATTGATATTACATTTTACACCTAAATGCATGGTGTCAAATATTCTTTTTCTGACTACTTGCAATATTTTCTGATTTATGGAATGGTACAAATGAGTACCCAAAATATTTTGTATCTACAGTGATGTCAACAATATGCAACGCTACTTTTGAACCTGACTATCCAATGCTGAGAGTTCTGTTTTTGAAATATTATGCAAATTAGTGCATTAGTCATTAGTCAAAGTCTTTATATGCATGAACAACTGGGTACATTTCTGGTTGAAATCAATTAGTTACAATTCTCACCCTATTGTGAAACTTCTCAGAGAAATTTGAAGCATTGTTTTTTCTACAAGTTCAATCACCTAAAAAGACAGTTCAACCACTCTCCAAAAAAATAAACATAGAGGCCCTACTACTACAGGGTGGTACTTATGTTTTAAAAAAGCAACACACGCACGCTTGCCAATCAGAAATAAGTATTTTTCTGAAGCCCTGGCACAGTTCATTTTATTACACATAGCACAGATGTTCAGCTTACTGTCGTCGGCGAGCCTGCAGTTTAAGGTCAGACAGGGCATAGGTCTGTGATACCAATCACTAAGAACATTCAACGCTTGTCCAGTTTCTGAGGAAAAGACCCATTTTCATGTGTTCATCGCGCACCGGACGGCTCATTCTGACTGGCAGCCCTGACCTTTTGCGAGATTTTCCTGCAGCCATGTTGAACTTTTCATTTTCTCCAACGGTTTCCTTTAATTCTGTGCTGTTGGATGACTGTGGAGTCTGACAGGAGGACTGTAAGACTGTGAGACTGCAGAACGAAGCAGATTTGATATCTTTTATTATACTGCAGTACAAAAGCATGACGTTTGGAACAGCAGCGGGGGGTCTAAGCAGTGGGAGATTTTATATATTATTTTTTTTTGTATGACTCAGGAAACATCATATGCTGCTTATACGGTACTGCTGTGCTCTTGTGCTCTCATTTGGAGCCATTTATTAATACCAGTGATTAGATGATGATGCCTTGTATCAAGGCCTGTAGTAATCTGCTTGATGATGGGCAGAATTGTTGTCTTTTTTTTTGACTGGGATAAAAAGAGATAATAGCAGATAAATCCCTCTAACGGGGAGTTGCTCTGTTGCGTCAGCTTTGCATACGGCGCATGGAAAAGTGCTTTTCAGCCGCTGTGTGTTGGTTGAGTCTGCCGGACAGATCTCTTGGCTGTTTTAATTACATCTCCGTCTGCGGCTCTGTCGCAGGCCCCACCAAGCGGTATTATATGATAAGTTAGCTCAGTTGAGTCGGACGCGGAGTCACCCTTAATTTGACTTGGTGTCGTTCAGCGTGAGGTGAAGCAGAGATTTGGATTTTGAAGTTGACTGTTCTCATTAGCGAAAAGAAAACCCATCTCCTTCAGATGTGGAGAGGTCACATAAAGAAGCCATTTGAGCAGTAATGATATCCAGAGTGTTGCTATATCTAGTAATAGGAGGATCCATTCTACCACCCCCCCCACCCACCCTTTCCAAAAAATAGACTTTGCAAAGCCAGTTTACCACTGCAGTGACCATTTGAACTGATTCTTCATTACACTAATATTTCAGCCCAAATTGAAACAAAAATCAAAGCTAAAGAGATTGAGAAGGAGGAGAAGAGGGATGAAGAGGAGGAAGAGGGGAAGGTTTCAGCCCAGGAGCAGATTAACAACAAAGTGGCTACAGCCACATGGCTCATTCACGAGGAAATGGAGCACACAGTGACAGCGCTAATGCCCCAACCTTCACCAGAGCGTTCGTTTTTAAATGAGCCCTCATCACCTCTCTGTTCCTAAGCCAAAATTAAGTGTTGTGCAATTATACAGTAAGCACAACAGAGCCGTTCTAAACCTCACACGCATGTTCACTGGACTTGGAGAAGAAGCGAGGGTGATAGCTCGTAAAGAGGGCTATTGTTAGGTTGGACATATTGCTCTTTGATGCGTCTCTGCCTTCATTGGAATTGTAATACTGCTGTCACTATTACTGGTAATGTGTAGTGTTGAAATTACTGTCTTTGGTGTTTCGTTGAAAGTAAAGATTACACGTTGTTGACATGCTGGACCTGTGATTTCCATGACTTGGTGTTTTGTAATGAAGCTCTTGAGGGTGAGTGTTCAGCCTTCTTTTAATATGATGAAAGTAAACTCTGGCTGAAAAAAAAACCCTCCATTATATCAGTAAGGATCATTGAATATGCAATCCATATGATATTGTATATATGAGTTAATAATGCCCGGATGACATTAATACCACATTAATGCTAAGCGGGAGTTGCTGATACAGCTGGTCATGAACTTCACAGGCTTGCCCATATCCCCTGACATCTAGCCTAGGAGAGAGGGATAGAGAGAAAAAAGAGAGAGAGGGATGGCGGGAGAGGGGGGATGGAGAGAGAGGATGAAGGGAGAGAGAGAGAGAGAGAGAGAGAGAGAGAGAGCTCTTGGCAGAGTGCTGTCAGCGGGGAGGCTTTGGAAGGACGCAATCTGCCGATGAGGCAGTGTGATCCGCGGGGTGTTTTCATGCCTGTCATGGATGCCATTCATGCCGAAATTGGCGTGTAGAGAAACGGCTCAGGCTTCGCCCTCTGCGGTGTCTGTTTGGGAACACTGCAAGGTACAGTACAAGGTGGTGTGCTGGCATGAGAGAGGGGAAACAGCTGCACTTGATGGTGGGTTCCCTAAGGGTTCTTTCTACATGGCTAATGTCTAATTGATCATGTTCTTTTTTTTTATGCGATTACGTTGTTTGCAAGTGCACTTCTGGCAACATGTTCTCGTGTAAATATCATGGAGGTATAGTGTTAGGGTACGTGCTGGTTAATGAGGAAGGGTTAGCTGCGGTTTGCCCAGTATTAAGGACACTTTGTGGGAAGTGTGGCCAAGAAAGCACATGCAGGACTGTGCAACAGCTCATTATGCTAGTGGTCACTGCCCTGGCTTTCTTGGGCCTGGTTTGGCAGCCAAGGAGCATCAGATGGGCACGGCTGGTGTCGTATCCATATGGGACAAGCTGTTGTGTTGGCCGGTCAGAGAGAAAGAGATATCCTCTGACACACACACACACACACACACACACAAACACACCCAGACACACACAGGCACGCACACAATCACACACACACACACACACACACACACACACACACACACACACACACACACACACACATACACACACACTGGCTGGACGAGTGGACGAGTGAGACTCTCTCCGTTTTTGTTTGTCCCACGCAGGAAGGCTCTTTGGGCCGACGCCTGGCATCCTTCACATCGCTCGGCATCCACACATCATTTATCCGTCATTTAGCTAATCTGTTTAAAACAGAGCAAGGGTAATTAGTGGCTTTACGGCAAGCTGAACCGCGCCCCAACCACCACCACCACCACCACCACCACGAAGCCATAAAGCCATATCCCCCCGAGCAGCTACCCCCCCCCCCCCCCCCAAGGACTAATGCCACAAGTCATGCATAACTTTGCCACTCTATTATAATTTACATAACAAGTGTTTCATTTTTGTACTACACAGTGTTCTCGTCATAGCCGCCGCGCGGGGGGTGGCTGGAAGGTCACACACCCAAAGTATTTTTGTTCTTAATAATGTCATCGTGGGTATGAGCCACTCCGCCCCGCCCCACTCCCCCCCCCCTCATATGCAGAGGAGCTGCTCCCCCAAGGGTGTTGTATGGATTGCGTCTGTGTCACCGCAGAGTGGCTCTGTCACTAGGTGCGAAAGTGCCCGGGTGCGATGGGCTGCCATCTGTCACGGACGCCCAGGAGGGTGCCACCAATCTTGGCATGTCACTCCTCATCCTGCCCAGTGCCAGCTCTCCGCCGCCCTCGGCACTCACATACCCAATTGGACAGGCAGGAGTTTTTTTTTTTTTTAAGGGGAGGAGGGAGGAAGGAGATGGCCTTTTATGTGTGTGTGTGTGTGTGTGTGTGTGTGTCTGTGTATGAGTGTGTGTGTGTGTGTGTGTGTGTGTGTGTGTGTGTGTGTGTGTGTGTGTGTGTGTGTGTGTGTGTGTGTGTGTGTGTGTGTGTCTCTCTCTCTCTCTTTGTGTGTGTGTGTGTGTGTGTGTGTGTCTGTGTGTGAGTGTGTGTGAGCCTCATTCCTTTAGGATGCCAAAGGTCTGGCTCGATTAATTACAGAGGACTCATGCAGAGAGACAAGCCTGGGCATCTCTATGTGCACTACAGTGGCCATCTTGGGTCAAACAGACTTAATGATATTAATGTAGTTACTTTTGAGAGATCCCTTCAATACTTGGGAGTCATTAGCTCTGGATTACCAGTAGAGTCTGTGTATAAATGACCATGACAATATGGGTCAGTCATTTTTTAATTATTCAATCATCATTAACCAGCATTATAACTCATGCATGTAATGTTGCATCCAAACCAAACAGCCCACTTTGTTTGTCTATGTGCTTATGAGTATTACATTGCATAGAGTCTATGGCTATGAGTATTAAATTGCAAACATTCCGAAAAAGGCATAGTTATTCGTCCATATTTCACACTAAAAGCCTATAATTAGCCCAGCACGAGCGGCTTAAAGGCTCACAGGCATTCATAATTCTGTTTGTGTTTATAGATGGAGAGGAGGCTGCCAGTGAAGGCTTCCTCCATTTGTCCTCCATCTCTTCTCTCTGTCTCAACCTCACCCCTCAACAATCCCTCCCCCCCTCTCTCTCTCTCTGCCCTCTCCTTCAACCAACCAACATCACCCTAGAACCCCCCCCCCCCCCACACACACACACACACACACACACCTCCCACCCCCTGGTTTGTGTCTCCATAGTGAGTTGCGACAAACCCTGCGGTTCTGCTGACGGCCAGCACTGGACGGCCAAGTGGCTGCAGCTCATCAATATTTGTCACTGAAACATCAGCTCGTAGGAAGGCTTTCATTATTAATGCGCTGCTGATTGATGGCCGAGGCCGGCCCCCGGGCCGCGTGTGTCACCGGCGTTTCCTAAATCAAGCGCGAGAGCTATCGGAGAGACCCGCACTTTTGAAAAATAAATAAATAAATATAGAAATCATTAGACCGCAGACCAGTGCCAGAGATCCTCAAGCAGAGGACACTTTCCAGACCTCAATGTTAATGGCTTGGCTCAAGTGTTGAGCTCTGCTTTGTCCTCTGAGAGCAAGGGGTGGGTGGCCCGGGAGTGGCCCGGGCTTGGCACCGCTCCTCTGCGCTATGACTGATGGAGGTGCTCATCCCCCTGGCCTCATTTCAGGTGGGGAAAAGAGGGGGGCGTCGGCTTTTGTAACATGCAAGGCCAGTCGTGTGTTATTATTATAAAGCTCTTAAATAAACTCTCCCAAACTCATTCAGTATTCTACTCCCAAGGAGGAATTAGTCACTGTGATAAGACGCGGATGTGTGTTGTGTAGAATTTTGACTTGAAAGCTTTGACAATGAAAGTCAAATTTTTAGCTTTGAAATAATCAGGATGAGTAACTGAATTGGAAGTTGTAAGGACTGCTGTGAATCACAGGTGCCAGGTGACAATGACTACATCTATAAAAGTAGATTTGTTTTTTTCAGTTGACTGGAGGTGTCGATGGGTCTAAGTACAAAGTGAGGCATGTTTTATCCGTCTTTGCTGGTGCCGATGGAGTTTGTGATTGACGGCTGCATTAATCTCAATAATGCGCCACTTTTGTTGCAGAAAACAGGCTTTGGGATTAGGGTCGTTAATGAGAAAACCAAGTACGTGCGCGCATACAAACAGGTATGCAGAATATGCGACGCGAAATTATACAGCATATTTAATCAACATTTGTTATCTGTGTAGTCTTTAACCTCTTTAAATATCACACATTGCCATCTCAAACGTCAAATTTAATGCACCATGGGAGATTATTTCGGTACGCCTAACTTCATGTTGGCAACAGTTTTTCATCACTCTTGTGAGAATGAGAAAAGTGTAACCGGAATATTGAGCATTACAATTCAAATGTATTCCAACATAAAGTTCACATTCACATTGTCACACACCACAATGTCATACTACTAGAAATAGTATTCTGAGAGCCATATGGTATGTTTTGCATATCTTAGGAGATCCAATCTAAGGATTTGGTGGGATAGTCTTTGTTTTGTTCTGCTCAGAGTAGTTCAAAGTGATTACTGCTGCAGTTGAATATGCATGAATGATATATTTTTATTCTCGTTTTGCTCGCTTCATGTTTCTATAGCTGCCTTTCTTCTTTACGTAAATGACATTCCTAATCTGTCTCTTAAAATGCAAAGCCATAATCACTATATTTATGCATCCTTGTGTTTCATGTTTTCCTGCATAATGCATTGTCCACTTGATTAAAAACAACTGTAGTAGAGTTTTGAGGAAATCATCCTGTTCAAAGCTTTCCTGGAAGTGCAGAGAAGGGATTGTCATGGCTGTCTCCACTAAAGCTTTCTATAAAACTATGCAGACTTACATCATTGCATATCAAACATTAAAATAACATGTCAGATATTATAATGCATACTGAGCTAATTCTGTTTGAATGTAAACAAACTGAGCTGAAACATTTCCCCAGAAAAAAGAAAGAATATTGCCAAATGAAACAGTTCCATGGAACATCCTGAGGGCCCATTCTTTTGCTGAACAGTAAAATCGGAGGATGTGGGTTTCCCCTGCATTGAATAATAATCAGCTCACTACTTATATCAGAGAGGGTTAAAGCGGAGCGAGAGGCGCAAACGTTCGACCATGTCCGCGTTCTGTTTTCGCAAAGGGGAGGGGGGGGGGAAATCCCCCTTTAAGCAGACCTAGAAAGTGACGTTACATTTGAACTGAACTGCTTGCCGATCGATATCCCACTATGACGTCTTTCCTTAAGCAGACAGGAACTGTTCAAATTTTGCTTCCATAGACATGCATTATGTTGCTCTATCTTGTCAGTAATGAAGGATCTTTGCTTATATAGTCAATGATGTATGTTGAGATCAGATGGGAATCGGGGTGTCATGGCATGCGACCCCAGCATCAGCTTGCTTTGAGGTGGAGGGCATGGAGATGGAATGGCTAGATGAGGTCACTGACCTGTCCCTCAAAGCTGGGCTGCTGGGTCTCTCGTCCTGTCCAGTCCAGTCCAGTCCTGTGGGGATAGCAGTCTTCCTTGGTTCCCTTTCTACACGCCCGGTCAAAGGCATAACCAGAAGTGCCATGTCCTCTACTGCAAACTTTCATTGAAGCTACCCCAGCTACCTGCCCTTTATCCATAAACTAAGGAATAGGATGGTGTTTCCCTTTCTTTTTTTTCTTCTTTTCATTCAAGATGATGTTAGACATCTTGAAAAGCATTGTCTTTTTTTGATGTTGTTGCTAGTATAGTAATGTTGTTATCATTTTGTTGTTGACAACATCAGTCATCATTGTTGTTGTTGTTTCAATACAGCACCCCACAACCACCACACCCACACCCACACACATCTTAATCATAACACCTAACCCTTAGTCAATATTAGAGATAACAGCTAACAGCACTTGGCTACTGAAAGAACTGCCTTTTAATCTGAAATGGGCTTTTTAAACCAAGATAAGGTAGAGCGCCGTCAAGAATACCACTGAGGCTTATAGAGGCTTGGCAAAAGCAGCGATGTCTCTTTACTGCTCAATACATAAGGGTACAATAATGGAGAAACTTAACCTAAAATGGGATTTTCTGTCTCTGGTGTCACTGCCTTGAAGTTCAAAATGAAAACTTTTTGTCCTTACCAGAGAACTGGCTGTTTCTGTCTCTTGGCAGAGCACCTTAACTGGAGATGAAAATGACTTTAATGACTTTTTTGCAATCCCTGGCAATGTATTTGCACCCACATGCTACACATCATATCATTTTTATGATACAATATGTGAGGCCATAAAGTGGTTGCCATTAAATCTAACTAGCGTCAAATGAACTGTTCTGTCATAATTATTTTTTAATCCACCCAGTGATCACTTAGTTTCGATTTCCCTAAAGACCTTATGTACTGTAAGGTTACCCTATACTTGACAGATTAGTACACAGTGTAAACGTTGAAGTGGCTTTAGCGGCTAATATAATGTTATTTTATACTGTCTCCTGCTCATCATTGGCACATGAATATGGGCACAGAGTTTATGTACTGCTGAAATGAACCTCCGTATTTATTGCTGGCACCGGGATGACAGATTAGGAGTTGCCCCAAAGCCAGTGGCTGTGTGTGAGTCGAGCAGATTCAAGCAGCATCTTGTCATTTGATCGGCCTATACGTGACTAGACTCAAAATGGGAGCATCTGTAATAGGCGAGGCCATTCACAATCAAAAAAGAGCAGGGCAAAAGAAAACAATCTCGGCAAAGCCATGAAGAACTGAATACAGAAAGACACATTTTCCAATCCATAAGGACACTTCTGGTCTCATTTGCCCTGTGTTATCACACCATCTATGATCTAACACTCGAGCAACCACCTGCTACATGTCATCTGTTCGCTTCTGAATCTAATCCTACCAGCATAGCTAAGCTTAACGTGATTGATAATGTTTGACGTAGTTAATGTATGTAATTGCATTTCATATGCTGATACACGTATTTGCTCGTTCTTCATCTAGAGGACATACAGTATTATTGCCCTCATGTTTGTATGATCTCAATGGAAGTGAAATCAGTCAGACATATGTATCTGATAAAAGGAGACTGTGTTTCTATGGGGACCATATTTCAAGTGACATGCTCACTGAACGTTTTAGTCTGCAGAGTTTAACTAGACACAGAGCGTTGCTGTTGATGACAACTTGTTATCTTGTTGTCATTGTAATTCTCTGTAAACAGTCAAATCTGTAGCTGAGTATATTGTTTGGCCGGCATTGCCCTTGTGTGTGTCCCTCGTCACTTTTGAAGCCTGTTGGTGATTTTGGCTGGCATTATGCATCCTATGAATATTTCCAACAAACAGGTTTCAGAAGTTGAATTTCAGATGGAAGAGAAAATACAAAAAGTACAAAAAAAAATAATGTAAAGCACTGGAATGTTTGTGCCCTTTTGTGGATATTCATGAGCAAATCTGGTGGTTAACTTTGTTTGGGTTCACAGTGGGGTTACAACTTCAAAGTCTTGCCGCTCTACAACTTTGTTCTTAGGTTACCTTGGGTCACATCATTTTGCCTTCAACTCTAGCTTGCGTCATGTGAGGCTGTTTAATAGACCTGAAATGTCAAGAGCCTCTTATGTTAAGACAGTTGACCCCAATTTTACCATCTCCTTGAGTACTTACAAATTGCCGAAATTTAGAATGCATTATTCATGAGAGCAGAGTAGGGTTTTTTTATTTAAAAAAAAAAAAAAAAAACCTGGTTTCAAGGTCTTTGTCATGACCTTAGTTGTGAAAGGTTTGCCCCTAATTAAATACTGATCATTTCAGTTCACAAGAAATCTCAGGTTTGGTAAATGTAGATCATTTAGGTTTTTATTTACATTGTAAAAATATATATGGATGTTCTAGATATGAGATTTTGTACTTAATTGTAATCATTGATCCTCAGCGGGTTTTTATTCTTTGAAGAAATACAAATAAAAAAGTTATTTGAAAAGTCAGAGCAGAAGGAAAAAAACAATACAAATAAAGATGTCGTGAACTATTTCTCTCTGCATAGAGATCCCTTTCTGCCAGCACCAGTTGTAGCTCAAACATTGAATTATTCACACAGTTCTCCTTCCAAGTCAAATAAAAAATGCCTTCACACTGCATAATCATCTGCCTGCGCCGCCTCGAAATTTTCCACAACACAATCACCTTGATATTTTCTCCGACAATTGTAACGCTGGAATTGGGCTGTCTGTTTTCTCTACCCGACTGTTGTTTACCTTACAAGGAAGAAGACTGTCTGCAACTATACACAGATTATCACAGGCTCAGTCCCTTGTATGGGATTCATGGCTAATTCATGGTTCTCGATCCCGGGCATCAAAGCAGCTTATTATAGCGTCTCAGAGGTCACTCTGATGCTTGGCAGTTTAGGGCACAACTCGACAGAAGGGAATCACTGTGTAAAAATGGAGGTGCCCAGTCATATTGATGGAGATTTTGGTTCAAGTTGATGGATGTTTTGTTCAACGACGAAATGTCTAAGGTGTAGTTAATTTAAGCACATAGTTAATACAAAGTCCATGTAATAGTTCCTCTTGATGACAATGCATGACTGTCATCGTATTTCAATCCTGTGAAATAACATTACCATAATAAATGTTGTAGAGTTATGACAGTCAGCGTCTATTATCCACTGCCAGTCATAACAGTCCGATACTGTGAGAGCTTAGCTGTGCGCCTCATAAACTGTAAATTGAAACAAAAAAATTACAACTTTCCAGCATCGCTAACATTGCTGTAACACACTGGATCATTGGATGACTGGACCGTGACATGGTTATGTCCCTCTTGTGACACAGGGCTCCAGTAAAGGCTTGCAGTAACATCTTATGTCTGCTTTATGGTCTAGTTTTATGGTAACTTTGAAACAGAAAATATGCACGATTACCCAGTAACGGCAATCATTTACTTTCAGATAATCCTACAGAGACTATGAAGTGAAGTAAATCTGTGAATATAACTCATGCAGGCAGAGGCACATTTTGTGAAGGATGGTGGTTAAGCAGGGTTCGAATTATGATCTTTGTGGGTGTCTCTATAAAAAGAACGGCTATGTGTAGGCTAGGCTATGTGCGGCGAGCTAATACATAATTAAGTACATAAATAAATTAATGAATAAATAGCTTAACAGGTGCCATTTCCGTGAGTAGGCCTATGAGACCGTGGTTCATTATATATTTACTACTGTATGACATTTTTTTCCAGCCTTTATATCAAGGAAAAAAATATTTGCATCTTTTGAGTGTTGTGAGTGAAGAGTTTAAGGATATCGGGGAAAAAAGACTACCAAGGAGCACACTGATTGTGTTCAGAGTTTTCTTCTTAGTCTCAGCAATGTGAACTTTGAGTATGAAATCAAAGCATTGAGGAAGTAGAACAGTTTTTGAAGCAGTACATTCAGCTCAATGGCCATAATGCTTTTACCTAACCGTAACAAGTTGAATGGCTACACTTAGTCATTACATTCAATCTCATCTTAGCAGGAATCAAATGGTTTGATTGAAGTCTCTCATTCTTCTGTGAAAGAGTACAATTCCTCCTTCCTGACCCTTGAAAACTCAGTGTGCACTGTACATGATTACAGACAGGACACACAATTATGCAAAAAAATCACACTGAAATAGCCAATGAACTGCTCCAAATAGCAGAGCTTTTAAAAACAGGTCTCTGTGAATTTTCACTCTAAATGTCAGTTGCTCCCTAGATACTGTACTCCATTACTTTCCTACAGTATGTGTTGTTGCATGTAAGTCCTCTGCAAGATGGCACGCCCTCCCTAAGATCGGCGTTAAGATGAGGCTTGATGGTGCGTTGAGATTTGTGTAGTAGGGCCCTAGAGGACAGTGCCTTGGTTGCCTTTTAAAGACATCCAGCTTTTCCGAGCCATTAACTTTGAGAGATAGACGATGTTTGTTGTGTAAAGCCTCCGTTTGGCCAGCTCGTCTCATCGTCATTGACTCTTGCTGAAGGTGCTTGAGCTTTTGTTGTGAGTAAATCAGTGTTGGAAGTGCTCTGTCTGCTTGCTCAAGTGCTAGATTTGTAGAGGCTCCTATTATTGAGGCTATACATATCTCCCTCCACCTCTTCCATCTCTACTCCACTATACTCCGCTAACCACCCCAACCACCCACTGGCTGCGATTTTGTGAAGTCTTCTACCACATTGCTTATGTGTGCTTATTTCATTATTATTATTATTTTTTTAAAAGCTCCATTTTTTATCTTTCTTTCTTTTGTTGTTTGTTTTTAGCGAGACACTTTATGAAAGCGGCTTTTGCTGTTATCTGCCTCGTCTCAACTCAGAGGAGCCATGCTGGCCTGTGAGCAAAATAAGCCATCAAATAAATCTCCTTATGGAGGGAATCTAGAGCAGAGGCGGCGGAGACGGGAGTCCACGCACCTTTGACCTACCAAACATTTTTACTTATTTTTTTATTTTTATTTTTTTTAAAACTATTTTAGGCTTATGTTTATGGTTCTTAGCAGATGGTTTTGGCCAAAGTGGCTTAAATGACATGGCAACGACAGCAATAAGTATTATATTAACATTAAAATTATTTATAAAAAAAACATTTCGAGTGTAAACTGTTCCAGTAGTCATTTGTATTACATGCAGTGTGGCAGTACCGTATTGCATGAACTAATGCTAATCCCTGTGCAAACACATCCCCTCTAGTTTAATGGCACACAACACCACGCTACACGCAAACACCCCTGGGTCAGTGCTCAGACGAGGAAGTTCTGAAAATCATAGACAACAAAGTCTGATTTGAACTCAACATCTGCCTGTCTGCTCTTCTTGATATAAAAAAAGTGCTACAAATGACTCATTTGATTTCTGCGTCGATGCGTCCTACGTCGTGTCAGTAAATTGGGAAATGTTGGCATCACCATCTGTCCTCACTGTGTGCTTTCCATGGCACGGTAGCCTACATAATGCATACTGCAGATTCAACTCAGTGCTCATTATCGTGTGCTGTTCAATTGAGTCTGTAAGGTGTTGCAGCCCTTCTCTCTGACTATCTCACCATCTCTCGTCAACGCTAGCAACATTGCGAGCGTTTGTGGCTTCAATATGAATGCAATCTTTTATGATCATATTACCTCTGGTCATTTCTTTTTTGTTTGTTTTTAATAAGAGTATTTTTTTTTTATGTAAAACAAAAAAAAATTCCCAAGCATGAACTCACCTGTTATAATTGCGGTTAATTTATTTGTTTGGGCTGAAAGATGAAAAACAAAATCATTGATCCTCCTTCCTTTCACATTCTCTGCCCCTTTCATAAAGTGTGCTTGGGTGGTGGTTTCATTTATTTCTCTCCCGGGGGGAAATTGTGACGGGAACCGTTACTGCAAATAGTATCGATGCTGCCTAGATCTAAGGCCTCGGCTATTTAGCAGCGATCTGATTCCACCGACTTCCTGTATCCTCTTGCGGTGCCTCCAGGGTGGATGCATTCATATCAAAATGTATGCCTCTCATATCCCATAATGCACTTGGAGTCAGGTTAAATATGCCCTGTTTAAGAGTTGCGGGTAATTGCCAGAGGTGCTATGGTCGCCTTTTACATAATGTGTCATATCTCACCCTGTCCGGCCAGCATGATATTAGTAAACAATACTCATCCACATGTCATGGCCATTACAGAGAAAATGCCTGGAAAAGAGCATTAAAATGCATTTTGAATGTATTTATGAGTCATAACATCAGCAAATGAGGTCATAGATACCTAGTAACGCCCCACGCCCAAGCCTCAGAGCCAGTGGCAATTCTAAGTGCAACTCACAATCTTCGGCCATTGTCTGATTCACAGCGCCACTCGCCTCAGCTGATATCAGTGCACGCATGCGGTCGTCCGCCCGGCTGCTTTGAACGGAGCGCATCTGCGGTGAGCTTGCTGTGAAAATTCCTGCCTCAATGTGTGAGCGGCCGCTCCGAGCACAAAGAACAGGGACAAGGATAGCCAAGATAGGATTGGCCCTGAAACAGAGCACGCTAGGACGGGATTGTTTCCAAGATTACAAAGCCTAATGCATGTACGTTAACTTGAAATTTGTCACAGTTAGTTACGGGTGTTAAGCCGCTTCAGTCAGTAGTAATTTCCTGTATTTGCTTAGCGTCTCCTTGTTGTATCCTAGCATCGCATTTCGTGCATTTCTCAGTCTTTCATGCTGGTATTTATTGTGAGGGACTGATTAATGATCTGGTCATAATATATTTGTGTGTGCGAGGCTCCATTATTTTGGATTGAGTCAGATGACTAACTAGCAATCACATTTAGTCCATGATGGATCACATTTCTCACCCAAATTCACTGCTCTGTTCCAATGTAATTCGCCCTCCTTCCATCTCTCTCTCTCTTTCTCTCTCTCTCTCTCTCTCTCTCTCTCTCTCCCTCTTTGTCTCCGAAATGATGCAATTTTCCTTTCCATTTTCCTTCCCCTGCCCCTCTCGCTCTCTCTATCAATTTTGCAGTGTGCGTTTGAACACTCTGTGTTTTAGGCCTATTTTACCTAGAGGAGCTCTTTCACAACAGCGTGCAAGCATACTGATTTCAGATTCACAGCCGTGGCGCGTTTCGACGCGTGGAGATGGAGGCCTCATATATCAGCGCGACTGTCAGCGCCCGCTACTCCGCCGGTGACTTAGAGCGTCTTTATAGCAGCGATCCCATAACAATGCATCCAGCGGCGGTCAATCGATGGAATGGCCGAGCCCTGCTTAAAGGCATCTTAGAATCCCCCCAGAAAAAAAGAAATCGTTCTTGACCCACCCCTGAACCATGGCGGACTCTCAGCACGCTGTTGTGTCAGCAGAGCAGAGGCAGGCACACACCCCGCGATACGACGAGGGTGTGTGTGTGTGTGTGTGTGTGTGTGTGTGTCTGTGAGTGTGGGCAAAAGAAAAGACAAAAAGAAAAGAAAAGAAAAGAAAAAAGACTGGCAAAAAAAAAGGACGAGCCACAGCAATTTTTTTGATCGTCCTTGTGCCTTTGGCGGTCAAAAAAACACGCAAGAGCAGCCGAGATAGGGGGGTGGCTCTTGTTTAAATGGTGCTGTCTTTCCTCCCCTCAAGCGTGCGGTGGATTGGCGACTGCCGACCGGGGATAATTATCCACACACAGTCTGCCATGATCTCATCGGACCACAAGCGCATCTTGTGTGGTGTTCGATCCTGCCTGTCTGCCCAGGATCCATTACGGCCCATGCAGATCGAGGAGGAGTGGGCCGATCTTTAATACTCACCAAAGCCCCTCGTTGAAAGGCAATGGGGCTTCATGCTGCTCACATGCTGGTTAATGCTTACCCCTGACCTCAAAGTGAGACACTGACGCCTAAGCACAGAATGTTAAGAGATCTTTCTTAAGACTCTTAAGTCTCTGTTTTCTTTTATCTCTCTCACTATTTCTTTAACTGGTCTCTTGCTCTCTCTCTATCTCTCACACTCTCTATGCCTCTTATCTGCTCTTTCCTTTTGTTCTCTCTGTTTGTCCATCGTCTCCTCTCTGTCTTGTCTTTCATTTTTCTCTCTCTCTCCCTCCCTCTCTCCATCCATCCATATCTCGCGGTCCCTCATTCCCTCTCGATCTCGGGCTCCACCCCGGAGTAGGCTCTGCAGACATGGCAAACAGAAGCCCCAGGTGTCAAGACTCATTTACATTCAACGCCAGCCATTGCAGCATGCAGCTTTTGAACTCGCGTCTAAGGAATCGATTTTCCTTAAGTTGTCTTAATGGGCTGAGCGCTATCTGTTTTTTCCCTCTTCTTCTCCTTCTTCTCCTCCTCCATCCATCCATACCTCCTCGTCTTCCTCCCTCAATCTCTCATTAATGTTGAATGATCTTGAGCTCCTAAGTTAAGATAAAACGACAGATTGTTTTTCCTTTTTCGGGTCCCTGCGTTATCTTGCCGACGTTGCTATCTTGCCACGGAGCTACTTGGAGATCATAAAGCCAAACAACTTAGGAGGCTCATCTGTAGCTCATAATAACTGTGTAGACAAGCCACGAGCCACATACGGATACAGATTAGTTAGCGCATTTAAATTCGATAAGCAAAATAAACAAACAGATATCGGAACAAAATTAAATGCTGAAGAATTGAAAGCATGATCCGTGTTATGAGTTCAGCCATTATCAACCCCGCTCCTCAATTACATCAGTGTTGTGCAGATAATTTCTTGCATATACTCTGTAGACACACCGAAAAGATTCTAATAAACCTTATTTATCATCACCTTGTTATTAGCTCGACGCGTAGCCTTTTGTCCTGTTTGTATTCTATTGCAGGCGAATGTTTTGAAACTTTTGTATATTAAGTGCTGGTTCTTAGAAGCTCAGTCACGGGCATTTACCCTAATGTGCAGGCAGTGTGGGTCTCTCTAGCAGATGATGATGGTGGTGGATGATGCACAGGTTTGGCAGTGTATTCATTTTCATTTATCTGTTTATTTATGCTCTGGACTGCACCAGTGATCAGAAATTACATGTTATGTTACGGGGGATGCACTTGTAAGGATTGGAACACTCTCAACTGCACGCACACACACACACACACACACACACACACACACACACACACACACAGTTTCATTAAAATAATATAAAACCCATCATCTTGTGGAGCCATGTCGAAATACTCAGTACTAAGTATTTTTTCTAATGATTCCACACATGTCAAGCCTCCTGAAACTCAACTTTTCCTGCCAGCACATTACAAGGACTGACACCTCAGCACTTCTGCTGCTGTTCCATGACTGCAAGTTCAGCTGGATTAATATCGCCATGTTCCCCTGGAGTTCCAGCCCTCAGTCGCTGCTGCTGCTGCTGCTGCTGCTGCCTCTGCTGAGAAGAGCAGGGGAAAGATTACGCCGTCCTAATCTACTGAAACGCTATTCAACCAGCCCACGAGCGAAGCCACGAGAGAAGCCGATTCTCATTCGCAAAGCGATGTCACCCCAAACAGTGGAGGAGCTGCGCTTGATAGATGCAAGCCTGGTCTAGCGTCTAAGCTGTCTAAACTCATTGTGATCATCTGAGCAGTGTGAGAGACCACCTGACCTGGAAGGCTAGCGCGGAGTGTGTTATCGCCGAGCTCTTGCTCTGGTGGATGTTTTTTTTCTGTGTTGTAATAGGAAAGTTGAGATGGGAGAGGGATTAGGGAAGAGGCGAAGAGGTGCAGGAAGTGACCCGTTATCGTTCTCCGGTCCCTTTGGCCAGAGGGGCTCCAGCGGCGGACGACCGGACCGGACTGGGCTGGGCCGGGGCTGTGGGCGGCGCGGCGCGCTCTGCGCTGAATAGCCGTGGCGGAGGCCTTGATGTGTGGAGAGATGTGTTGGGGGTTCGGCTGATTGCTCGGCATGGCCCCGGTCCCCCCGGCCCGCGTCCGATCGGCTGCCTGCTCTTTCTGCTGGCCTTGTCCTGTCAGCTCGGCTTTCATCCGCCGGCTTGAAGCCTTTATTCACGCTCACATCACCCCTCACTCTCGCGCAGCGCCCAGACGGGAGAGGAATGGAGTTCCACCCTCCTCGTTCCCCTTCCTCTTTTTTCTTTTCTCACTTTCTTTCTCCCTTCCTCCCTTTCTCTCCATCTCTCTCACTTTATCTCTTTCTTTCTTTCTTTCTTTCTTTCTGGCTTGCATTCTTTCTTTCCCTTTTTTTTCTGGGTCAAGTGTAAAAATGATATTCAGCAAGCAGGCAGGGATGCAGCAGCACCGGTTCCCATGGCAACCCTTAAGCCTGCGTTTAGAGCAGGTTTTATACCCCCCCCCCCCCCCCCCCCCCCTTCCTGGCTCTTTTTTTTAGCATTGGGCTTGTCTTCCGTTTGCAGCTCTGCAGTAAAGGGCTGGGGACCATTCCCTGGAGGCCCCATTGAAAGTGGGGCAACATTTCTTATCAGGCGTGCATCAAACAAAATCTCCTCATTCGGAAAGGGATCATTTCATGCCCCCCTCCATCTATCTCTCTCTCTCTCTCTCTCTCTCTCTCTCTCTCTCTATCTCTCTCTGGCTGTTTTCCTGCTTTTAAAAAGAACAGATTCAGACAACAGGGAAAATGCAAGCCAGCCAGGATGAGAGGTATTATCACCATCATACTAGCCACTTCGTCCATGTAAACAGTAGCACTCAAAGTACGGGAAGACGCTACTGAAGGACAATGAATCCATCCAAGCCCGATGGAGAGCACTACCAGTAACTCCTCAACCATGACAGTACAACTGAACCAGACATCACCAGCCCCATCCCTCAGAGTCCCATCAGAGAATGTATGGGGGAACCACCCACCAACATCACAGAGGTCCACAACACCATCAGGAGCCTCTACAGCCTCAAGGCTGCTGGACCAGATGGTATCCCAGCTGAGATTCTTAAGTAAGGTGGAGTCAAACTCCATATCCAACCTACTCCTCAAGGTCTGGGGAAATAAAGAAGAGCTCCCTTTAGAGCTCAGGGATGCTCTGAAAGTGACCGTTTTCAAGAAAGGCGACAAGGCTGAATGTGGAAATTACAGGGACATCTCGCTCCTGTCAACAACGGGCATAGTCTGGGCCCATCTCCTCGCAAACCGCCTGCTACCATTGTTGCAGGAAATACTCCCTGAAATACTCCCTGAATCACAGACATGATTTTCACAGCACACCAACTCCAGGAAAAATGCTGTGGACAAGGCCACAGGCTCGTATATGGCCTTCATAGACCTGACAAAGGCCTTTGACACAGTAGCCTTCATAGACCTGACAAAGGCCTTTGACACAGCAACCTTCATAGACCTGAAAAAGGCCTTTGACACACTAGACCGCCAGGACCCGCGGAACGCTCGATCGATCAAAGTACGGCTGCCATGACAAATACATCAGAATACTGAGGCTACTTCATGTTGGCATGACAGCCACAGTGCTTGGCAACAACGCTCTGAGCCCTGAGCCCTGGACACAGGGGTCAAACAGGGATGCATCATCATCGCACCCACCCTGTTTTCCATCTTCGTCTCTGCCATCCTCCACCTCATTGGCCAAGTGCCACCACTGGGGGTCCCAATCCTGTACAGAGCAGATTACCGGCTCTTCAACCTGCACAGGTTCAGAGCCAAGGGCAAAATGAGACACACCTCCATCATGGAGCTTGATTATGCAGATGGTAATGCTATCACAGCCTATTCCTCAGAAGACTTCCAGGACATTCTGAATGGCTTTGCATCGACATACAAAGCCCTGGGTCTAACTTTAAACATCAAGAAGCCCCAGGTCCTGTACCAATCTCCAAATAACCAGCCATCAGTTCAGCCCTCCATAAAAAGTGCGCAACAACACTCCTGAAAATTTTGATTACTTCCCCTTCCTTGGAAGCCTTCTCTCCTCCAATGTGTGTGGCTCAAATATTATGTTCATGGAAATACCTGTTATCATATCAAGACATAGCACACTTTGTTTAATGAATTTCCTTTTTGATCTCTGTTTAGATTTTTTTGTTTTGTAAAGTGTTTTTTTTAGTAATAGCATAATTCCCAAAACTTCAAAGAAAATTGAGTATAATAAGCTCGGTTATCCTTTTAAATCACTGATCATATTCATGCTGAAAAAAAGAGACAGCATGTCCCCAGAGTTAAAAGCCATCTTGAAGCTTTTTGTTAAAAATACAGTAGCACACAGAGAATATTTAACACTCTGCATATCCTATGAAAAGTGAAAACATGTCAAATTTTAGAAAAATGAAATGTGGCAAAGATTCCAAAATGGAACTAGATCAATGGACTCCAACTGGAAATCACAACTGTGTACAGCTCAGAACTTACTTTGTAGCCTAGTTTGCCAGCTACTACACAAGCTTGGTTTAAAACAGTGTTGAAAATTGTTTTAAGTCTTGTATTAATTACCAGAAGTAGCAGGTCTTTTTGTACAGAAATGTTTCCATTTCACACATAAAATGTGAAACATACTTAATTAAGCATGGATAAGTCACAGATAAGATTGCTGTACAAATAAAATTAAACAGTGAGAACTATCTCACAGTTGAACTATCTCACAGTTGTCTGTTGAGACATTGTGGTACCTGTCACTCTTTCTGGTGTTAGTAATTAATAGCTTGCTTCAAGTTGTTTTCATTTCACAGTAATGTACTGTATGTTGACAAACAAAGTTGTATGTGAGTGTATGTTCTTTGTCAGCTTGAGACAAGTTCAATTATTATCAAACATAGTAACAACGACTATTTGGTCATTGCCAGAAAGAAATATTTAACAGAATTATTTGTTTAAGTGAAATATGACATACATATTTCATTTTATGCATAACTACTGTAATTGAATGCAAAATCATATGCACAGTTTAGCATCAATTACTCTAAGATACGGTTTGACGTCTGGGTTACAAAGGCTGAGTTTAGCAGCTAAAGTGGGAGGTTTGGAACAGCAGAAA
>NC_085006.1:19524890-19532390 GCF_963854185.1 Sardina pilchardus
TTATTATTTCCTGCTGCTGTTGTGTGCTTGGCATTTCGCTGCAGCCCTTGCAGGATGTCTGTGTGATGGCTTATTGCAGACAGAGCCATGAGAGTCCTCGCTGATGAGATAGAGGGGGGGGGTATGCTGGGCAGCATACAGAGAGGAGGAGAGAGAGAGAGAGAGAGAGAGAGAGAGAGAGAGAGAGAGAGAGAGAGAGAGAGGGAAGAGAAAGGGACATAAGATGAGGAAGACAGGAGAGAAAGGACAGAGAAAGGAGCTGGAAGAGATGAAATATAAGAGAGAGATAGGTAGGGGCGGAGAAAAGGACAGTGAGAAAGAGAGAGAGAGAGAGAGGGTAAAAAGATTAAAATGGGCCAAGAATGAGAGATCTAGAGAGATAGAGCGGTAGATGAGAGAAGGACAAAAGAGAGATAGAAAAGTGAGAGGAAAATGTGGAAAAGAGAGAGAGAGGGAGAAGATATAAAGAGAGATATACAGAGGGAGGGATAGGAAGGATGAGAGAGAGAAAGAAAAGATGGGAAAAAGAGATAGCGAAATAAGAGGAAGATGATAAAAAAAAGACAGATAGACAGAGAGGGAGTGAGCAGATGACAAAAAGAGATAGACAGAGAGAGAGAGTGCACGCGGGGATGATGAGAGAGAAGGGAGAAAGGAATGGAGAGAGGAAGGAAGAGAGGAAGGGAGAGAGGAGGGAGAGAGGAAGAGAGAGGAAGAGAGAGAGGAGGGATAGAGGAAGAGAGAGAGGACGGAGAGAGGAAGAGAGAGAAGAGGGAGAGAGGAAGGGAGAGAGGTCACGGTGCTGCTGTGGGAGACGGCTCAGGGACGGAGTCCTCCTCCTCCTCCTCCTCCCTCCTCCTCCTCCTCCTCCTCCTCCTCCTCCTCCCTCCTGTCTGAGCCATCCGTCTCCTCCTGCCATCCTCCGTCAGCCCTGACGGCCTCACCCATCACCATGACTCTCCGTCAGCACGTCAAAGACCTCACCCCCAACCCCTCGCACCCACCCACCCACCCACCCACCCACCCATCATCCGACCTCCAACCCCCACCCCCCCCCGCCTTCTCCCTCCGCCCTCCCGTAGGCGTGTAATACGCCGTCGCGTATGGACCGGGACCCGTTGGTTTATGTTGACGCGTGCTGTCTGATCCGGTATCCGTCGACGAGGCGTCGGGGCGCAGGGCTGCGGAGCTGGAGGTCCTGGCGCTCGCGTGTGTGTTGCTGCGGTGCTGCTTTAGACAGCCGTGCTGCTGAAGGATTGTATTGGGGAGTGGAGGTGCTGGAGGAGGAGGCTGGGGGAAGAAAGTGTGTGGGGGTGGGGGGAGATATGAGACTGTTATCTGGGGGGTGGAGAGAGCGGTCCTTGGGTATTCCCTGGGAGGGTTACGCAAGGACCCTGGGAATGATGAGTGGGAGGACAGATAATGTGGCATTAAAGGGCATGAAAGTAAGGGAAGTTTGTGTGTGCGTTCGTGTGTATGTGTGTGTGTGTGTGTGTGTGAGAGAGAGAGAGAGAGAGAGAGAGAGAGAATGTGTGGCTGTGTGGAGACAGTGGGCAGGAAGATTGTCTTTAGCATGTGTGTTGGTGGTCGGCTGGTGGTTTGTCGATCGCAGGTCCTCCCCCTCTCTCCTCTCTCTCCTCTGGGGTGTGTGTGTGTGTGTGTGTGTGTGTGTGTGTGGGAGGGTCTCGAGGTCACCTCGCCTCAGTGGCAGCGGGCGGCCGGGGTTAAGCACAGACTCCCTCTCCGGCCGACGCCCGGGGGTTAATGAGCTGGGCTACACGCGCGGATCATTCCATTAGCCTGTTAATTCACCCAGCGCCGCGCCGCGTCGCTCCCCAGTCACTGGACTTCCTGTCCACTCCCGGCCAACTCTCACCCGGCCCCTTCTCGCGCCGCCTGACACGGTCTGCTCCCTGCCCACGGGTGTACTCAACCGCGGCGCCCTTATTCTCTACAAGAAGAAAGAGAAGGATGGCGGAGGAGGATGGAGGAGGAGGAGGAGGAGGAGGAGGAGGTGGAGGAGGTAGAGAGTCCTGCACTCCATCTCATCTCCCTGGACCAAGGCTTCGCACACATGTCAGGGATTATAGGGGCTTATAGGCGATGCTTCATTCCAGAGTGGCCATATAGTCAGAAGAGGAATGGGGGGTGTTTGCCCAAGTGCAGATATGCCTTTGCTCATTTTTATTCACTCACCTCAGGCATGCACACACACACACACATGCACACATGCGCACACACACACACACACATGCACACATGCACACATGCACACACACACACACACACACACACACACACAAGCATGTGTTCATATATTAATATACAAACATGCATGTACACTTACACACACTCTCACTCACCTCAGGCATACACACACACACACACACACACACTCACACACGTACACACACACACACACACACACACACACACACACACACATAGAAACCACAACCCACACACTCGTAATTAACTCTCAGAGGAGACTACCTTCAGTAGGCCTACAATCACGTGTGACTGTCAAGTCTTTCAGGCAGAGTCTGTTGGTGTATCACTTCTTCTTCAGAAGAGTAATCTGGTTAGTGGAGGAAACAATGCTGTTGGCTGCTCTCAATCTCTCTTGGCAGACTGGCAGAAAATCCAAGATGCTTACACCATAGAAAAACAAAATAAAGAATGGAAAAAGGAAATGGAACACAATTGATAAAGAGAATAGATAATGATAATAAAAAAATAAATAAAAGATGGCTGATTATTAGTACCCATCTGCTGTTGGCTAAGTTTTGATCTGGATCAGAGCAGAGTCAGAAATCCCTGATTACTGTAAATGTGTTCAGGCATTATTCAGATGCTGGAGACTTAGCCCAAGCCAACATACAGAGAGGGCTTAGTCCCAGTACTGTTGACCATATGCAGCCTGTAGCATAAGTGTACTCATAGATTCATACACTGCATGATTAAAATAAAAAAGATCAATCGTAGTTTCATGGTGAGCCTGAAATTCTTTTACTGTAAATTAGAATTGTTTTTTTTTTTTTTTTTTTTAGAGTAATCAAGCTCCTATAAGGTTTTGCCTACAAATCGATATATCAGATCAGGAAGAGTGTGGTATGCAGTGTTGGGGAGTAACGCATTACATGTAATTGAGTTACGTAATTTAATTACAAAATAAATGTAACAGTAATATATTACAGTTACTGTAGAAAAAAATGTAATTCAATTACAGGTACTTTTGAAATTTTTCAAAATTACAATTTGAATTACATCTCAATATTGTCAGCAAAACTTTGCAAATAATATTGTATGTAAAAAGAACTGTTTCCCTCCACAGCCATAGTTTGATACGGGACCTTCTGATAGGCTCTATCACGTCTACAGCGCCATCAGTGTAGGCCTACATGCCTGCCTGTAAACGTGTTATGATTATCATTATATTATCCTCACAAAAAATGTGATGCTAATTCATGTATTGAATGCCCTTGCTGCCTTGTGCGCTTGTACAGAACTGCTCGGCAGCCTGTAGACCAAGGCCGAAATCTTGGATGGATTTGGGGACTATAAATATCATTAAAAAATCGGAAAAGTAATCAAAAAGTAATCAAAAGTAATTAGTTAAGTTACTCAGAAAAAGTAATTCAAATAGTTACACTACTATTACATTTTAAACAGAGTAACTTGTAACTGTAACACATTACATTTATAAAGTAACCTTCCCAACACTGGTGGTATGTCGCAGGTTTTGAAGCGAAATTATTTCATTAACATATACTATGTGTGGAGAGCATTCATTCACCATTGTTATCTCATTTTCGATGGAGGTGGCGTTTAGAGGGTTTTGTATCTACTCTCTTCATGTAAACACTCCATACCCTGGCATAGAGATCAAACATCTTTTTTTTTGTTGTTTTGTTTTGTTTGAGGTCTGAGGTTACACAAATAGATGTTGTTTTCATGAACAAAACCTTTCATTTTTAAAACAATGTATACTGGTCCAGCCTGTAAGAATGGCAGATCACAGAGCAGGATGAATCATCGTCATGTGGCCGTTGGACCTTGTGTTTGTTTTTTTTCCCTCGCTCGTGTTGCCTTGTAGTTCTGTGCTGCTGCTGCTTGGAAGTGCAGTGCAGGCAGAGAAATAGGTGGGCTCACAAAGGAGGATGGAAGGATCAATAGATTGAGAGAAAGTCCTGGTGCAAGGAGGGTATCAGGTTTCTGCTCTGATGTGGATGAGGAGGAAAAGAAAGGGAAGGGAAGGAGGAGAGAGAGAGAGAGAGAGAGGGAGAGAGAGAGAAGATGGACAGAAGAGAGGGGCTGTCGGAATGAGAGCGAGGACGGTTCAAAGGAACACTGAGATGGCTTGAGAGTACATGTCTCAAGCTAAAGAAAATCATAAACACAAAACAAAACAAAGAAACCAACTACATGCGCACACACACACACACACACACACACACGCAGGTGGATACCGCCTCTCCTCCTCAGTTGTGAGTTGTTGTTTTTCATCTGAAGGTCATTTAGAGTCCGCTCATGAAAAGAACAATCTTAATGCTAAAATCCCAGTCTCTCTTTCATTAAATAATAACATTAATCCATTTCACTGAAAAAACAACATGATATGCCAAGCTCCCCGCACAGGGCCTGTATGCCTGAAGAAATACAGAACAATACAGAAGTGGATGATCCAGTTACAATGTGTTGCTTTGTGCAATACTGTGTTTATAACCTTGATATGATAATACTGTTCCGGGGGATTCTTCTATTTGTGGTTAAATTGCATGAATATGGAGGATAATGCTGGAGGTATCGGTATGATAAATTCCTTCCTGTCAGGATGAAAGGGTCTCTGGGTCAGTTTCCTTTGAGCATTTGTGAAATAAACAGCACATAGTAAAGCTCCATCCCGCCTCAGCGCACGGAAGATTAGTGGAGAGAGCTGGCCGTCACAGAAACTCTGGATTAACAGGTCAGCTTGGTCAATGTCAATCAGGGCTTCTGTCTTCCATTCACACAATATAATGAACAAGCGGCTATACTCACATACCTCTCGACTAGCTATTCACTAGGGAGGCTAATCACACCATATCCAACAGTGTGCAGCATCCGCTGGGACAATGCAGTGACAGCACTCCCAGCACACACACACACACACACGCGTGCACACACACCCACCCACACACACACTCACACACACACACACACACACACACACACACGCGCGTGCACACACACACACACACACACACACACACACACACACACACACACGTGCACACACACACACACACACACACACACACACGTGTGCACACACACACACACACACACACACACACACACACACACACACACAGCACGTCTGGTTTGGGGGTGAACAGAAATAATGTGCTTGACACACTGATAACGGCTTCCACTGTTATGCAATCTTCCTACGGGGAATGAACATGGTGACCTTTTCTATTATTTATTTCACTGTCATCTTTAATCCTTGGAAGTGCTTTTGTTTTCTTAAGTAGTCCAAGATAAAGCAGCAGAGAATAACGCTAATGAGGAAAAGTACCTGACTGTCTGCCCTTATTAGTCTCATATGACCAAGTGAGCTAGTAATTGAGTTAATAATACATATAAAAGTAAACTTTGGATCACAAAACTAGTTACTGAATGAAATACCTTCACCATTCTGAAAACTCCTCCCCACTGAGTGGACCGTTCCAAGCTAGCTTTCCTCTTTGTTGGCGTACATCTCACGTTTGTGTACATGCCCTTGAATGTGCCCGACAGCCATTCCCATCAGTTGTAGGCTGAAGCCCACTAGCAGAGAGACACTAGCATTCAGCAGAAGGTTAGCACACAGGAGTCAACCAGGTGCTTTTTATAGCAGTGTCCACTTAGCAGCAGTGTTTCACACCATGTCATACTGTGCAATGAATTCCCCATTGATGGATGACTCAACTGAATTGCTTTCAAAACCTTAAAAAAAAAATGTATCGAAACTGAAACATGTAGAGTTACTTAATCATGGCTGTTGTCATACTACACTTTCAGTTCTGTAAACCTTTGTGTGTTCACTGTGTGCTGTGTGTGTTCACTAATTCATGGATGAGATAAATGCAGAGACCAAAATCTTTATACGCAAGTACTGTATACTTGGCCGAGAAACCTGATTTACTGATTTACTTTCTCTTCCTGATATTTTGGGTCATTGTGTTAGAGCCGATCAGACATTCTGTCCTTTGGTAGAACAGTCTGATCTGTACTGTGTTTCCCAGATGCATTATTGTGACTATGGTAGAGATAGTGAAACTGACAAAGAGAGAGAGAAAGAGAGACATGGAAAGAGAGATAGAGAGAGAATAGAGATTGAGAGAGGGATAGAGAGAAAGGTGGGACAAGAGAGAGAGAGAGAGAGAGAGAGAGAGAGAGAGAGAGAGAGAGAGAGAGAGAGAGAGAAGAGATGGAGGGGGAGAGAGTTAAAAAAAACTATGTTGTCGAGTCTGTGGGTGTCAGAGAGTCGAGTCCACTTCAGGCGTGTCACGTCAGACTCTCACATCTCAGGACTGTCTTGTTAAGGCCGCACACTCGCCTTCTCTCCCCAAGCTGCTCCAGGTGTTTGATCTGTAAAGCCTATTTGTTTCATCCTCGTTTCACACTCCTACTGGTTAAAATACACATGTTATCTTCTAAGACCAACATTGCTACCAGAGGTGTACAAATCTGGCTTCAGAAAGTTACAGTCCTACCACATATTTGTTTCAACCAGATTATTATTACTACCACACCTCAGCCAGGTATATCAGCTCATTTGTGAAATGGCCTGTAATAAGTGCTTACAGGTAGGTAGAAACCGATACTGTACATGTAGGACTTTTATTTCCTGAATCCAGACTTTAACAACTCTGATTGTTTACAGTGTTTATACTTACATAACTACAGAGTAGTTATTATGAGTAGTTATTGACAGTCAGACTGACATTAACATTCAAAGTATTTATTAATAGTTTGAATCAACATAGTATTTTGTGACCCATGGCCACAGTGTTTGATTTAAGGCTCTGCCCTTCCTTAAGTCATTCTCTTAGAATATTGATCACTGGTCATGTTTTTTCCCCCTCATTGAGCAGAAATAGTGATTGGACAACATACAACAGATTCCTCCCCCTCAGCCCATTCATTTCCCCCGTGACATTTCAACAGAATCAGCTCAATGCATTGGAAAATGAGATGAAATGAACTTTAGCACACATTACCCATGCAGAATCGCCCCCCTATCTCCGAGCTACTAATCCAGCTGTGCATGCCCTTGAAGGGGGGGGGGGGGGGGGGGAGTGATCCGTTCGGCTGCTCTGGGATGTTTATGTGCGCTGAATGTAATCAAAGAGTCGACGCGGCACATGGCCGCAGCCGAGCGGCATTGTTGCCGCGAATTCCTCGGTCGGTCCACTTACAGACAGTGGCGGTACAATAGTCGGCCCCTTCTGCGATGTCGGGGCTCAACCAGAC
>NC_085006.1:19534890-19559890 GCF_963854185.1 Sardina pilchardus
ATTTATGCGCTGCCTGGCAAATGTGCTGAGTTGGACTGCGCTTATAAATAGGGCCGTGGTCATCATCAAAAGCGCTCACGAGGTGGAGAGGGAGAGAGAGGGAGAAGAGGAGGGAGGGAGAGAAAGAGAGGGGTAGTGAGGAAAGAGAGGGAGGAAGAGAAGTAGAGAGAGAGCGAGGGAGGTACAGAGAGAGAGTGAGGGATGTAGAGACAGAGAAAAGGGGAAGGGATGAGAGGTAGAGAGAAAGAGAGAGGGGGATGTAAAGAGGAGGCAGAGAAGGGGAAGGGAGGAGAGGTAGAGAGAAAAAGAGAGGGAGGTAGAGAGAGAGGGGGTGTAGAGAGGAGACAGAGAAAAGGGGAAGGGAGGAGAGGTAGAGAGAAAGAGAGAGGGATGTAGAGAGAGAGAGATGTAGAGAGGAGACAGAGAAAAGGGGAAGGGAGGAGAGGTAGAGAGAAAGAGAGAGGGATGTAGAGAGGAGGTAGAGAGAAAGAGAGAGGGATGTAGAGAGGAGGCAGAGAAAAGGGGAAGCGAGGAGAGGTAGAGAGAAAGAGAGAGGGATGTAGAGAGAGAGGTAGAGAGAGAGAGGGATGTAGAGAGGAGGCAGAGAAAGGGGAAGGGAGGAGAGGTAGGGGCTTATTACCAGCACATCACATCAGGAGCAGAAGAGCGGAAGTGACTGAGGGAGGCGAGCGCGCGGAACTTTGATGTTTTTTGGACGGGGATCAGCGCATAGAGCGTGATTAATAAAAGCTGTGTTTACCCCGCCGAAGAAGTGTGTGTGTGTGTGTGTGTGTGTGTGTGTGTGCACGCACATTTTAACGTGTGTGTGTGTGTGTAAAGCACATTTGCAGAAATGCTAATCTAATTGGGGTTCAGTACGATGACAGTGCAGGCTATGTATAGTTATGCTTGTAATGCTCGTCCATGGTACTGTATGCTGGTATGAGTGTCTACCACAGTGCTTTTTAAAGTTAGCGTTTTAGAAATCATAGACAGTCCATAAAAGTAATTAAAAACAAGAAATAATGGCATCATTTAAATGCTAACCCAATTGTAAACTGTAGCTTCATGTTAAAGTTGCTAGATGCAAAGACCCACATAAAGTGCATTAATAGAGTAATAGAGTTTTTTTGTTTCCCAAAATGTCCCAGTGGGTTAGATCCCTGCTAAATGCATGACAACATCTGGCCTAGACATCCTGCCGTGCAACAAAGATAAAAGACCGTGGCGTGCCACAGCATCCGCATGCATTGCGTAATGCAATTACAAACGCCGACATCGCTTAGCCTTATTGCTGCTCGCCGAGCCTAAATTGCAACACACAAAACAAAAACTGCCGACTTCAGCATCACTCTGTGAGCCTTTGCCTAACACTGACCGCTTACTGTAGGTCCACCATCACTTTGTCATTCCATGTCCACTTCGTGGGAGTATGATGCAATATTTACACACACGGTTTATTCTCAGCTTTTTTCGCCCGTTTGCAGCAGAACGATACATTGTGCTGCACAGCTGTTTTACCATGACCTCCAAACCATCAAAACAGCGCTTGAGAAAAGAGAGGTCACCTGATCAATATTTAATCCCTATACGCCGCTAATGCCATTCGGAATGCCTCTGTCTGCTATATTTGGACGGCACCTACCTGCAAGAAGATTCAGCAGTTATGCACACTTATGCAATTCTTATGAGGGTGTGGCAGCAGGGCACATTCAATCATAATAGTGATACGAGGGATGGAGAGCTGCTCGGCTCAGAGAAGAAGGGGATACTTCAGTAAACATGCGACGGCGGTACAGATTTCAGTTCACATAAACAATACGCGGAATAAATCATGCAAATACAAACCATTTATTATAATACAAGAGCTTGAGTAATTGGAACACTTATTGGTGCGTAAACTGTTTAATGTGTTTTCCTGGTAATATTTAACTTTGCTCAGAGCCAGGCTGAGGGTAAGGGTGTGTGTGTGTGTGTGTGTGTGTGTGTGTGTGTGTGTGTGTGGAGGGGGGAGGGGGTGTCTATATAACAAAGAGTGGCAATAAGGTCCACCAAGCACTTATCACAATTCATAGCAGAGTACAAACGCACACACACACACACACGCACACACACACACACACACACACACACACACACACACACACACAGACACACACATATCCACTGACACAGACAAACACACATATATCCATTGACACAAACAGACACACACACACACACACACACTTTACACACACACACACACACACAAACATATCCATTGGCAGAAACAGACACACACACACACACACACACACACACACACACACACACACACACACACACATCCATTGACACAAACAGGGACACACAAACACACACACACACACAAACACAAAATAATAAATTATTTCTGCTCCAGCAGACAAGCTTCTGTCGCCGTAAAACCATGACACCCCGGTCCTCGGCCTAGTGTGTGCTTTCACATTTAACTAATGATGTTGCCTCTGCATGTCAAAGCAAAGGTTATAGTCACAGGACTGCTCATTTCATGGCATATAATGCAGCCTGTGATGGTGCCCTTACGTTATGCTAACTTGATTAAGGTGAAAGAAAGAGTTTGCTGAGACAATAATGGCTTTTGCCTAATGTATTCTGCTTGGAGAGACGAGTTGAAGCGCATTAGGAGGCCAAGACTGCATGGGCACCCTCTGTATAGCTCAGATATCAGAGCTGACCCACTGGTCTCATGCTCAATTTACTCTCTCTTTCTCTCTCTCTCTCTCTCTCTCTCTCTCTCTCTCTCTCTCTCTCCCTCTCTCTGTGTGTGTGTGTGTGTGTGTGTGTTCATGTTTAAACCCTGCAGACATGCATTATATTCGTTGTACTGCTCCAGAGAGTATGATGCTCTAACGCTGAAACATGAGGCTTGATTAGCATTTCTCTAGAGCACATTTGCAGCGCATAATACCAAATGTCTTTGAGGACTGCAGTAATTGAAAAGTGCATTGGAAATTGCATGTAAAGACGTGTAATTACATGCTGTAGTTGGGGGTAAGGGTTGGGCCATTAACTTAAGCGTAGTAAATGCGTAATTACATGCAATTACATGTGAAGCCACTGATAAATATTAGCCCCATAAGTTTAGGGTGTGAAGGACACTCAACTTTCGAGTAGGACCTACTGAGATTAAGCCAGGACCTTGGTCAGCAGCTCTCGTCACAGCGTGACCAGACAGGACAGGACAGAATATCTGGTCGATTTCACAGCGCTCCTTTGGCTGCCTTGTCGTCTGTGATGCTCCTGAACTTTCCCGTGCTGCCCACTCATCCTCTGACACCAGGGGCTCAGGTCATGTACACCGGTCAGGATTCCTCACCTCGTCCTGGGGGAGTTGGGGGGGTGAGGGGGAAGTGAGGGTCAGAGGGTCGGAGTGATGGAGAGGTCAGCGGGCTGGTCCTTGTGTTGCCGTGGGTTGTTGCCGTGGCGATGTCCCCTTCAGCCGCTGGAGCCGTGCTGCGAGGGCCATATGCTGGCCTGCTCAGACACAGTCAATGAGGGGCCGCCGCCATCGCCGCTGCTGAGCCACGGATCTGAAGGCTGCAGCTAATTATTGTTTTGTCATGCCTGTCTGCCTTGGCGTGCTGAATCTCTGGCATGGGCAACACATTAAGGTGGCTGGCGCATGGAGGGCGGGGAGTAGGGGGGGGGGGGGGGGGGGGGTCGTAGTCGTACCGGCTGACCCCCCCCCCCCTCCTCCCCATCTCTCTCTCTCTCTTTTCCGTCAGGGTTTCAGACAAGTAAATACATTTCCACACTCACACTCTATTTATTTTCATACCCAAGGAATTGTGGAAGGAATATGGGAGTGTTGAGCGAAAAGTGATAGCGTCGTGATGGCAATAAATGTCTCCGGTGCTCTCTCACGCGGCGGGAATTTGTGCATCGAGGGCACAGAAATTGCTGTGCAAAGTATTACAATCGTGCTCGGCAAGGATGAATGCGTTTACCTTGAGACTTACATGGCCATCAATCTGTGAAGTGCCAGCCAGCAAAATCAAACTGGCTCAATCAGATGTCGTGTGATTCATTTGGCTGTGAGGCAATTTGTCATCAGTTCCCATTAACTTTAATCAAAAGTTTGGAGTGGAACACCAGACATATTGGACAGTGTTGTGATGAGGTTTTCGTTTTGCCCCTCAGTAGTATGCTAACGTTTTCCATTATGTCAGGGATATGCTGGGCTACTTTAGACCATTGTGTATTTGGCAGACAGATATATCACATGTTTTGTCAGTCATTCAAATTAGAATATACTTAGACGGAAACAGATTACCATAGTTCATCACTAAAACAGCACTAAGGATGGTTACTGCCCTGGCAACATTCATAGACACCAGGGAGCAAAAGGTGTTTGTATTATTTCCCTCAAAACACTATCCTCATTGACAAAGTTATGAAGACTACTCGCATACAACAGTATATCTCTAAAACGGGAAACTCTTGCACAAATGAGGCAAAAATTAGGCATGCTGAAATAATTCATTTGGCCCTAAGATGAAACATGAATGTAAAAATGTTAACAGCAAGTAAGACATGTAACACCATGACCCGAAATGCTGAAGTTGGCTTGGTGTCTGCATAGCTTGGGGGTTCGGGATTGTTGAATGTAAGGATACTTGTGAGCCATGGATGGGCTTGTTTGCTCAACTCTCCTTTGGGGAATGTGGGTGGGCAAAATGGGTGGTGCAAGGCTGGGAGAGGGAAAATGGTGTTTTATTTTTCTGTCTGAGGAAAACTGGATTTCTTTTTAGCTTAAAGAGCTGGTGAACTTTTCTGACCTCTCAGAAGAGAGAGGCATAATCTTTTGCTGCTTTCCTCCAGTCTTTTACCATTTCTCTCTCCTTCTCACTTTCTCCCTCCCTCTTTCCCTGTCTCTTTCTCTCTCTCTCTCTCTCTCTCTCTCTCTCTCTCTCTCTCTCTCTCTCTCTCTCTCTCTCTCCCTATCCCTCTTTCCCTGTCTATCTCATCCTATTCCTCCAGCTCTCATCGCTCAGTCCTTTTTGCACACATGATGCAAAGCCCATCTAAATGCTGAATGGGAAAGCTCTCTGAAAGGGCCCCATTAGGAGGCAAACCATGCATACATAAAGCTCACTTAAATGCATCTCCACAATGGCTGCTATTCAAATCCTATGATGCTCTGGCACCTTTTTGTGCATTCATGCCTCAACAATGCAAATTGTTTAAACATGTTTTTGTTTACTTACAACAAGGCCTGTGCATATTGTAAAAAACAAAACAAGACAAAAAAAAAAACAGGTGTTAGCAAACATCAAAGTTAAACAATGCTGCCTTTATTTCTCGTCTCACATCTTTAGTACTCAGTCGCCTACAGTAATTGTCCTTTTTTTTTACTCCCCTCCTCCCCTGCGGTCCTCCGTGTCTCTTTTCTGAGTTTTAAAGGTGCTCCTTCTGTCTAATCAGATAGCGTTGTTGTCAGTTAATGTGGATGTGACTGGATCCGGGCAGATTGGTCACAGGCCCCTTTGTAATATGGCAGGTGCTGATAAGGGACCGCCGAAGATGCTAATCAAGATGGCGGCCTCGGCCATTAAAAGTGACTGAGGAGGATCCATGCAGGGCTTTGCCAATCGCGATCTCTCAGTCACAGATAGCAGAGAGGGAGGATGAAGTCATTCTGAGGGACCATGACCAAACATTGTTAAAACAAACACAAGAACAAGAGATATATTTGTTTGAATATCCTCATGGTGTGTGCACTTGGTGACCTGTGGCATATCTGCCAAGATTAATCCAGGGAGATTTCAGTATGTTTTTTTGGTAACATTTTACTTGGCGGGTTCGTTCATAACACATTCATAATAGCTGTCATGAACTGCACATAAAGCATTCATGACTGTTTCATGACTCAACATTCATACCAACCGTTTCATGAATGAATTTTGTTTTTTAACTAGCCCTCTTCAATAGTGGAGCTGAATACTGAATTGCAAATTAAATGAATGAACAATTAACTACTTCATTTGTGGAGCCGAATGCTGAATTGCAAATCAAATGTACAAACAACTAACGTGAAAAGTAATAATGCTACGTTCAGTCCACTAGCAAAGCAAAGCAAGTGCTGAAATGAGAGAAAACAAGAGTTAACAGCGTGTGGATACATTTGCAAACTTAGACCACAGCTGTTTATTGATGTCTATTTTTTCCCTCATGCAGACACTGTTTGGCTCATCACTGGGAAGCCGAGAGAGACAACAAACAATCGGGCAGAACTGGTGAGTGAAGAGATTCCCATGTTTGCTTTTTTATGCCTTTGGTGCTAAACATAGCTCATGTTACTGGCACATGCTTGATACGGTTACTCCCACATCTTTCGATGAATGATATACCTAATGATATACGATCCATCACTGCCATACCTTGGGAGCAAGAAACACGAGACATATTAGATTAGATTTCTGTAAGTCGGGTAAACAAACGCAGCATTGGCGGGATGCTACAACAGCTAGCGCTGGGTATTATACCCGTGGTGCGCCAAAGCTGAAAATGACATGCTGAAAAGGACAATTGATAGATCAGAGGGGGTGGGGGTGTTGAGCGTGGAGCACATTTGTGGGGGCGGGAGGGGGGCAGGGGGTCCTGGCACACATTAAAAGGTAACCTCGCGTCAACCGCGGCGTTCCCCCGCTACTCTGCTCGGAGCGCGTGCCGCTTTCCCGCCGCTCCTTTATCTTCAATGGTGACCGTTGTTGCGCTGGTGCTAATCGCCGCGTGTGTCTGGATTGCCCGCGGCGGGAGGCCCGAGCTCTAATCTGGAGCGATCCCGTTGTCTCCTCTCTATGAGCCGCGGCTAGCCCAGCGTCGTGGCGCCGCTCCTGCGGCGCTAATTTCTTATCATCACGAATGGTGGTGGTGGTGGTGGGAGGGGAGGATGTGTGTCTCTGTATGTATGTGTGTGTCTATATGTTGTGTGTTTGTGTGTGTGTGTGTTGGTAGTGATGGAGAGGAGATGGTGGGGTGGGGGGGGGGGGGGCTGTCTCCGTTGATGAACAGTACAAGACACCCGTGGGGGAGCAGAGACTACATCTCCCAGGCACACACATGGCTGATAGATTGATAAACCTCAGAGGCAAATGCTGCGCACCATGTTGCCCCCCCTTTACCCAACCCCCTACACCCAAGAGCTTTGACGAGGAGTGTAATGGATGCTTGAGGGGTGGGGGTGAGGGAAGGAGGAGTACTAGGAGGAGCCGGAGGAAGAGGAGGAGAAGGAGGGGGAGGAAGGAGGGAGGGAGGGGGGATTTGCTTGGGAAATAATTACGCAGGAGGAAGAGCGGCTTGCTCGTGCATTAATCCACTTCTCCTCCGAGAAGAGAGAGAGAGAGTGCGGAGAGAAGAGAAGAGAGAGGAGAGAGAGAGAGAGAGATGAGCCATGCTTCATGAGGGTCTGTCATGGATGACATATCGAGCCCATAAATAGGAAACCCGGGCAGATGAGTATCAGTAATGTGCCGCTCTTGTGTACACTCAGCTCCCAAACAAGCCGGCGAAGCGCTCCTCCATCGATCGCAGCCGCCGCTCAAGGCCCAGACAGATGATCATTTTCCAAAAGGAGGGATTAGCACACTGCACTCCTTCTCCTCCGACACCTCTCTCTTTCTCTCCCCCCTGTCTCTTTCTCTTTTTCTCCATTTCTCTCCATCTCCTGGGGCGTCCTTCCTCGTTGCCGTGTGGTGCATCCGTGGGTAATCATCCCAAAAATTGACAAGGCCGGGGGGTTTTAATTTGCCCTGGGCGAGCTTGGCACCTAGACTGGGCCGGGCCGGGCCTGGCTGGGCCACGCCACGGTGCCTCCGCTGTTAAACAACCGGTGTCGCTACTTGCCACGGCGACGTGACCTCAGGGAGTCCACACGCTAAAAGCTCCACTCTGCACCCTCCACATCTGGCTTTCCCTCACACCAAGCAATCGGAGAACAGCATCTGGGAAAAAGTGGCTGATTTTCCAGTTGATCTAACTACTTGTATTACATAATGTCAACAGCGTGTAATTGAGTTAGTTGAAGGAGAAACGCAAGGCTGTTTCTTTCTTTCTTTCATTCGTTTGTAGTGTGGCTGACTAGCGCTATTAAAAAAAAAAAAAAGTTACTGTTTGAATGGCAAATGTGTGTGACTAGGGGCCTAATGTACTGTAAATACTATTGGGCAAAGTGCAAAGTCTACACATCAGTGTACCGGTAACCAGCTGGTCTTTAGCTGTGCAGTACTGTATGTACAGTATGTTGGTAAACTGTGCTGGCAAGAGAGCTTAGCAGCCTTGGGTTTTAGCGCGATTGCTAGCACACTCGACTTCTGATCCGAGGTGCTGTTGTTTGCGGGTTGAAATCCGGCCGTGTGCAGGGTTGAACATCGCAGTTCAACACACCGCAGGTTACATCAGCTAAAAGCTGTTACCTCATGCATGAGAACTTTGCTCCTAGGCTGACTTTGTACTTTTCCCAGCATGGTGAACACCACCAAAGTAAACACCACCAAAAGCTCAGTTGCTCAGATAAACATGCTTGCTCACATGATAATTGGGGTCTTTTGGGAGTGCTGTTGCCATTTTTGGAAGGTTATTTTGATCTGAACAACATGACAAACAATGAAAGTAAAAGTCCTTATTTATGAAAGCATACCTTACAAATGGGCACATTGTATACTGTTCCTATAACCAGTAACTGAATTTATAGAAAGTTTTCCCACAAATCTAATGATTGAGGTTATATAAAGTAGGTAACTTTTAATTGAGTTAATTGGTGGGGAGACGAGGAGAAAGGCAAACTTTATTCCTTTATTACATTCTTTTGTTGCATGGCTGACTGATTGCTTTAAACTGATGACTGTCTGCATGTCTCTATGTGAAGACAGATGCCTTTAAACTTCCCAGACACCGTGTTAATTATTCACTGTTCCTCATAACTCTCTTGATGCCTTCCCAATCAACGTCTATCTTAGCTTCTCAGGGTGACTGCTGAGGTAGATCCTACGAAAACAGTGACATGTTGTCTCATTTAAATTCTGGGAAGACAATGCATTATCTATTTGATCCATTTGGCTATGTTGTTATATTAGTTTTGTTTGTGAAGTGGTTATGCCACACACACACACACACACACAAGGTTCCATTCGCAGTGGAGAATTTCAGTAGCACTATTGTTTGTTGTGTCGGTTTAACAGTTCAGTTACACAAATATGCCACTGAACAAGTCAAGCACGGTTCAAGTACACATCAGAGGTGCCCAACCCTATCATCAAGGTGTCTCCTCTTCTGTCCTGAATGGGCATAGAGGATTTACAGTAGGACATGGGGCCCTTCTCCTTCGTCTTTTTATCTATCCTCCCTTCCTTCCTTCCTTCCTTCCTTCCTTCCTTCCTCAGTCCTCCGGCTCATTCCCACTGATCTATAAAAAAAAAAAAACTGGATAGACTATCCCATTGGTGCCGCCCCATCATTCTTTATCTAGATCAGTGAGAATGAGGACCGAGGAATGAAGGGAGGATAGATAAAAAGACAAATGAGAGGGACCCATGGTGTTTTGGGCTTGTCACAAATGATGATCAGCTTAGCTAAGCTTATACAGTACCTTACATATCATGGGGAAATGGGCCTATGTGAGTCTAGTTTGTTTTTCAAATACTTAAACTATGACTCATGAAACGAGGATATTATTGTACAGCAGATTAGCTGTGACTTGTCTAGATCATCTCAGTGGTAACCATGGAGCAGGTGTTCGCCACAAGCTGAATTATGGATCTTCTAAATGTAAGGCTTGAGTAATTCTCTGTTGAAGTTTCAGACTCAGATGTCAAGCAACTGTAAATGAGAGAGAGTAAGAGTTGTAAGAGAAGAACTAATAGTGCTATACTAGGCCAACCTTTGCAAGAATAGTCAATTGTCATAAATGCTGTAGGCTGTAATTGTGCCTAGAAAGGCAGTAAACAAAATAGTCGTTATGTTACTTTACCTACAGCATGCTGTCAGAACAGCATCGTATCTGTGCTATTGAATACTAGTGGTCAAGCAACAAATCACGCCAGTTTGCCCACAGTTGTTCAAAAGACATCTGGTCTGTGGTGTTATTAATAATCACCACCATGTCCAAAGACTGTCCCTTCAGGCTGTCTTTCTCTACTCCTTACCTCTCTCTCCCTCTCTCTCCCTCTCTCTCTCTCTCTCTCTCTCTCTCTCTCTCTCTCTCTCTCTCTCTCTCTCTCTCCCTTTTTTGCCTTTTTTTTTCTCGCTCTTTCTGTCACTCCCTCCCATACACCTCTCTCCAACCCCTAAAGCTGCGCTTCATCTGTATGTATGGCAGCACTCTGGGCTCATAAGCAGTTTAGTCATGGGTGCTCGCGGGGCATTAAGTGGGCATTAAGTCACTTTGCCCTTATTTACCTGGCAGTAATGAGATCCCGCTCCAAAAAAAAAACTTGGCTTCAGACCTGTCAGTAGGAGTGCTAGTTATACGGCTGGATCCAGCCTATTGCACCCGAGTCAGCAGTTCACCACCGATTGTTTTCCAAACGCCTCGTGTGCGTCGTGGCACAAGTCCAGAGAGGACACAGGTCATCCGCCAAAGTTTTTTTGTTTGTTTTGACCGTATTTGTTGTGGATTTTTTTTTTTTTTTTGTTGCATGGATTGTTTACAGTGATAGAGAGAGACATACAGTGGTGGCTGTAGCTGAGCAGGGGAAGCGGTGATGCGTCTCCATTCATCAGAGTCGACACTAATCTCCATCGGCTCAGTCAGTCACCCACCCGGTGGAGACAAACGAAGAAGACGAAGAATAAGGTTTCCGTTGGAAGCCAACTCACCACCGAGGTTTAAAACGATTATTCTTTAACAGAACTGCCTGTTGTCGGCACTGTGGTCATGTGATCATGTGCATGTGCATTTCACAGGTTGTTTGTTCATGCTTGGATGTTAGCCATTTTATCTGGGCGTCTAAAGCACATGAAAGCACGTTTAGGGGTGGTATTTCTCAGAGGCTTATGAAAGCATTCACGTATACAAACAAACTTAAATAGGGACACGGGGTGTATGCGTTTCTAAAGCTCTTGTAAATTCCCTACAGATCCTTTGTTTATGTTCCTCAAAATGAGACGCCTGTGAGTACGGAACATTCTTTACATCAGGCACGGTAATAGTGCAGTCGGAACCTCACCAGTGATTGCCACGGGCGAACGTGCTGCTGGTGGAGATTACAGGACAGACACCGAGGGGAGTGTGTGTCGGGCATTTGAGAGAGCAGAATAGACTTTTTACGTACCCGATTCTAAATAGAAAATTAACACTCTCGATCGGCCCTGCATTCAGAGACAAAAGGGGTGCTCGGCAGGAGTGCTAACACAAAAGGTGTCATTTTGAATCAAACATTTAAAGGCTCATTGTGCATTATCGCAACAAGATGAGCAGCAAATTGTCAAATCAATAGGGTGAAAGAATGGGGGCTGTGTGCATGGGCTATTTGAATGAGGCAGGTGAAAAGGCTTTTTCTCTCCCTCTTTCAATTGCTCTCTGGCTTTCTTTCCATATCTCTCTCTCTCTCTCTCTCTCTTTCTATCTCTCTCTCTTTTTCTCTCTCCAGCCCTGATTGAAACTGCTTGGAAGCAGTGACAAGCTCTCGTATCCTCAGTGTGATTTTTTATTAAGATAAACCCTGGAGCGGCTAAGCTGGTCATTTAAAAGGGTATCGCCACATTTGACCTTTCTGGTGGAGGAAGTGATTTCGCTTCGGTGATGAATGGTGTGCATTAAATGAGTTTGTCTGACGCCCCGCCTGACATCCTGTTTAAGCCTCAAGAAGATCACACACAGACACACGCGCACGCACACACACACACACACACACACACACGCACACACACACACATGCACACACACAAACAAAAACAGACACATGCACACACATCACTTTTTTTTTTTAATTAATTCGCTGTCCACCTAACAACAATCTCATTTAAGCACCAACACACAACACCTGAATCCCCTTGGGAAACCTAATGGGATTTGCTTGTTGATTTGTCTCTGCATATCACCTCCACCCCACCACCACCACCCCACTCCACAACATCCTCCCTCCGAGCCCAACCGTCGCAGTCCACCCATGTGTTCACAGGGTGTTTAACACAAACGCAGATCATTTATTAATCGTCTTCATTTTCAGGCCCCCGGAAACTTTAAAGTGCATTTCAGACTCCCGACAAAAGCCTCCTGGTATCTCCTAGTGAGCAGACAGCTTAGCCTTCAGGCCCATCACACTCGTACTGCAAATGAAGCCCACATGCATGTCACAGAAAGAATGCAATCAGCACGAGTTGTGTCACTCGTAGTGCAATTTGTTTAGGACTCTATTGAATTGTAAATAATTGGATTTAATCATAATAATGCAGGCTTTTCAAGCTGTCAATCACAGAAAACCATCCAGCCGGGTAAAACGCCATTTTCCTATTGCTCAACTAGTGGAGTATTAGAATAATTGCCAATGTAGTCATGGGTTTGATTTCTGCGGAGTACAACTACTCATTTAACCCTTTCATGCGCAACGTCCACATGCGTGGACAGTAACTTTAACTCTGTTTTCTACTTATTTATCATGTTGATATACACCAATCCACTTCAGGGCAGTTTTAGTAGGTCCTTGGCAATATATTAACAATATGTATCATCTTATATTTGGAATATTGACTGCTTGATGATATCATCAATTCAACATGAGTGACAGTAATGGCCATATGCTGAATGCTCCAGACATATCTGTAAAAAGCTAGTACTCAAGAAGGCAAAATCATGTAAAAAAAAATATTATGCTGTACAGGAGAGTGTGTTGAACAACTCTATGTTTTCAGAAATTAAATCGGATGTAAAATAGAGTTTGTAGACCCTAAAAAGCAACTGTCCACGTATGTGGACGTTGCGCAACAGAGGAGTTAAATGGCCAAAAATTAGATTTTGTAATTTTACTTTTTTTTTTCAAATATGATTTTGATTGCTTTAAATTACAAAGAAACAAACATTTGGTAAACATATTTATAAATAATGACCTAATTACATGTGGTAATGCCAAGGTGGTATGGTAATATGGGGGTAGTAGAGGGGTGGGTGGGTAGTAGAGGGGTGGGTATGAGAGTACTAGAGGGGTGGGTGGATTAGTAGTAGAGGGGTGGGTAGTAGGGATGTAGTAGAGGGGTGGTTGGGTAGTGGTGGTAGTAGAGGTGGGTAATATGGGGGTAGTAGAGGGGTGGGTGAGGGTCGGTGAGCAATAATGGGGGTAGTAGAGGGGTTGGGCGGGTAGTATGGAGGTAGTAGAGAGGTGGGTGGGTAGTATGGGGGTAGTAGAGGGCTGGGTGGGTAGTATGGAGGAAGTAGAGGGCCATAGTTTCCACATTTTCTGTCATTACATTTTATTCTTTTTTACCCCTTTGTTGCGCACTGTCCACATACGTGGACAATAACATAACTTCTATATAAAAGCATATTTTTAAAAAATTCCAACTGATTTTCAATATTGGGCTCATATAGAGTAATAAAATCAATACTAAAAAAATCTAGACACTTTTCTTCATAATGCGTGCATGAAAGGGTTAAAGGCAGGCCTATGTTTTTTTTATTTATTTTAAGTCACTTTCTATAGAAGTAGTTGTTAAATGAATACATGTACAGTACATCTACAAGCATGGTAATGTATAACAGTTACCCATGTCATGTGCTCTGGAAAATATGGTCTATATATGAGCTGTAAATTATACAGTATGCAAAATCTTGATAGAAGAACGTTCTAGTCAATGTTCACAGGCCATATTTATTGAACCTGGTAGTAGAACCTGTTATATATGCGCCATTGCTTTTTATGCTTAGGAACTAGGAAACTATCTTGGTGACTACATTGGTATGAAATTATGCTTTCATGAAACTCAGTCTGCACAGAATGTCGCCCCAATTTTTCCTAAGTGGCTCGTCAGCCGAGTGGGAGCATATAATTGTGTGTAATGCGTCAATGATGTACATGCATGTGTGACGTACAGTACAGTATAAGGCTTTCTAACACGCTAATGATGTGTGCGTGTGTCACCTATTGTCTCGTCCATTGTCTCACAGTAATGTAGTAGTGATGTTAATGTAAATGTGATTTTATGTAAAGAGCATTTAAAGCCAGGTGCATGGCATTAGTGTGGAGGGAGAGGACATGCCTGTCAGCTATCTGCTCATATTACATTGTTAAAGCAACACATTGTGAAAAAAGATTGAACCATTGTTGTCTATTTTACTATGTACTGTACTGGCAACCACTTTAGTGTAATTTTACACAGGATCCCCAAAAGTCTACTCTGCATGATGGGAGATGGTGCTAGGGTGACCAGTGTGTCCAAAAGTGAAGAAAGGGTGACGTTTCAAGCACAGTACACCAATAGCCAAGTTTGCATGGACACTTTTATCCGATTAAAAATTGAATAACGGTTCAATCGGAATAAAAATTCTCATACTGTATATTGGAATAAAACTAGTTGATCCAATCAGAATTTTAATCAGAAAGAAAGAGGTGGTCTATTCCGTTCATATTCCGATTGAACAGCCATACAGTATACAGTCAATCGGCCTGCTGTATCTTTTCAAGGAAAAGTAGCCAACAACGGCAATTCCGATCAAAGATTCTAAAGCACCTGCGAGCGAGCACCTGATCAGAATAGAATGCATTCCGTCTTAACATATGGCACACATTTATCAATCGGAATGACAAAAAAACTCTCCATGTATATGTGGCTAATGTTACTCATTATAATGTTTGGAGGTCTGTTCATGCTGAGGCAATGATTCTCTCCCTATTATGAGCCTTCCCGTGTACCATAAAATTACTTGGAGACGTTACTTTGACACATGTACCAGGCAAGTAGTTGCTGTGTAATAGTTCACTGACCTGTCAGTGATATTTGATCCAACCACTTGACTCTCTGTCTTTGCAAACTCGCACAAGCATACAGTCATTTATATACCAATGCCACCAAGTTGTGGTGTCCGGCTGCAGGCTGTTTGTGACTACAAAGGTCAGAGTTATATTTGCAGACAAGTGGCCATTGCTGCAGGGTCTTCTAATTGAATAACAAAAGAAGTGTTGACAGGCCGTCATCAGGTTTCATTGGCGTCTACCTGGGGCTGATGAGAAGGAGAACTCATTAAATCATTGCATTCTCCCTCCCCTCTAAAAATACCTGGTGAAATTCTAAGTGTTGCGGTGGTGTTTGAAGCTGTATAGTGACTCCTTTTTTTAGCACACAGCAAAGTGGCAACACAGCTTTCATATTTAATGTTCCTCACTATCATGGATTGAACATCGCCGAGGTCCTAAAATGTGTGTTTTTCAAAAAGTGATTTTTGCACAAACTGCAGCAGAGTGAAAGCATGATATTCATTTTCAGACTATATACACACCAATTAGTCTACACACCAACTGATATCTTTAAAAATAAAATCCAAAAGATGGCCTGTAAGAATGATCACATGACACTACTTTATTATATTCAATGATTAGTATTATTACAGCGCATGAAAATGCACTTTACTGTTATCACTGGGCTTCTTATTATTATTCTTCCAACCAGTTTTTCTGCATCCAATTCAGCTCTAACCATTTAACGAACGAACTTCGTTCAACCATCGTTGCGTGAGTCTCCCAAATGACACTTGCAGAATGTAGCTTCAATGTTTGACAACTTCATACTTTTTACGATACTTGCCATAATCATGTTAAAATGTCCCCATTCCCCAATGGCTCGAGTGTAAACTATGTATGTAATGCATGTAAACTAATGACATCACAATGCTTTTGCACGATTGTCTCAACGGGCTCTTTTCTGTCTAAAACCAAAGACTGTTCAACCAAAGACAAGCTGCTCTGTAGCCTAGAAAGCATCTTCCATAATGTTACTCACCATCTGCCTGGCTATATCCGTCTCCATACAGACTGTATGCATCCCGTTCTGATTGCATAAAGCACCCAGTTGAGCAATAGCAAGCACTTGTTCATATGCTCTTTATTCTGTTCATCTTCAAATTCCTTTAAATAGTAATGTTAAGGACAGATAAAGACACATGTTGTTCTCGGTATTCATACATGGCATGCGCTATTCTCTGGTCTGAACTGACTGAAACATCCTTTTGTAATGTACAGTAAGAAAAGCTCTCACAGCCCATTATTGCCAACTATTTCAAGACACCAGTCAGCATATAAGCAAGCTTTTGTCATGTCTTTTTGATAGTTGGTTTCAGATCAAAGCTTCTTACTGCTTCCTATGGCCTGTGAGAATTCCGTTCTCTGTATGTGCTTTAGTCAGTGCAATTTAAATCATTCACTAAATATGTTCACTATGCATGGCATTTGCTACTTGCGCCATGACATTTGCCTGTAATTTGTGGAACCAAATGTACTGTTGTAAATGAACGGTCCATCATCTCTATCCTTCCCCTCTTTGAGACATACTAACATGTAACACCATGACTCAATTTTGCAACCATGTGAAACCATGCGCGAGGTAAAACAGGAAGTTTAGATTTGTTATGTACCCACACAGTAGGTACACAGTTTTTCATAGGAAACAGCGATTGAGGTTGGCCACCCCCAGACTCTGCCTCCCTAACAACACCCAAGCAACAATCTCAAATATAGCCGCAAGCGGCGATGGCGGGCCCGAGCACCTGCGGTGCGGAGACCTGTGACATTTCGGAATCTAACAAAGCAACATGTGCGTGTTGGTGGGCATGTGCATGAGCAACACACATGCCCACCAAATTTGGTCAATTTTCCTGAATGTATGTGTCAACCACAACAGACAACATGCTAGGTGGCGCTATGCAGTCCCTAAGACACCCTTGGCCAGAGCGCTGTCTGTGAATAGCTATAGCAATAACACATATGCCAACCAAATTTGGTTCATTTTCGTGAATGTATGTCAACCACAAAAGACAATGCACTACGTGGCGCTATAGAGTCCCTAAGCCACACCCGAGGCCAGAGCTCTGTCTCTGAATAACTTAATCAATAACACACATGCCCACCAAATTTGGTTCATTTGGGTGAATGTACGTGTCAACCACAACAGACAATGCATTAGGTGGCGCTCTAGAGTCCCCAAGCCACACTCTAGGCCAGAGCTCTATCTCTGACTATCGATAGCAATAACGCACAAGTCCACCAAATTTGGTTCATTTTCATGAACGTGTGTGTCAACCACAACAGACAATGCGCTAGGTGGCGCTATACAGTCCATAAGACACCCTTGGCCAGAGCGCTGTCTGTGAATAGCTATAGCAATAACACACATGCTAACCAAATTTGGTTCATTTTCGTGAATGTATGTGTCAACCACAACAGACAATGCACTAGGTGGCGCTATAGAGTCCCTAAGCCACACCCGAGGCCAGAGCTCTGTCTCTGAATAACTTAATCAATAACACACATGCCCACCAAATTTGGTTCATTTGGGTGAATGTACGTGTCAACCACAACAGACAATGCATTAGGTGGCGCTCTAGAGTCCCCAAGCCACACTCTAGGCCAGAGCTCTGTCTCTGACTACCGATAGCAATAACACACAAGCCCACCAAATTTGGTTAATTTTCTTGAATGTTTGTGTCAACCACAACAGACAACGCACTAGGTGGCGCTATAGAGTCCCTACGACACACCCTATGCCAAAGCTCTGTCTCTGACTAGCCATAGCAATAACACACAAGTCCACCAAATTTGGTTCATTTTCGGGAATGTTTGTGTCAACCACAACAGATAACGTGCTGCTAGGTGGCGCTATAGAGTCCCAAAGCCACACCTTACGCCAGAGCTCTGTCTCTGACTAGCAGAAGCAATTCCACATGTAGCTGCCAAACTACATCCAATTGACAACCTTTTTTCTGCCTATAACTCCAACTTCCTGTTTCTTAATAAAGCGCCATAATTCAAACCTTCGCCATTTCGATATACTTTTGAAATTCAAAAATCTGGTCGCAATTCTTCTCGGGCAACCCCTCAAGATCATTTTAGTGCTTATATGACATGATTTCGATAAACCGTCTAGGAGAAGTGTTTCAAAATATGTGATGTGCAAAAATCATTATCATAATCATAACTCAAATTCTTCTAAAATTTACTATATCGTTAAAATGTAAAAGTTGTTCAGATTAATACAACACATATGCTTACCAAATTTGGTTCATTTTCGTGCATGTATGTGTCAACCACAACAGAAACCGCGCTAGGTGGCGCTATAGAGTCCCTGAGCCACACCCGTTGCCAGAGCTTTGTCTCTGAGTAGCGTTACCAATTCCACATCTAACTGTCGAATTTCAAGAGTTTTAGAGCATGCCAAGTTGGTGAAAAAAGGCCAAACATGACCTGTAAGAGGAAGTCACGGGAATAATAATAATCTGAGCAGAAGCAATAGGGCCTTGCACCTACGGTGCAGCCACTTTAAGTGGCCGCACCTCGGTGCTCGGGCCCTAATTACCCTAGCAACAACCTAGCAACCACCACTATGTCAACCTAGGAATCACCATAGCAACCAACATTATTACCTTGTCTCCATCCATCTTCTACCCCCATCTCTTTTTTTGCAGTATCTGTTTTAACTATAAATTATATTTTGCATTTAATTTTTTGCCATTGTCATGCACTGATAATTCCTTGGAATTACATTTTTATTTCTTATTATTGTTATTATTATTGTTATTATTAAAGCTCAGTCCTTGTAGTAGTGCTTGTATTATTCGGGAAGACCCAACGATAACTGCACTGATAAAGCAGAATTTACAGGAACTCAGCCTGAGTGTGTTGTTGGTGTGTGCTGTCTCACTCCCCCTCCCCCAGAGACGGGCCCCCAACTGAGGCACCCACTCAACTGGGAGTCCTAATTTAGAGGGAGAAAGATAGAAGGTATTAATTATGGCGATGTGCTACTGCGCAATGATTAATCTCGGCTAATATTCATCTTCCTAAAGCGAGTCATTAAGAGTGGAAAAACACAGAATCCATACAGTACCGCCGGGGGGGGGGGGGGGGGGGGGGGTTGGCTCAGGGCGGAGATAACAAAGATGAAACAGCTGCGTCAGAATGTGTCGTTGCGATTTTTCACCATCACTAAATGCTTTTTCTGGGATAGGCTCGTTGAGTCATTGGTACCACTATTGCCACTGTTATTGTTACAAAGCATATTGTTTTATCCGGACATGCTTCTTTATGATGGCTGGTGAAATGACGTCCAATTCTAGGCTATTGCAGTTGGCATATCAACCCAAAATGATGCATTCCATTTTCAATTCGTTGTGATGTGGTAACCTAGAAGATTTTGGTACCACCCACAATGAACACACACATAGACATCATCTCTTTTTGACAGGCATGACACACACACACAGATGGTAGGCATACAGTATATGCCAACACTGGTGTTGCTAAACTAAGCCATCCAACATTAAATGTACAGCAGAATCAGTAAAACACTCAGGCATAATCTTATTATTCCGAGCTATAACAACACTACTGTGCCACTCCCAGTGTATTATGGGACACATTTACAGTCTAATCAGCACGATACAATCCCTAGCACGCTACACTATCTTCTCCTCTCTCATGCTGGAGAGCAGTGACTGGGCCTTTGGGGGCTGAGAGGGGTTAAAACACTGGAAGTCGATTCGCTCAGCACGATCCCTCAGCGATAAAGATTAATCAACCGTCAGCAATGTCATAATAGGTCCTCGAGTGGCGTCCTGTTGGGGAAGTGGGATAACATCTAATCTGAGTTTCTATATGAACATCATGCAACTGTGAACAGTTGGCAGCAGAACGGCAGCTCAACATTGCATATATATAACACACACACACACACACACACACACACACACACACACACACACACACACACACACACACACACACATATATATATATATATATATATATATATATATATATATATATATACTGTATACATAGGGAACATACTCATGCACTCATACATACACACACACACACACACACACACACACACACACACACACACACACACATTGTGTGTGTGTTCCCAATGGGGACAAGGAAGCTAGATCAGTATGTTGTATTGCTTACATACTTTTAGTTAGGAATCGTGTAAGTAACTGCAAATACTGGAAAGTCAATCTGTCATCCTGTAATGGTGGAGTATTTAGGCTATACTGACAACCTTGCTGTTTCCCTTGTGTGTGTGTGTGGGTGTGTGTACTGTATGTGCCTGTGCACTCTTTGTTTTCCAATGGCGGACTAAGCCCCGGTGATCACACTGCATGCAGCCACAGAGACGTCACTGTGTATTTAGAGGAAGCTGAGCGCGCGCTCTCCATTATGGTGCATTAGCACTGTTCCCAGGATCCCACAGCACACTGAGGCATTTGTGTTTTTTGAATGCCGTAATGGACTGTTGATGCCATGCTACTTTCATTTTGAATGCACTTTTAGAAGCGAAAAGCCTTGCTCTATCTAATTTGGATGCAAGCGATCTGTGCGTACAGCCTGGCAGAGCATGCTGTATAACCCCACCCACAACCACCGCCACCACCCACCACCTCCACCCACCCACCACCACCCGTCCTCTCCTCCTGCTGCACAGCATAGGAGTAGTAATCCATATGTGCAAGTCGGGCTGTAGTGTAGGCCAGGCCAGATCGGCTTTGCTCTGACGCCACTGTGGTGGAAAGTCTGGTGGAACAAAAAGAAGTGAAGCTTGGAAATTCATATGCGATTAGATTAGTCTTGTTAGATAGCACATTTCCATATGAGGCACACATCTGTCTTTCTTTCTTTCTTTCTTTCTTTCATTCTCTTTCTTTCTTTCTTTTTTTCTCTCTCTCTCTTTCTTTCTTTCTTTCTTTCTTTCTTTCTTTCCTTCTCTCTCTCTCTCCGCTAGCTCTTTTCTCCCCCTCCTCACATGAGTGGCGGCGACGTCCCTGAATGGTTGTGAGGTGATGCTGTGAGAGAAGGCCATTAATTATTCAGACGCTCTCTCATTGGCTCACCTGCGCACGGCGGCCGCGGGCCCCGGCTGGCTGGACACATTTGTTCTGTTTTTAGTCCTCTGTGAGCGGACGCCTTCAAAATGGCAGCGAAGGCGCATGCTGTTTTTACAGAGCAGCTCGCGCTCCTGCGTTTGTACCCGCCACCCAACCCTCTAGACTCTTGTGATGTTTAATTTATAAATCACATTCTCCATTCACTGCCCCCCCCTCCACTCACACACACACACACACACATCTATTTGCATACACACACACACACACACACACATGCATATGCATACACACACACACACACACACACACACACACACACACACACACACACACACAGACACACACACACACACACACACACACACACACACACACACACACACACAATGCGGAGAGGGATATGAAGACAGAGAAGGTGACGCCAGGGGAAAAAGAATAACCTGAGATTATCATGGCGGTGTGTAAATATATATAAGCGAGAGTGCTGGCTCCTTGCACGTGCCAAGGCCAAATCATTTAGATTTAGCAGGCAAGACAGAGGGGGAGACAGAGAGGGAGAGAGGGATGCGACTGCTATGATTATACATATTTATGAGAGCCCTCCAGAAGCAAGGCTCTGTGTGTGAAGAGTGTGCCTCTGCATGGGTGTGTGTGTTTGTGTGTGTGTGTGTGTGTGTGTATGTGTGTGTGTGTGTGTGTGTGTGTGTGTGTGTGTGTGTGTGTGTGTGTGTGTGTGTGTGTGTGTGTGTGTGTGTGTGTGTGTGTGTGTGTGTGTGTGTGTGTGTGTGTGTGCGTGCGTGTGTGTGTGTGCGTATGTGTCTGTGTTTGTGCGTGTGTGTGTGTGTGTGTGTGTGTGTGTGTGTGTGTGTGTGTCTGCAAAGCTTGGAAGTGATGGCTGGGAGAGGAAAACAAAAGCTCTCCTCTCCCAGGCCTCTCTTCCTGTGATGATGGCAGAGACCTCGCTTCCCCTCCGGCTGTCTCCTACGGCGCAGTGCCGGTGGGGCCGCGGCTCACACTTGGCACGGACACAGTAGCGCAAAACCTTGACCACGATGATTATAATGATGATGATGATGATGAAGGTGATCATAATGAGGAGGAGGAGGAGCGTGACGAGAATAGCATCATCAGTCATGCCATCATACATCCAATCTGATTGTTGATTGGCTGATTGCTTTGTCCCTCTTTAAATATTTCTGTCTGGTGAAGACAATAACCAAGTCTAACTTTCACTGAATAATTAACAGCTAACGTCTAGTCTAGTCTGTCTAAAGTGTGGAAGAAGGAGTAGGAGTAGTTTCTGCTGGTACTCCCATGACTTCTGCCCCAGTGGACAACAATAACAACAGCCAACCACACACAAAGGAAACAGCCCCTAGTTGCCATGTTGTTCACACTGCCACATCATGTTTCACCACCATGGCAGAGACCACTAAAGGAAACATCTTCGTCCTCCTCTTCCTCCTTCTCCTTCTTCTTTAACATTTCATACCATGGCCCCATTCCATGCTCGCTCGTGCGCTCGCTCGTGCGCTCGCGTCGCCAGTCCCCTTCCTCACACCCCACCTCCTGCATTATGAACGCAGCCTCCGCTGAGCAATAGTGTGTTTACAGGTCTTTAAGTGGGCCCCTGAAAATGCGACGTTCTTCCACTGTGGGGACGGAATTCACGGGTCTGCCCCTTAATGTTATCTTTGAGATCGATCAATAATGCAGAGGGCAGAAAGTGTGTGGGGGCAGACATGTTGGAAAAATGCCAACACACACATTCACCCACCCCCCTCCTTTTACTCCAACTATATATATATATTTAAAAGAGAAAATGAATAATACAACTCCCCTTTTGATCGTTTTAAGAGTTTAAGTGCACTCAGGGATAATTGGATGTGTCTAGTGTCATTTTTTTTTGCCCCCAAAGTTCAAAAGGTTCTTTGAGGAACTAGGAATCCTCCTCATGAATCAGAGTGCATCTGCTAGAGCAAGGTGCGAACAACCCCTAAAGGATGTGAGTTCACTTATCAGAGATTAGTACCCTCCCTCTGCTCTGGAAGTTGGAATAACGAGTATTGCTGTAACCGAATAACAGCAAAATGTGATCAAATGAAAGATATTATTACCCAGAAATCCACAAATGTACAGTAGAGAGAGAGAATCCAATGCAGCAGAGAAGGAAAAAAAAACATAGAAAGAACAATTCCGCCTGTAGGTGATTCAGCTCTTTCTCTGGTTCTGCAGCTTGTCTGTTATGAAATCGTTTCATATGGACAAGAGTTCAGGGATGTGACTTAGTGACCAGACAACTACTCTTGTGTACAGTATGTCTCTCTTGTCTCTCCTGTTCTGGCGAAGGTAGAATGCCTCAACGGAAAGAGATTGTACAGTATATGTACAACAGAGCAAACTCTCACAAATCTAAACTCTAAAAGAGGGTTGGATACTGGTTCAAAAACATATGAAGACATGGACCCACACACCATGTACAGCAACTTCAATGACAGTGTATTTTGTATTGTTACAGTGTGCAAGGTGTTGAGCCGGTAGGTTATTCCAGGTGATTTCAGACTTCTCATAACCCTTATAGCCCAGCACAGCTTTGCCAGTATTTGTCAGTATTGCCAATGGTCATTCCATCCTCTATTCTCCATCTCCGTTTCTCTAGCCATTCTTCCTCCTTCTCTCCCTCTATCCCCACTCTCGCAATCCTTGTCTCTCTGCCATGTGATGTCTGAGAAATAATTACTGGTTCATGTTGACAAGCTAGTTACAGTATAATCGCACTGAGCTCTTGTTGTGCCATGCTCCTCCATGGTTTACACAAAAATAGACAACTTAGAGTAGGTGATATTTCCCTCGGTTCGTGACATCAGGCTTATACAATCACATACAGTACCAAACACAGTGTGCTGAGTAAGTCTACAGTCTAATGTTGATAGCACCGTATGCTATTTGGTACTGCATTAACATAGTGAGGGAATGCCAGGAGTGGAGAAGTCAACAGAACTCAGGTCCATCTCACTGATGAATGGATTTCAAATGTGTGTGTGTGTGTGTGTGTATGTGTGTGTTAGAGAGAGAGAGAGAGTGTGTGAGTGAATCATCAACACTTGACAGCCACTGTCACAGGTAGGCTACTGTAGTTTCCTTGGGCAAAGACACCCACACAACACAAACAAGTATCATCTCAGACCATATCACTTGATATTGTTTATAACGTTTTGAGATTTTTATACGTTAAAAGTTATTAGGTACTACAAAACAAAGCAGTGATTCCTAACGTCCGTCCAAATACGATTTCAACTAGGAAATTGTTTTATCTATTTATTTCTCTGCCATGATGGCAAATGTGTGATGTTTGAAGAGCTCCAGTAATTGGACTACTAATGAAGCACTCTCTCAGAAAAACCTCTCTCCGTAGTTGTTGTTTTTCTTTTGAGGAGTCTTTTTTTATTTATTTATTTTTTTGTATTCTCGGGAAGCTTCAATGAAAATAACTGTAATGAAACAAAGTGCATAACGGGCTAATGGTGTCGGTGGAATTGGATGGGGATGAAGGTGAAAAAGAAATGCTAGTGGTCCTCCACGTGAGTGAGTGTGTCTCTCTCTTTATGGGATCCCTTCCCAGTTTATCGAGGGGTTCATGAATGGGGATTGGTTGACAGTTTGGCAAATCTCATTGCATACGCCACTTTAATATTTTTTCGTCTTGGGTCCCGGGCGCATAATTTGATTACGGAACATCCTGTCTTCTCTCCTCTCCTCTCCTCTCACTCTCGCACCCCTCTGGCAACTGCGCATCTCAAACAGACTGGCACCGTTCAAATGACAAACAGGCAGCCCACAAACGCCCCCACCCCTCCAGTGAGTATTCCGAACAGCAGAAGCCAAAACAAATTGCACAGCGCTGCAGAGCCTGCTACCGCCCTACCA